>NC_137921.1:47943770-48011270 GCF_963457725.1 Sprattus sprattus | reverse complement strand
CTTGTAATTCTCTGAACTTCATATAAGTGGATATACATTGAAATACTTTTATGTGACTCCACCCACCAAATTCTTTCAGCTTATCAGGAATTGCTGGGTTGGGCTAACCTGCAGCAGGTGAGGCTGGGAAATGTCAAACCAGTTTATTGTAAGTTTTAGAGCATTTATTTTCTGTTACATTTGATAAATGGTAAAGTTGTTATTTCCGAATATTCTTAAACTATGAGGCTACATTCCACTGAGCCATTTCCCTAAAAAGCATGAAACAATATCCTTAATGATGTGTTTAAAGATATTGATGATTGAGGAGCAAATACACTTTGCGCCATGTATGTTAGTAAGCTATCAAGTAGGCCTAGTTAACTTGAAATGGTCTGTGTTGATATTGACAGATTACGTAATAGGAACTGCCTGACTCTCAGCCCTAAAGTAGACAAGATGGCAACGGGACCAGAGCATGGGCTGAAATGGATAGTATGGCAAAGTGAGTTCATGCATTTGTTTTAAGTTTGTCAGTCACATTTATAAACACGTAGCAAGTTTGTTAACTTGGTTGCAACGCTTCCCAGTGTATCCCATACTGTCTGGGCTCAGCTTTATGAAGTTCTGAACTGTTGCGCGAGCAGTTTCCTATTTTTCCGATACGGAAGTTTGTGAAGTTATCCTGTTTTGCCCTTGTCTGAAAGTACCGTCCAACTACTTTACGGCTGTGCGAATGCTAAGCTTCAATGGAGTTCACTCCACGCTTATGATAAATCTCATAATTTGTTTGTTGGACTGTAGCAGAGCGTTGCGCATGTATGCTATCTCTAGCTAGCAAGTTGAAGCTATGTGTCCAGCTAACATTAGCTTGCCAGTATGTGTCATCGTCTATTGATATGTAAACTCGCTAGCAAGATTGCTAACCTATGCTAGTTGGCTAAAAGTTTAGCTGCATGTTTAACGTCACACTTTTATCAAAGCATTTACTTATAAGTACATAGTTGATGTTGTTTTTGGTATTTGAACATGTCTTATTAACTGATTCATTAAACCATTATCATATAGTTTCTTTTGGAGGTGCCTTTGAGAGGTCTATTTTGAACCCTTGAATCTGGATAGACAATTAGCCAAACCTAGTTTGTTGACTAATTTGCTAAAATAACAATGCAACATGAAATGAAAAGTCCGTCTTATGAGCTTGTGTATTCACGTGGTATTATGGTTGGAGTTTCGACAGATCGTTCACTTGTAGTTAGGGTATGGGTGACTATGATAGTTCAAAACTCGTTTTACACTCTAATTCCCATGTTGTCTATTGCATTTTGGGCCAGTATTTATAGAAGGGACATTTGTTTTGTCCATCTAGATCACAAACATGTTTTATTTTGTAGGGATAAAGAACAGTATCCTTGAGGACTGTAAGAAGCCGGGAGTATGGAAGGTGAGTGTTATCCATCAATCTTTTCTCCCCTTTCTATCCAAAGCTATTGTCAAGGGAGACAAGCCCCTTGATAGTAATCTCTGTAGAGCAGTATTCTCAGGTTGACCCACCTTGTTAATACCGCACCTTCATTGTAAGGTAGATATGCATTAGATACAATTTGTAATGTAAATGTACTCCTTTCCTCCCTTAGGTTTTGATCCTGGACCAGTTTACTACACAGCTGCTGTCTTCGTGCTGCAAGATGTCAGATCTGATGAGCGAGGGCATAACCAGTAAGAAGCACTGCTTCAGCAACATAGTATCTCAACACATGAGCACGTATGCAACACATGCATGCATATGTATGTGTCAACAACGTTATCACTTAAGAGGAACTGCATATATGGCAAATTGGGTTTTTGATTTGGGGTTTCCCAGCACAAAAAGTACCCACATCTCAGGAAAGATCACTTCCTGATGCCTGAAGGCAAACAAATACCTGTGGTCATATCATGTGGTAGAGTAATGCTATAGATCTTGTATACAGATGTCAGTATCCTTACTATATTTATGAGAGAACCAGACTTCTGACTATACTGCTTGATACAGCTTCATACTTCCTCCTGTGTTGTTATTTGGTAAATAATTAACTCACTGGCTCAGTCTGTCTACTCTTGCAACTTGTCCTCATGATCCCTACCAACCACAGCACAAACCAGTCATCAGCCCCACAAGCAAAACAGCATTAGCAAATTCACACACTTCTGTAACTGTAACTTTACATTAACTGTTTTGCCAGCATAGAATCAAGAAGCCTTGTAAGTACACTGAACAAAAATGTCAAAGTTTTAAATCCACGATTCCTAATCTGTCTGATTCTGTCTGTTCTTTCCATGATCACGAAAAGCTTATGTCTCTCAAATTCTGCTCATATTTGCCATAGTCATGCGTTATCCATAGTTTACTTCAATGTGCTGACTGATTTCCAATGAACTCTTTTACATTGTTCCATGTTGTAAAAATCAGTAAGAACATTTACATTTCTTGAATATCACACAACATGTATGAAAAAAGACATGTATGATGAAGTACTAATCCACCCTCTCTCCAGTTGTGGAGGACCTCTTCAAAATCAGAGAGCCGGTTCCCGAGATGAAGGCCATCTACTTCATTACACCGACTGCTGAGGTACCACCTGAGACTCTGTACAGAGACAGAATTTAACCTTTCAAAACACTTTTGGAAATTGTACTGAGTATATACAAATAAGAAGGAAATGCAGGCACCGCAACCCACCACCATCCAACCCACCGTAGTGCTCACTCTTGATTTCCTTCCTTTTAATCTTTTGGTTTAGAAAAAGAAAATGGTTGGTGACTACAACAATGTTTGTGTTCTTTATTCTGTATATTATTGATTGATGTATTACTGTTGCAGAGTGTGGAGGCCTTTATCAAAGACTGGAAACCAAAGGCCAAATACAAGACGGCTTACATTTACTTCACTGACTGTAAGTGAGACAGGGCAGGGAGGGTCAGCGATGATTATCTCTACTATAATGTA
The DNA here is from genome assembly GCF_963457725.1 of Sprattus sprattus. Classification (NCBI taxonomy): domain Eukaryota; kingdom Metazoa; phylum Chordata; class Actinopteri; order Clupeiformes; family Clupeidae; genus Sprattus; species Sprattus sprattus. The sequence continues at coordinate 48,008,302 of NC_137921.1, read as the reverse complement.
ACCCAGAGGATGGGATAAGTGGTGTGTATATGTGGCGTGTCTCTGAAAGAATTAGTGCATGAACATGAAAAGATCAGATAAGGGAGACAAAGGGTGGGCCGTTACAAGACATAGGCTACTATTTATCTATATATATGTAAAATATCCCAGATGTTTTTTAACTACTTTCAGATTTTGGCTATCTGTGTTTCAAACCTGAGTCAAAGCTATTTATTCCTCATGGTCCAGCCTTGTCCCTCTACCCTACAGTGTTTCTGTGAGCTGACAAATGGTTGAAAATAACATCCATTTCTCTCTCAGGCTGTCCTGATGACCTCTTCAGCAAAATAAAAATGGACTGTGCCAAGCACATACGTGTCTGCAAGGAAATACATATCTCTTTCCTGCCCCAGGAGTCCCATGTAAGCGGCACTTTTTCATATTATGGTGTGTGTGTGTGTGTGTGTATACGTTTTCCGATGATGTGTGCTGTGCTGAAGTGAGTGACAAAGTTGTGGGGATTTTTTTTGGTTGGGGGGGAAGATAAAATATCAGTATAAGTTGGTGCAGGACATTAGGAAGTATGTGTTTCATTTAGAGAAAGGATGAATTGTTGGTAATCTCCAATGGAGAGATCCTTCTGTATGTATACTGATAGGACTGGTGTGTGTGTGTGTGTGCGTGCGTGCGTGCGTGATTGTTATAGTGAGTTAAGGTGAAATTCTACTGTAGTGTGTATGTGTTGTGTGTGTACACATGTATATATTCTGGTGCTGAGAGACGGATGAGGATATTGGGATGAATGACCTGAGAGTTTTCTAGGAAACAGGATGAGCTGCCTGGTCTTTTGTGGGGATTTTGGGGGTGTGCTTTGCTCGGCCTCTTTGCTGTTTATCTCATGAAAGGAAAGCATTTTGTTTTCCTTTGAGTGGAATGCCTCTGGCTTTTTGAGTTTAGAAAGGAACTGAAAATGTATGGCACCTCAGAGAACTGAAACTAGACCTTTTTGTGGCTAGATTGTGATCGCGGTACTGTTACTACTATACAAGATAAAGAAAACACTAAAAATAATTTAAACAGAGGGTAAAGAGGATTATCAAGCCTATAAAAGAAATGTAATGGCAGTAATTAGTACAGTGAAGACTTTTAAAAAATGATCCACATTTTGAGCATATTCAGTTACATAGTTATGAACTAAAGTAGTGCTGTTGTACTTTTGTTTAACTTGAGTAGATCTTATAATCATACAAGTTCAGTAAGAATGTTTACCAGTAGTGATACCAGCCATCTGGAGTGGTTCTTCTGCGTGTCATCACTGCTCACCTGTGCGTTTTTAGGTGTTCACGTGTGACAACCCTGGAGCTTTCAGGAGCATATACAGCCCGCACAGCGAAGACCGTTTAAAGACACTGGAGACTCTGGCTAATCAGATCGTCACCCTCTGCGCCACGCTCAATGAAAACCCAGGCATCAGATATAAAAAGTGAGCCACCATCAGCATGCAACCACAAAACTACACTCACTCCCAGAAGCCCAGCTTGGTGCCCATCTTAATCTCTTATGGCATTCTGTCTGTCTACTATTTTTCTCTGTTCTTTCTCTTTATCCCTTTTTCTCAGCGATTGCCTTCTATTAGGAAATGTTCTTAAGGAAAAAATTGTTTAAACTTGTTTGTATCTTGACCTAATTAGTGACAGTCCAATTGTATTTATTCTTTTGCATTGAATAGTACTACATGAACAAATGGTAATTGAATTAAGATTCAGTTTAATTAGGTTTGGGTGGTGGTAGTGGGGTTTGGGGCAGAGTCTGGGTTGTGGGTCGGTAGTTGTGATCTAATGTGTGTGTGTGTGTGTGTGTCTGTCTGTCTGTCTGTCTGTCTGTCTGTCTGTGTCGCTCTCTCTCTCTCTCTCTCTCTCAGGGAGTCCTCAGTGCAGTATGCCAAACAACTGGCTGAGATGGTGGACCGTAAGCTGGAGGACCACTATAAAGTAGACGGCAGCGCTAAGAAGGTCAGTACCTCACCTACCTCCCTCTCTACGCATCAGTAAGGCCATTGCCCTTTACTTTCAGTCTCACCATCTGGGAGAGTGCTTACTGAAATACACAAGCAAGTCCATAGAGTAAATACACTCAAACTCTCACTTCTTTCATTACTTAGAATGTCAAGGTAGAGTGTTTTGAAACTCGACAAAAAAACAAATTCAACTATCCCCTTTAGTACCACTTTAGATTATTCTAAATGTCAATTGGATCAATTTCTTTCTTTTTCTTTTTTCACTGTTTTCTCCTCTTATAGTGACAGGGGGGTGAACAGTCACACACATATACAATACTGATAATACGGATAGCTGATTAAATGTCAGGAATATTTAACCAAATGCCACAGAAGCTCTTAGACCAGGGGTGGGCAAACTTTTTGACTCGCGGGCCACAATGGGTTCTAAAATTTGACAGAGGGGCCGGGCCAGGAACAATGTATGGAGTGTTTGTGTGAACTACTATCAATGACATGTAAAAATCATCACATGAAAGGATTTGGCCTTTAACAGGTAGCAAAGCATTTATTTGCAGGGCAATTTAACAAATTGCACTACCATGAACAATACAAAAACATGTCGTAACGTGACTGATCAAACATCATGAAAACATCTGAGGTCTGCACCCAAACCAATTACCTCACTTGAACTTCTTTATTATTTACATTAACAGGTTAGAGCAGCCACGCAGGCTCTGTGCGGCATAGAGCTGCAACGATAAGTCGACAAAATCGACGACGTTGATTGTGAAAAATGGTTGACGTGGATATTTTTTATTTTATTTTTTGGGGACCAGACGCTAGAACCGGATTAAAAAGCCCAACGGGCCGTATACAGCTTGCGGGCCGAACTTTGCCCATGTCTGTCTTAGACGCTTTGGCCATATCTCTATTAAGTTAATGCACTTTTACTGTATGGCACAGATGTGCTCTCACTACTTATCCTTGGAAAAAAAGTGGAGAGCACCCCAAATGTAGCCTCTATCTAAACTGGCCTATCCGGTTGTGTAATGGACTTTCTGACTTCAGGATAAGACCCAGTCCCAACTCCTGATTGTGGACCGTGGGTTTGACCCTGTGAGCCCTGTTCTACATGAACTGACCTACCAGGCCATGGCATATGACCTTCTGCCCATTGAAAAGGACAATTACAAGTAAGTTCTCTTAAGAACACCATTTTCACAAGTACTAATTGAAGCTTTATCCTGTGTAATCACACTTACCTATCCACCCACACTTCTTTAAATCTTCTTTAAAGAAATACTGAATGAGGCACTCTGTACAATGTTATCAGTGCTTTGAGCAATAGTAATGTGATTGCCTTTAAATTGTTGTCCTGAAACACGTTTCCTCTGTCGGGTCAAATGCAGAACAGCTAGTGCAAGCCACTTCCGGGACTTGATCGTGCCTCATCAGGATTCCACGGCCTTTTGGCCCACTGATTACTCTTGGGCCAAACTGGTGCTTGAGGCGGTGTCAAGGTGAAAGGCAGGGTTAGTGGAGTCAGGTATAAGAGGTTCAGCACCAAAACAAGATAACTAGTCACTATCAATGACCTTCACACAATTTAATCACCTTAAAAGATAATAATAATAAATAGTTGGATCATTGGAACTGGTCAGCATGTAAAATCAGAGCTCTGCATAAAATGTGGGCTAATAAAAATGTGCAATGGTAGCTTGACGAAGTGGGGGAGAAAAACCAACATGATTAAAAATACTTTAAATAGGTCTCCAATCCATACTGTTCTGTAGTTGATGGGCATAAAAGTGAAGACATTTCGAGTTGCACAACTACCAGGATGGCAGTCTGTTACAACTTAAAAGAGTGAATTTGCCCCAGTTTGCAAACATGACTCAAGCATGCTATAGGTGCACGTCATGATCCATGAACATATTTTAAAAGAAAACACTGCTGGCTCAAATCATCATGATGAGTGGGCTAATTTATTGTAATGCATGATTAGCATGTTATCCTAGCCATAATGTGCTTTAAAGCAGAGGCTATCTTCACTTGTTATCTAACGGTGAACTACGCCAAGTGAAAACCTATGCCCCCTAGTGGTTACATGTAAAATCCCACAGAATTAATTTAAAGATAATTCCTACGAAGCCATATCAGTACGGACCAAATTTTTCAGAGTTGGTACAGTAATAGCCCTGCTGTGAAAATGCTAAGCAATATTTTGCCTAGCAAGCTGCAATAGTATCAATCATCATTCAATCATTCCACAAGGGAATGTCTGTGCTCTGCTGGATTAAGGAAAAGGTAGAAAGTAGATACAAACCTTTATTTAACTACTGTGCATGATTCAACAGCCTCAACCCTGCATTTGGGTTTGGGATGTGCAAGTAAGTTATTATAATATTGCATATTTAAAGAGTTTTAAGAGGCATTAAATATACAAGAGAATAGAGACCGTATAATAGGAATAACTGTGGAGACAGTGCCAGTGAGGAGGCTGTTTTCTAAATGCATCTAATGAAAATAAAACCTGTCTTCAAATTCATAGCCCTTTGATGGTCGTTTTCATGGTAGAAATAGGACCTAGTTTTAAGCAACGGAGTCTGACAAGTCTGTTTATATCATGAAGAATTGCTTTATTTGAGTGTTAACGGCACATTCCTCCAAGCGAATATAAGATACGGCAAACAAACGGCCACTTCAGTGTCCATTTTTTGTGTGTTTATTATAAAGTTTGTTATAAATTCCTTCTCTTAACTTATTCTTGAGACCCTAGACCGTTAGCACCGGTTGGCCTCAAAATGTACCCTAGCACACACTGGCCTAACAGAAGACTTAGGACATTTATTGATTTTTGTGTGTGTGTCTGTCTGTCCCACAGGTACAAGCACAAGGATGGAACTGTAAAAGAGGCCCTGCTGAACGAAAGCGATGAGCTTTGGTTGCGACTGAGACATATGCACATTGCACAAGTCACAGAGTAAGTGGCCATCTCATAATTTTGCATTGATGAGTCGTATACAGCATTTCATTTAACCATCCATTCACTGTTGTCATGTAGTCGTGACCGGCATACATCTGATTCGTGGCCAGAGCAGGTCAAAGAAGTTGGTGGGCTACTGTGTGTATAGGGGTGTGTGTGTGTGGGTTTATTGTCACTGTGTTTATTGGGGCGTGTGTGTGACGCTTAATTTGCACAGCCCTACACTCCATAAAGATTTACATATTAAAACACTCTACTGTGATCCAAACACCACATTTAGTCAATGCTGGAAATTGAATGTGTTCTGAAGAATCTTGTCCTTGTTTATTGCCACTGTGTTGGTGGTAAGCTAATACCCTTAGAGTCAACATCTAAATTCTAGTCCTTTATTGTGAAACCAGAGGTGATACTGCGATTGTATTTTATGGATTTTGCCTAAACAATATTAGCCCAACTGATATCATCACATTCCTTTTAACTGTAGGAAAATCCCCAAACTGGTGAAGGAGATTTCAGCCAGCAAGAAGACACCCGACTCCAAGGTCTTGGGAACATCTCAGTTCTTCCATTACCTCACTACATCTTGCTATTGTCTTGTTTCCAGCTATGCGTGTTGTGAAAGATCCTGAGAATAAGCTGCATATCTCTCTATCTCTCTCTCTCTCCCTGGCATCGTCTCCCCCCTCTGGCCTTCGGTGGGACAGATCTCAATAGGAAGCTTAGCTAATCTTATGAAGAAGATGCCGTCCGTTCGCAAGCAACTGGCTCAGGTATGCAAAACCTGACACCTCACCTCCTAGGCGTGTGTGTGCGTGCGTGCGTGGCAAATGTTGTACATCTTTGTCAAAGTGATGAGAAATGTAATCTGATGGTTTTCTCACTCATCTTTCTTTTATCTTGTCTTTTTCCCCCCTCCATTTTTTTTCTTCCTTTCTTCTCTGCCATCTCTATTGAATCACAGAAAACAGTACACGTGAACTTGGCTGAAGACTGTATGAACCACTGGAACAACGGGAAAATAGAAAAGCTGTGCCAGGTTGAGCAGGTGAGCTGAGTTTCCTTCTCTCTTCCTGACATACTCCTTTTACAACTTCCTTCCATACTTCTTTTCCTACTTCCTTCCATCAGTTTCCTCTTTCTTACAGTTGGTTTTACCAGCAAACCAGTATTGATTCAATTCCCATCAAACACAACAGCAACAGTCAGATTTATTAATTCTCCTAACAGTAGCCAACGTCCTAAAGAGCTACAGCAAAAGCCCCAGCTTCAAGGCAGAAACCAAATAGTGCAACCGATCTGGATACTGGCCTATATTACAAATATAACCTCTCTTCACTCTTTTGCATGGATTTCTGGTCTTTGTGTGCCCATCAAGACTGATAACTATTTCATCAAGAAATAACTTCGGGCTTCTTAGGAAGTTGACGATCAGCTTTGAAGCTAGAGACAGTTCATGGGTATGTGATGGATGTGCTGTCAGTAGTGTTCTACATTGACATCACTTCATTTAGGCTTTTGTAACGGTATGCCTGTCTCTTGGGAAGAAAACCCATTTAACCACCAGAAGCTACCTGGAACCATTCTCTTGCCTGATAGTACACACTTTGTTTTAGATGTCTCTATATGTACTAGCTGATGCTGTGAAGCATGTTAACAATGCAAGATCACACATGAAACATGGGCATGTATGACATTTCATCCAACCGTGACATGATGTTCTGTATGACACCTAGCTGTACTCTACAATGTCCAATCTATTGTGTGTCCAGGACCTGGCTGTGGGAATGGATGTGGAGGGCCTGAAGGTGAAGGACCCCATGAGAACACTGCTGCCCGTGCTGCTGCCGCCCAAGGACCGATACACCAAACACAACAAGATCCGCGCTGTGCTGCTCTACATTTTCAGCCTCAACGGTGTGTTTGTGTGAGGGAATGGTACAGATTCATGTTTTGAACAAGGCGGGTTATTCTATTTATACATGGGGAAAGACGTTAATTTCCTGGTGTGGGACTTCCCACAGCGGCCAATCCTCTCACCGTCACATGCAAGTCCTCATACCCAACAACCCTGTATGTTGCACCCAGGATCCTTCACAGTACACAGTCCTTCACAATAACAAGTGCAACATTTGTAGAACACAACTACTAACCACAACAACATGACTGCCCAACCATAGTACCTGAGCAGCAGGATACAACAAGAAAGTTGCCTCTGAGCATTTTTCACTGGGGTTTTCAAGCAGGCACCTTCCTACATCAGTGTTTTGTTAAATTAGGCCCACGACACCTCCAGAGGGCTCAATGGTGGTGTCTGGCGTCCCAGACCCAGACCCAGACCCACACCCCTCCATACTCGTGATGGGTTAGGCCACTACTCGCTACCGGAGACGACAAGAGATACACCTCGAAAAGATGTGTTAGTTCAGGTTAAAACCCCAGGCAGTCTGCGAGAACCTCAGCCACAACACAATGTAAAAAGCCAGAAAGATCAGGTCACCCACCATTCAAGTCCTTAATAAAATAAGCTATGTCCACTGTTAGAGTATGCCAAAAAACTAATAGTTAGTGTTTATGTGATCATTTTAATTTTCTGCTAAATTAATCTTCCATTAAATTAGCAATGATAATCTTTCTTATTGCTTTTAAATTAGTATTCATCAAGTATGTGAGCAACTGTTATGTGTTTTTGTAGGGACCACGGAGGAGAACCTGAACAAACTGATTGAGCATGTGGAGATCACAAATGAGCGGGACTACATTCTGAACTGGAAAGAGCTGGGGGTTCCCATCATTGCTTCTGTGAGTTTCATGAGTCTCTAACCCCTTCCACACTGTAGATAGCTAGACTACGTATCCCCAGCTCAGTATGGATTGGAATATAGCAGGGTAGAGCTGACCATTTCACTTTTTTTATGTGGATAAAGTTGTGAAACTAATTAAAATGTTACATAGGCTTTTGTTGAGCTAGAAGATGTGAGTAACTCCCTACATTTGATACATGTAATTTACTGTGTAGCTATACACAGCTGTAATTTCAGCATTCACATTAGATACTATCTGATCCAAATTCTGTGGATCATTTCCAGACCACAGTGAATGGAACAAAGAATGTGTGTTTGCCAGACCCAGCGTACCATGCTGGCCCTTTTCTTTGACAAAACACCTAATCTTTTGAGCACAGTGTTAATTTCATAAATTGGAGTAGGAAAGGATTAGGCATAGGTGGTTTGGTGATTATCCCTTTTAAGTACCTTTCCTTGATAAATTATGTTAAATTCATCCAGGTTTGATTTGCTCAAATGATGCTTTAAATCCAAACTAATAATGTCCGTTCATGTGTCTTGAGTGTGCATGTACTTGTTTCTGTGTGTGTGGCAAAAAGGTACATTTTGTGTGTGTCAGATGCAGAATGCAATCTAATCGGTTTTTTTTTACTCCTGTTCCTTGCTAATGCAGATGAACCCGTTCAGGAGGACAACGCGAAGAGAGCGGGAAGAGCAGGAAGACCGCTACAGCATGTCACGTTGGACACCTGTCATCAAGGATGTGATGGAGGTGTGTGTGTGTGTGTGTTTGTGTGTGTGCTGCCAAAGAGCTGTTTTAGGATGCTTTCTCACGCATCACCTGCAGCAAAAGGGTGGAGATGGGAGAGGGCTATATCTATCTGGGTCACTCTGACACCCAAGGGGTGTAATTTAACAGTCGCCAAGTAGGCTGGTAGCGTATCTTATTGTGTTTTATATTGTGTGTGTTTGTGTGTATGAGGAATAATAATCAACACTGTGTGTGTGTGAACTTTATTTTAATTTCAATTTCATTTCAACTGTATTTTGATCCTCCCAGAAAGAGTGATTCTTTCACAGTGCCTGTGCCTTTAGTGATGAGAACGATGGGCCATGCATTGTGTATATATTCCTTGGTCAAAACAATTTGCATCTGTGAGAGAGATCTCTTATCTGGTTCACTGACAAAGCAGGGGGTGGGTTGGGGCGGGGGGTTGCAGGGAGTCTTTTGTGGTGAACAGGAAGGGCTAAGCCTTTAGATAGAAGGAAGTAAACACAGTACATTCCAGTGTTTCTGCAGGCCACTGTGGACTCACACACTCATAAGCACATAATGGAGCTGAGATTTCTTTGATTGTTCCCAGCCAGCATGCAATATCCAATCAGAGTCTTGACTGGATGTTTTTTTGTGTGTACTGTGTTTGTCAGGATGCTGTGGTGAATAAACTAGATTGGCCCCATGTGTCTGGTGCCCCCACAGTATGGAATGGTTCTCGAGCAGTCAGGTGAGGTCTTGTGAATTTATTTATTTTTGGTCCACAATAATTATAAGTAAAAAATAACTTCTAAAAATAACTATCTTCTTTAATTTTTCGCCCTCTCTCTCTCTCTTTGTCTTCCTCCCCCACTCTTTCATCTCTCGCTGTCTTTGGATCTCTCACTCGCTCTAGTGCCCGGCAGAAGCACAAGGCCTCTGCGGACGACCACCATGGCAGCTCCAAGCTCATCATCTTCATCTTGGGCGGAGTCAGCTACTCTGAGATGCGCTGTGCGTACGAAGTCACCCAGGCCACCAAGTCCTGTGAGGTCTTCATAGGTGAGGCCTAACCCTAACTCTAGTCCTGTGAGGTCTTCATAGGTGGGGCCTAACCCTAACCCTAACCCTAGTCCTGTGAGGTCTTCATAGGTGAGGCCTGCAGCTTCTCATTCCCGTGTTCCATTCATCTGCTAGACTTCACTCCGGCATTGGGTTGTGACTCAAGTAGCTGTTCGACCTTCAGTAGGAGTGACCCATTTTACTTGCAAAAAACATTACATTGTGTTAGCGTTATGATTTTATAAATAAAGAAGAAAGAATGAATAATGGAACAAGAGAACTGTGGAATAAATTGACACATTGAGGGTTTCAGTAAAGTAGTGGATTGTGATTTGACACTGCTCTGTGACCAAGAATGTGATGAGTCACAGCAGATAACCAAGCTGGCAGGATTCTTAGCATTCAAGAATGTCCCTAAACGGTTTGGTTAGGAGTGTAGTTTTGCTCAGTCAGTAATAACCCCTGGTTTAAATTATGTCTTTGGGGTTGATCTAAATAAATAAGTCTGTGCCTCCCCTCTATAGTTCTAACTATAGGCATCTTTAGTTGCCTTTGAATGAGCCCACTCACAATCTTAATGTGTATACAAAAGAATAATTCAAAATTACCCCCTTCTCTCCACCCAGGATCGTCCCACATTTTGACCCCCGATGGTCTCCTTAATGACATCCAGCGTCTGACTACAGCGGTTCCCATGGAGAAATTCACTTTTGAAAACGAGAGGACCTCTTAAGGAGCTCCTAAGGACCACATTATGCCACATGGCGTCCCCCTCTTGCACAGTGCATCCAACCTCCTCCATTGAGGGACTGAAGGGAATCCATATGATCAACATTGTATCTTAACTCTTAAAAATATTACCTTTTCATAACCAGTGCCTATTTAAATGCATTAGAAAATGCTAGCGTTGTGTGTGTCGTGTATGTCTGACTGACTGTGGTTATTTTAAGTGCCACACTGTATTGTTTTTCCTACAGAAAATTCTCAACACTGCCTTACAGCAATGTTATGCTATACTACTTGTACATATTGTATGTGTGATACTACCTTTAACCAGCCTTACTTACCCCAAAATGTTTTCTTTCATGCTTTGGTGTATTATAAACAGTCACAGATTGTTTTTAAACTGAGCTGATTATTGAACAACTGACAAATAAATGGATGACGTAGTTCAATGAGATGTTGGGTGTTCAGCTTGAGAAAAAATAGGTTTCCAAATTAAGTTAAATTAAATTGGTCTCCAAATGAAGTGACTAATTGTATAAGCGTTATGATTTTTGAAATTATAGATAATGGAATACGAGAACCAATATGTTGAGAGAATTGTGTTGAACTTTTCATAGATGGAGACGTTGAGGGTTTCAATAGTGGATTGTGAATTGACAGTGCTCTGTGACCAAGAATGTGATGGAAAGCCGCAGCAGATAACCAAGTTGGTAGAATTCTCAGCATTCCAGAATGTCCCCAAACGATAAGGTTTGGAGTGTAATTCACCAAAATTGTTCAGTCCTTGTTAACATGTCACTTTAACCCCTGGTTTAAAGTTATGTCTTTGGGGGTTTGAGGTCGATGTAGCTTTACAACCAACAGCATTGGACCATTGGACCTACCAAACCAGATTTAACCTTTGCAGCGTTAGGTGAGATTATGGCAACCTCTTTATTAAGTGAATGAATGAACTGTGGACCGTGGGTTACTTAAGTTAAGCAATGAATGAACTGGCAAAACATTTCCAAATTCCCTCTGCTTCAAAGACATCTCATGAATGTAATGGCGAGATGGGTTTGCTTCAATTGAAACGTCCGTTTGATGGGGCATTGGTTTGAAAACAGCTTTTGGGACATAAACAATATTGGCACAGTTCAAACACTGCTCTTGATGAGAAGCGTAATACAAAATATTGAATAGTTACGGGTGACTAGCAACTGCTCTGATGCAGAGATGTGATATTTTGCTACAAAGCATGTTCTAAATGTGTTGGCCTGTGTGAATCACAGTACACATGGGAGATATCCTTCCCTGTGTGTGTGTGCATCTGGGAAGGAAGAAGTATTGAATTGATGCAGAAAGCTTACACTAAACATGCCCCACTTTTATACACTCAAGCTAACAATGCACATTCCACTTTATTTTAAGTGTACCTGTTCCCTGCTCTCCATGACGATGTGCTTATGAACAGTCTGATGTATGTATAGATTATTTAATTGGTGATCAGGTACGTGTTAGAATGGCCTGGGACTTCAGGACCATGAGGAGGGAGATTGTATTTCCCAGATAGTGTTTACAGGTGAGAATGGTATTTGAGCACCACACCGTGTTGGTGTTGAGACTTGCACTCTTGGATATGATGACTTCCGAGACTGCTGCACAAAAATGTTGTTGTAAAAACGACCACTTAAGAATTTGTATTGGGCCTCTCAAGTTTGCCTTTGGTGCCACATCTCAAATATATGTGACTGGAATTCTGTATTATGACTATTAAGATTGTTCTACAGCTATCCGATGCATATATTGGAATACCAGACAGTTTCTAGATCATGGTTGTGCTGTATGGGCAACATCAGTCAAGTTATGACAATCACAATCATGTAACACCTCCTGACGAGTAACCAATGTATGATCCCTGGACAACAAAATTGACCACATACAACTGCTGAGATCAGCGAACCGGACAGTGAGTGACTGCTGTGTGCTTGTCTTCACTGAAACATGGCTAAATGACAACATCCCCGACTCTGCTGTACATCTTGAACAGCTAACATGCTATCGAGCGGACAGCCGTAACGGGTGTAAACAACGCGGTGGAGGAGTCTGCGTTTACATTCGTGACGCGTGGTGCCAGGACGTTGTGGTAGTATGCAGACACTGTTCACCACTGGCGGAGTTTATGATTATAAAGTGCCGTCCTTTCTACCTGCCGAGGGAATTTACTGCGGTTTTGATAATCGCGGTTTATATCCCTCCAACCTCCAGCAGCAGTGACAGGAATGCGGCACTCTGTGAATTATATCAGGCCATCAGTGAACAACAGACAGCACACCCAGATGGATTCACTATCGTCGCTGGAGACTTTAATCATGCCAATCTCAAAACACTACTCCCAAAACTTCACCAGCATGTTAATTTCCCAACAAGGGAGAAAAACACCTTGGACTTGGTTTACACCTCACACAAAGGTGCATACAAAGCCTCCCCCCTCCCCCACATCGGACTTTCTGACCACATCACTGTTATGCTAATGCCAGCATATCGGCCCAGAGTAGTGTGAGAGGTCGTTTACATGGAGCCTAGTTTGTCAATCTGATACGGATAGCTAATACAGATAGCCTTATCATACATACGAACACTCTCTATCCGCACCTTGTTTCCATAACGATCGCAGTCCGGGGTAGAAAGTGAGTAGATTTGAATCGGTACGGGGGCCGGTGTTCGTCTGCACGGTTTCACGCAACCTGATGACGTCACTGCCCCACGTGATCTTTTCGCCATCTCCAACCAATATATATCACTTGTTCTCCCTCAAAATCTCACTGGTGGTGGGCCTCGAATTCACTAACATTAACCCAGTCTTCTGATTTTTGATTAGCCCCCTATCTTGATCTAATTCTTCTTATTCAGACGTAACATAACTTTCATGACCACAAATATAAATTGGCCAGCGATTTAATTTGCTTTTTTATTCATAAATGTATGTAAAATGTTCGGAGCAATGCATCATGGGAAATGGGTAGACAGACATGTCATGTTACTGTTCCAAACTCTTTATTATCAATAGAAAAAATAATTCATTTTCGCATATCCTTTAGTCTGACCACTGATATTAACTATCATAATGTAATGTTGTTAATTGGAGCTTGAATGTCTTGTGTTATGTGTTTATCCTCGTGCTGTGAAGTACCTTCTTCTAGGTTTTTCACGTTTTTTCAATTGTGTAAATAAAGCGCTAAAGCGCCACCCACAGGCGTGAGGTATGTACTCCAGTCGGTTCACCACAATCTGCTGCTTCCGTGTTTACGCAAATCTCTCGTTGCCAGCCTCCGTATTTACGAAATTAAAAGATTCGATTGGTGTGAAAAGGGAATCCGATTCGGAGGCCCTAGACTTCGTGTGCATAGCACCTGAGAGTGGAAAAACCGGTTCGGAAAGAGATTTCAGTGTGGCCGGAGGGATCAATAAGTGCTCTTCAAGACTGTCTTGCGACAACAGACTGGGACATGTTCAAGAAAGCAGCCACTCACAACAACCTCATTGACAATGAGGAGCTCACAGACACTGTTTGCTCTTACATCCGCAAATGCACAGATGATGTGACCCACACAAAGACCATCATCACTCGGGCTAACAAGAAGCCATGGCTGACAGGAGCTGTCCATCAGCTGCTGAGGGCCAGGGACAAAGCCTTCAGAACCGGGGATAGGATTGGTCTAAGAACAGCGAGAGCCAGCTTGTCCCGTGGCATCAAAACAGCAAAACAGGACTTCACAAAAAAGATTACAAGTCACTTCAAGGACAGCAGAGACACGCACAGCCTGTGGCAGGGCATCCAGACCATCATGGATTACAAGCCTGCATCACAGACCTGCGACGACAACATCTCTCTGCCCAACGACCTCAACAGCTTCTTTGCAAGGTTTGAAGCAACCAACAACACAAGCCCACAGAAAACTCCCCCCCCCCCCCCCCCCCCCCCCCACGACCAGGCTCTGTGCCTGTCTGCAGAAAGTGTGAAGAGGGCACTCTCCACTATCAACCCCCGAAAAGCAACAGGCCCAGACAACATTCCAGGCTGTGTACTGAGGGACTGCGCAGAGGAGCTTAAGGATATCTTCACAGATATCTTCAACACTTCTCTGAGTCAAGCTGCTGTTCCATCACATTTCAAGACCTCCATCATCATACCTGTACCAAAGAAACCGGCTCCATCCTGCTTCAATGACTATCGCCCTGTGGCACTTACCCCCATCATAATGAAGTGCTTCGAACGGCTAGTCATGTCACACATCAAGTCCATCCTCCCCCCCACCCTGGACCCCTTTCAGTTTGCATACCGGGCCAAACGTTCCACAGAGGACGCAATCTGCTCTGCTCTCCATCCAGCCCTCACCCACCTGGAAAAAGCAGACTCACATGTGAGAATGCTTTTCATAGACTTCAATTCAGCTTTGAACACCATAATCCCACAACAACTAATCTGTAAACTGGACCAGCTGGGGCTCAACACCTCCCTTTGCAATTGGGTGTTGGACTTCCTCAGCGAGCGGCCACAAGCAGTACGAGTCGGCAATAACATCTCCAGCAGCATCACACTGAGCACAGGGGCCCCACAAGGCTGTGTGCTCAGTCCCCTGCTCTTCACCCTGCTGACTCACGACTGTACACCTACCTACAGCACAAATCACATGGTAAAGTTTGCGGACGACACTACTCTGGTGGGTCTCATCACCAAGAACGATGAGACCTACTACAGGAAGGAGGTCAACCTCTTGACCACGTGGTGCAGAGACAACAACCTCCTGCTGAATGTCAGCAAAATAAAGGAGATTGTGGTTGACTTCAGGAGAAGACACACTGAACACCCACCACTGACCATCGATGGTGCTGCTGTGGAGCGAGTGAGCAGCACCAAATTCCTGGGGGTGCACATCAGTGAGGACCTCTCCTGGGCAACCAACTCTGCATCACTGGCGAAGAAAGCCCAGCGGCGCCTCTACTTCCTCCGCAAGCTCAAGAAAGCAAAAGCTCCCACTCCCATCCTGAACACATTCTACAGGGGCACCATTGAAAGCATCCTGTCAAGCTGCATCACTGTGTGGGGCAGTAGCTGCACTGAACACAGCCGAAAAGCACTGCAACGCGTGGTGAACACAGATGCTAGGATCATTGGTGCCCCACTCCCTTCCTTGCAAAACATATACACCACCCGCCTCACCCGGAAAGCCACCTCGATTGCGAGGGACACAGGCCACCCCGCACACAGCCTTTTCAGCCTCCTACCCTCTGGAAGAAGGTATAGGACCCTCCGTTGCCGCACCACCAGACTCAGCAATAGCTTCATCCACCAAGCTGTCAGGAAGCTAAATTCTCTCCACTCACTCCCCCCAGCCATATCCGACAGTCTGACAACAGGCTGAAATCCCCCCCCTCCAAAAATCACTCAGGACTCTGAAACAAACTGTCTCTGCACTTTATCACTTTTTATCACTTATCACTTTTTATCACTGTTACCTCTTTTAACTTGCACTGCTAATACGTTTATCTGTATGTTCTATTTAGTGATATGTTATGTTAAGTTATGTAATGTCTTGTCTGTATACTGTATACTGCTCTAAGTAATGTTTATCTGTTGTTTATCTGTTGTGCCTGTGCACTTTATATGTTTCACTGTGGGAAGAGTGGGAAACGTTCTTTCGACTGCTTTGTATGTTCACATGTGAAGTAGTTGACAATAAAGCTACTTTGACTTTGATGCTTGATGGATCCAAGAAGCTTTAGAGAGCCGTATAAAAGTGTCTAACGAAATAACAAAAGTACTGGTAACTTTTTAAAGTGTGTGATGTGCACTTTTTTGTGATGAATTGTGTGAAATGGAGACCACTTCTTGAATTACCTTTGCTGAAATACTAACTTTGATTCTCTGTCTATTGTGACCGCAACATTGTGGCTCCTGTTGTTTAAGTCATTGGATCAGGTCAGGTGTATGTACAAGACCAAATAGAAGGCCTTCCAGTTTATGACTTAAAGAATGTTCCTCAGAATTTTTTTTTAAAAATCTTTTACAGGTTTAAGGTGAAGATTACCTTTCACCCCAAACACTGTTTAGGGACACCTTGTCCCCCACCTATTATAGATCAATGTCCGCTTGTTGAGGAGAATAGGAGTTTAAGAAGTGTTTGCTACATACACAAATAAAGAGTAGGCATCATATTAAATGCAAAGCAACAGTGCCAGGAGAAAGTAGGGATATTATTGACCTATCTGGAAAGCTCCCGAACGAGGTGTGCCTTAAACAATGGTTCCTGCTGTCCTGTTCTTAGAATTGGGCGTTTCAAATATCGTATTCAGATTTGCATTTCACCCAGTCACTTTTCAGAAATCTGACTTTCATGGACGGCATCCTTGATTTAGAGAGTGCTTGAAAAAAAACTACATCGGAGCCAGAGATTAACGCCCATGGCCAGACCACATAGTTATTCACCCTTTCCATGACACCAGCGTTGAAGTGAGGCAATGGGCCCAGGCAAACTGCAAGCAGATATATTTTTTTCTTGGTGACTAGGCCTACCAGACCCGCGTGAAATAGGTTCATGGGTTGGTTTTCAGTTCCAAATTTCCAATTTTTATTAGAACAATCCACTTGAATAGTGCAAGCTGCTGCCAAAGTTTGTAAGTAAAAACAACAGTGCTTAAGTGCTTGGTAGCGATTCTTCGTGTGGTTGTAACGATAAACGACTCCAAACGATGTGCAAATACCGCGTCAAAATTGTCCATGTGCAGTTCAAATAAACTGTTGCACAACAGGACAACCTTACATCTGTTGCTGCGGTGAAGGCTATTATTATGGGCGTGGCCGGTAACCGATTACGTCGATGTGATTGGCTAACATCAGCGCCAGATGGGCACGTTTCTTCAAGTTCAGCACAAGGAAGATTTGGGGGAAAAGTTGGAGGAAAATGGCGAAGGCGTAAAAGTCTACTTTGTGACACCACTTTCACTTACGATGTGTCAAGCGAATCACTGGAAGCAGACCTGTTGCCTTCTTAACGTTTGATGAGCTGGAGAACTCAGGATAAATCCACAAAGGTACATGTTTAGGTATGTCGAAAATGCGGTAATAGAACTGTAGCCTATTGCATCAACCATGTTTACATGCTACAACACATACCGTAAACAGACCTATCGCAGTCGTTCATTAGTCCTCGGGATAGCCTTGTTCACCGACAGCTTTTGCACTAATATCCGGTTGTTTGTTGTTTAAAGTTTGTCATATAGCCTTAAAATAGACCTACGCTCACAGGCAATAAATGGGCAGTGTTTTCACAAAACGTTGCTTGTCGAGTCAATGAAAGTGTCAGGTTGGACAGCACAGCTGTGCATTAGAGAAGATTTTTTAAATTAGACTTTTAATTCGCGTTGATTAGTTTCTGTGGTAGTCCGAGCTACGAGTGGTGTTTAGAACGCGAATATATACGTTTTTCATGGGTTATTCTATAGCCATCAGTACTCTAGGCTATGTCGCCATATAGTAGGCTACTTATGCTCACACACACACACACACACACACACACACACACACACACACACACACACACACACACACACACATACACACACACAAATTTCCAGGATATTGAGTTTATTCATTCTATGGTTTCAGAAAAGGTCTTTTTCTAACAAAGAAAGAGATAAAAACAGTAAACACTGTTGTTTTCTTTTCACGCTGCAGGCCTACATTTAGTTAATTATAATGCTTGACATCCCCTCGATTATATAAGCCAGATGCTCTTCTATCAATGGTTCTATGAAATTGCAGAGAAAACCTAAATAGCCAATATTCCTATATCTTACCCGAGAACCCAATCATGGAAACAGACTCTCAGAGGCATCTTTCATAATGCTTTTCTCCTTGAAATGATGAATAAGATTTGAGGGGCCCATAATCATGAGTGACTTCCAGAAAGTATGACTCTCATCAGCAGGTTGTTTAGGCGCATGACTCAAATGACAACTGTAAAGGCAAGCAGCATGGTTTCTTAACTTGTCAGTGCAGTCTGGAAATTCCCAATTTGATGGAGTTTTAACATTACTCATCAGTACACTGGAACATATCCACGCCCGAGCAGCAGTCATAGTCGGAGACAGAGTTACATTAGTCCAGTTCCCTACACTTTGAATGCCTATACCACAGTGACAGGGGCCGGATTAGATTGGTATACTATGGGGATGGACTTATGGATATATCAACTGGGCCAAAAGCATTGCCATTTTGTCAACAGAGACATTTTTCCATGTGTGAATACAGTATGTGGTTAATGTGGATGTGTGATTGACTCTTAGAAAAGTTAAACGTCAGCTTACACGAATGACATAACCTAGTGCTTACTGGAAAAGTGAAACTACAGCTACTCCTGGTTACTAATAATTATTTTTTATAAATGCAAATGTGCTTTACATAGGGGTGTTGTTGTAACAGACTGATTGGACATGAGTAGAAGGCACTTGCCACCACCAGCTCGGATATTAATATAAATATTTAAATAGTGCTTTGACTCTTCTTCCTTATACATAGCCACAATATTTGCCATCCACAAAGGTAGAGAAATCCCGTTGCAGACGTGACTCCTGTTTTACCATACACTTTTCTCACCTGACCCATGCCATGTGACACATCCTCCACCACAAGTGGTGTGGGTTCTTTAAATATTCAGGGGTGCTGAATTACACTGAGAGCAATTAGTGCATGAAATGGAAAACCAGTTAGAGTGATTATTTGTATAAGAACTCGGGAATAGTTTCTCCACAGTGGTCCTCAGTGAAGATGAGTTATTTTTTACCTAGGGTTACACACACTTGACACAGTGACGCTTCAGGAAAAACACCTTTATCAGTATGTCAGACAGATGAAGGTTTTGTGATTGAGACATTGAATAGTTGATGTAATTTGGTTTTACTCAACCACCTCTAACAAAACATCTCCGAATGTTGTACTGTTGTTGAAAGCCACACTTTTAAAAAGGGTACTAATGCAGACATTTAAAACCCTTGACCACACATTGCTGGCTGTCATAGTGCGAAAGCAGGGGTCACATGGCAAATATGCCATTAGACAAAAATTTAAAGAAACTTGGTTGCTGTGTTTTACAGCTGAATGGATTTTATCCTGTGACTTATAGTTGTTGTATTTGCTTTCTGAGACTGAAATGGTGCAACTGCTTCCTGTTATCTTGTGGTTGCCCAATCCGCTAACTTTTAACAATAAAGCCGATGGACATCGTGGCCCCCCAGATTGAAGTCCCCAATAAAAACAAAGCTTCTGTTATGTTGTGCCACTGTCAGGAGCCTATGAAGGAGGAACCAACCACAGGACTGAATGGGAAAAAACAACAACTAAAAAAGCACATGTAACAGTTTTAGTTCAGATGGTGCTGGGCTGATTGATGGAGGACATATAATGAATGGACAAAATGGTGTTTGCATTCCTTTGTGTGCCTTTTCATAGTGCTTGTCACACTTTGTGTGTGTATGCTTGTACTTTTGTGTGTTTGTGTGATTTCTATTTGTCAATATGTGTGGTTGAGCTGGAGAGAAAGTGTGACAAGAAGTGGATCAAATGATTTTGTGTTAAATAAGAATGGCAATAGCAAAAACACTGTAGGAGACATCATATTCATTTGTGAGCGAGAAGGGGGAAGAGGTATGAAAAGGGATAGCAATTCAATTTCTGTGTGTCTATGTGTGAGAGGGACAGAGAGAGCGAGAGATCAGAGTTCTCATGTGTCAATTACTTCGTCATTCAGCTGATCCCCGCCTCTTTTGCTTAGTGGAGCAAAACAAGGATAGCCTGCCGTCTCCATCTCCACCTTTTGGATATTCAAGATATTTATTTTCTTCTGTTCATGTTCTGTGCGGGTCTATTCTCTGCCACACTTAATGACCAATACAAGAGACTACTCTTCTTTACCTCCTCGATAGTAGCCTACTCCCTTCGTTCCAAATGGAGTACTCACCTTTAGGGAACTTATTCGGGACTTGCTCCTCCGTGGACATGGCTTCTCTCCTGAGTATGCATGAGGCGGAACTGCATTATGATGCACGTTACAGGTAGGAGACACAGCTCTCGTCTGCGCACACACGCTCAGCCTAACTAACAAATACTGTCTGAAGTGAGATGCCAGCACTCACTTTTTCAGTCTGATAACAGTGCCATCTTCTGCTGAGCCTGGTAAGAACACTAATGATCACATGAACTGAAGCATTCCGTTTTGTGAGAAAGTTTGCTGGGTGTCTTAAGACACAGGCACAGGGAAAGATACCTTATTGTGCGATGGTACAGTAAAAAGTGCTATAGTTAAATATACAGTATATGTAAGAACATGCCTTTGGCATCAAATCAAGCAATTTGTAACTTTTTACCTCTCTGGTCAAAAAGTGCTTTGGTGTACAGTCTGAGAACGTGGGCTTCATTTCTGCTAAGCTCTGCATCAGCTTGTCTGTGGCTATAAAGCACATCTTCCCCTAGAGAGGGGAAAGTAATAAGTGAAGTAGTCTCTTGATGGTAATGGATTGCTGTGGCTGCTTTGTGCAGCTTACTGAAGAAAGGACCTTGTGCCATAGTTTACTTGTTCAGTCCCTCACCTACAGAGTGGACAGTGGGCAGGTTGTGCATGTTTTTTCATGTTCATGCACATGGTGATTGATGGATTGATTGCCCACAATGATATGCTGTGATGGGTGTCAGTTATCTGGTACTGTCCATAAGTCTGACTGAGACTGAGTTTGTTTGCATTGAAAGAGAGAATCACTTGCTTTCATCATTCACTGACCATTTCACCATGCATTCTTAGATTTTCATTCTTATCAAAACCATCGAGGAACACCCTAAAGCATTAATTTTGTGTATGGTGAGCTACCAGCACTAACATCCAGGTACTCACATGAACCTTGTGATGCATAGGCCCAGATCCTCCCGTCAGTAGATCATGGTTTTGACATTGACAAAAGAGCACTGTCTATTTAAGTGCTGTGAAAACATTTCATAAGCATCTGTGCCATGGTGCTTGGTCCTCCCATTGGGCAGCAGTCTCTGTAATACGAGTGGGCACTCGCGTGGGAACGGAGTTACACTGAGCCCTCTCTGTCAGCCAAGCAACCTGCTACGGGTCACCTGCATTTTTAATGGCCAGGCTGAAACTTTAATGAAGCAGAGGGTCTTCTGCTGGCTCGCCTGTTCTTCACCATGGCTTGAGTGTCGTCCACTATGGTCACACCTGTTGCTATCACACACCTGTGTGGACGGGCCATATATCTGTGGGGCCTGCACTTAGGAGGCTCACCTGTCCGTGTTTGTGTGACCAGTCCGGGTTTGGTTGCAGGAAGTCTTGCTTGTATCGCGCAGTGTTGGGCAATGGAGTTTGTGTGTGTGTGTGTGTGAGAGACCAACTCAAAGGTGCGTATTTGAGTTTGAAATGTCTAAACAAGTTAAAAGGCTTTAGGGGTTAAGATTATTGGGTGTTGTTGAGATGTTTCATAAGTCATGTTCAATCTGAAAATGGTGTGCACCGTTTTGCTATGGGTTAACTGACTTTGAGGTGCATTTTCTCTAGTTTAGTGGGTGTGCCAGAGGTGTTTCCCCATTAGCAGCTGCGTGTATATATGATTTACCTTTACTTTGCGAATGGAAGATCAGAATAAAAAGTAAAAAAAAAATGTAAACGTATATAACTGATCAGACCTCAAAAATCCTTGAAAAGAACACACAAAATGGCCTTCTCAGCTGCACTTGTGTAATACACCACCAAGGGAGTTGTGGGCTTTCTCAGTATGTTAAACTGCTTACGGTGTGTTGTCCTGCCCCACAAATCAGCCGGTTCCTGTTGATGGTGACAGCTCGAGCAGCTGCAGGTCCAGGGCGGCACGGATCTGGTGGCCTTACAGACTCAGGCCGATCTGGGACAGGGACGGGCTCTAATGCACTGAAGTGGATTTCACCGGCTTGGCCTCAGCTCACCGACTAGCATTGAAACCCATCTTCTCCGTGGCATCGTCAGGATGCCGTTAAGAGGGACAGGAAGAAGCTTAGTGCCGGCCTCAGCAGCAGCCACTTGTTAAAAGCACCAAAATACCTCAGCACATTCAGACAGAGAGCTGCATGGCTCTAATTAACATTACATTTAAGTTTTTGACCTCTGCATTTCTTTCTTTAAAAAGCCACAAGGTGTAAGACCCTGAACTAATTGCCTTAGTCTGTGACAGTCACTTCGTGCATGGATCCCTGTGGGATTTGTGTTTCTTCAGCCACTGGGAATAATGGATCCTTGAAGTTGTAGTAGCAAAGCATATTAGCTGCCACTCCCCTCATACAATGAGAGTGAAGGGGGATCCACAGCTCACTCCAGACAAAAAGCAGGGGATTGAGGGAGAAAGATTCAGATTCTTTCTTTACAGCCACATTCTCCCTATGGATATTGAGCAGAAATAGACTCCATTAATCCAAGAACAAGTAAATACAGGTAGTTCAATTAGAGGCAGATAGAGCAAGTAAAATGGGAAGTGGACAGGATTGAGCTGGAGAGGAAGACTGGTGACGGGGGATGGGTTGGTGCCAGAGGCTTAACCCAGCTTAACGTTCTCTGGCCACTTATCACTGCGAAACCTAACATTACCCGCGCCGGAGCAACAACAAAAGATTTTAAAGATTAAAGGCCCCCCAAGGGGGAACAGAGAGGATGAAAGTGGAAGGAAACGATGCTGTCCACCCTGAAACGGGACAGAGCAGAGAATCACAGTCACACGTACACTTGACGGTCTAAAGTGGGAAGCCTGCGACAGGTACAGTTGTCGTGGGATTAGTAATTACCACAGAGTGGCTTGTGGCATGGGGGTGAACTTCCCTGGGCTGTGTTGGAGGCGGGTGTCACGGCTCAAAACATGTGGCACCCTGCGGGAATCTTCCAGTTTGCTGTCTGGCCCACGCCGACGCCGGGCGATGGAGAAACTGGACAAGTCCGTCCTGTCCAAGTGCTTTGGGTGTCTGCGCAGGAAGAAGAGTGAAAGGTAGGAAATGGCACCACAAGCCTCCACAAGTCCCTGAAGAGATCAGTGCTGTACAGACTTCCCCTCCCTTTCACTTCAGAGAACCCTGTATTGGTCAAGTCTCCTTGACATCTAAGTTGGCTGTGCTCTTGAGACCTTTTATAGCATCTACGCTCAGAACAAGGCAGCCCCTGTGTTGGTTTGTGAAGGGACATTCTACGTTTGTTTGTGGAAGAACATTCTGGACATGATGCTTAATTCCTCATGATATCATGTTTGGAATCATTCAGTGGTAGTGTTGTATTTGGGTTAGTTAGCTGTGATTCCCCACACTGGCAAGTAAATCCTGTGGAATAATCCCAGTAACACTCTCTGCTATGCGCTAGACTCCAGTGCAGTCTCAAAAGTGTGCTGGGAGAAGCAGCCTTGCCCTGGGTTTCTGAGCTGACTGCAGGTCAGTGAGATGGTGAATAGCCACTGTAAAGTTGACCAGAGGAGCTGCCAGAGAGTCGCTGCTTGGGCAGCTCTCATGAGAGACAGGAACAAACAGCCTGCTGACAGAGAGAACGGAAAATCTTTGGTAAACAAACATACGGTTTTAGCCATTGGAAGGGTGGGGAACACAGGCAGGGCTGCAGCTTGCAAGTAAAGGTCTGTGGGTCTATGTTAGAGATTGGATATGTTAGAGAGTGCATACTGTAAAGGGGGTAGACATTTGTTTGTTTAAGATTGTCCTTTTGTAATTATCTGATCTTATTCACTCATAATGACATACTGACATTAATGACATACTGACATAATGACTGTCAGGCTTGGACCAACTCTAGGCTACTCTAGGCTTTGTCCATATTGTGTTATATTCTATTCAATTCTTTACCCCCATAGTTTTTTCTTGACATTTGTGGTTATTCTCTCTCTCTCTTTCGCTCTGTGTAGGATGGAGGCGTCCTGTCTGGAGCTGGCTCTGGAGGGTGAGCGTCTGTGTAAGGTGGGCGACTACGGCGCCGGTGTCTCTTTCTTCGAGTCGGCCATCCAGGTAGGCACGGAGGACCTGCAGATCCTCAGTGCCATCTACAGCCAGCTGGGCAACGCCTACTTCCACCTGCACGACTACAGCAAAGCCTTGGAGTACCACCGCCATGACCTCACCCTGACCAGGTACGCCTCATGCTGTTTACTCCAGTGATGTGCAGCTCAGGATGTGCAGCTCTTTCAGGGGCTAATGGGGGAAATAAATCAAGTTAAAGGCGAGAACAAGTCATATTTGTATATATATTTGTATAATGCATCTCAAGCCCTAGGGCAATCCAGAAAAAAAACAAGAAATACTTGTTTCAGTGTACCTACTGACAAAGGACAGCTAAGGTTATGTTTTTGAGGAAATATGTGTATTTCCCTGTTTGGATATACTGTAGCCAGGTGAAGTGCATATAAACAAAGTAGATCATGATAAGTGAAAAGAAATACAGCCACGCCAACTGAAAAGCACAATGATTGCTTTTTTGGAATATTTTATTTAGCGACATTCATTTTGTGAAGTTATATTTAACAGATGCATTTCATGACATTCCATCTCACTATGATGGAAGACAAGTTTTATTTTCAATGGAACCAACAAAAATGTTTTATCTTAACATTACAGAAACTATAACTTCATAAAATAAAGGGTTTAAATAATTTCCATCCATGTATAAGTTATTGAGTGCAAACAATTAACTTAGGTTTTATTCAAGTGAATAATACTAAATGTTATGTAAAATAAACCCATGTATTTATCAAATATAAATATAAAAATGATATAGTAACACGTCTGCTCCTCTGTAAAGGACTATCGGGGATGAACTGGGAGAGGCAAAGGCTAGTGGTAACCTTGGCAACACCCTGAAAATTTTGGGCCGGTTCGATGAAGCAGCAGTTTGTTGCCAGAGGCACCTTGACATCTCCAGAATGCTCAATGATAAGGCAAGTCTCATGCGATGAGGCTCAGAGGCTCACAGAGCTTTACTAGATGACATACTTGATGGAGTTCTTCATTATGAAGGTGTTCATTTTCTTTCTTTTTAATGTGTGTGTGGTGTGTGTGTGTGTGTGTGTGCAGGTTGGGCAGGCCAGAGCACTGTATAACTATGGGAACGTGTACCATGCCAAAGGAAAGAGCATCTGCTGGAGTGGGATGGACCCTGTAGAATTTCCAGAAGAGGCCCGGATAGCACTGAACCATGCCATTGAGTACTACGAGTCAGTGCTCAGTGCCTCTTAACAGTAACATGACATTGTGCAGTTGATTCACTGTTGATAAACCGGTGGTTATTCATTATCTTATTGTCATTTTCTCATTTCGTTGTCATGTTTTTGCAGGGCTAATCTCTCCATCGTCAAAGAGCTAGGTGATAGAGCAGCCCAGGGACGAACCTATGGTAACCTTGGCAACACACATTACTTGCTGGGAAACTTTGAGAATGCTGTAGTGGCCCATGAACAGGTAGAGAACAAAACAGATCTATATATGATGGTGAAGGGAGCTGATTTAACGAACGTACTGTATATGGGATATACATTATCTTACAGGTGTATCAATAGTGTTGCCTTGCTGTAATTTTTGTCCTCTCAAGTTAGATGTACTCCTTATAACATCCAAATTTTCGTTGTCCTCTCTCTCTTTCTCTCTCTCTGTTTATCACTTTTGAAACACATGTTCACACTCTCCAGCGTCTTCTGATCGCTAAAGAGTTTGGAGACAGACCTGCAGAGAGGAGGGCTTATTGTAACCTTGGAAACGCCCATATTTTCTTGGGACAGTTTGAGCTCGCTGCTGAGCATTACAAGTATGTCAAATGTCCAGGTCAAAACTTCACTGCTATGTGTGTGGTATGCTTTCTCGTGTGTGTGTGTGTGTGTGTGTGTGTGTGTGTGTGTGTGTGTGTGTGTGTGTGTGTGTGTGTGTGTGTGTGTGTGTGTGTGTGTGTGTGTGTGTGTGTGTGTGTGTGTGTGTGTGTGTGTGTGTGTGTGTGTGTGTGTGTGTGTGTGTGTGTGTGTGGGTGGGTTTTACATCTTTCATTTTCTTTTATGTTCCTAGACGTACACTACAGTTGTCTCGCTCGCTGAAGGATAGCGCAGTGGAGGCCCAAGCCTGCTACAGTCTAGGCAACACCTACACCCTGCTGCAGGATTACGGCAGAGCCATCGATTACCACCTCAAACACATGCGCATCGCTCAGGAACTCAATGACCGGTCAGCACAAACACTCCCTCCAACACACACACCCTCGAGGAGGGTTAATTACCCCAACTAAGCGCTCAGATATATGAATGCTGATCTTAATTACATCTGCTTAGTCAAAGGGGGCAAGATTTAGGCGAAACATGGTGGTGAAACATCTAATCAGATATCCCAAGGTTATGAAAATCTAGGAAACGACTATATCTTTGAATTTAAATATTTTCCTGACCTTTTAAAGTTTTGGAAAAAAAATCAACAAATCCGGCTATTTAGCATGTGTGGTACAGCATGTTTGAAATAGCTGTAGGGATAACAGAGAGATGGGTCAAACACTTCAAACAAAACCGGAGTAAATTAAGTAAAATATGTAAACTAAGACAACATACATAATAATAAATATAAGTTAAGACAACACCCCCCCCCCCTCTCCAGCCATCACATTCTCCCATCCTACCTCCCTAATCAGTAATGTCTTGTAGGTCAGGTTTTATTACCCTGCACTCACATGTTTTGTGTGTTCAATTTGTTCCTCTCTTTCCATTCTTCCATGTAGGGTAGGAGAGGGTCGGGCGTGCTGGAGTTTAGGGAATGCTCACACAGCACTGGGCAATCATGGGCAGGCCATGCACTTTGCCCAGAGACACCTGGAGATCTCCAAAGAGGTGTGTGTGTGTGTGTGTGTGTGTGTGTGTGTGTGTGTGTGTGTGTGTGTGTGTGTGTGTGTGTGTGTGTGTGTGTGTGTGTGTGTGTGTGTGTGTGTGTGGGATGTTATCTGACCAAATTACAATTAGATACTTTGTGTCCTTCTCTGCCCATGTGCTACGGCGGTTCATGTTAACTTCTCTTCTGGTTCTTTTTCTTCTGCTACTGTGTTATGGTTGACAGCCTGTTTCACCTTCCTGTAATTGGTCTGAAAGTCTGAACCATCCAGAAGTTTTTTCACACTTTAAATGAACTGAACCATGGTTCAATGTACGTAGCTGTGAAAGCACCCTTAAAGAAGATGATGTGTCTTTTAGGCCTAGTGCAAGATTTAAGGCTGTGGGGGAAAACCTACAGAATGTGTTATACAGTATATGCATGTTGTGTGTGTGTGTGTGTGTGTGTGTGTGTGTGTGTGTGAGTGTGTGTGTGAGTATGTGTGTGAGAGAGGGGGCTCCCTCTGCTGGTGCTTAGATAGTTGCTCTGGTCTGGCACTGTTTACTATACTTTCTTACTTTAAAGTAAATTACATTATGCATGTGACTGTTGTTTGTTTCAGATTTGCAATGATCAAACGGTTTTTTTTTTCGTTTTTTTAACGGTGTATGGTAACTGTTATAGAATCAGGCTGTCATTGAATATGCTTGTATACAGTATGGAAGGAATGAATGGCTTGCATTAATGACTCTATTATATGGTGCACACAGGACTACTGGGTTGATGTACATAGACATGTTACACATTTTATATGTACTGATGTTCCCTGTCTCTCACCTAGATAGGGGACCGCAGTGGAGAGCTGACAGCCAGGATGAACATATCAGACCTCCAGCTGGTGCTGGGACTGAACCACAGCAGCACTGACCCCAACCTCAGTGTGCACGCCGACAACACCTCTAACCTCTGTGTCAACCATGACTACAGCCCACATGGTGAGTTCACTGTCATCGCCACAGCTGACCTTTAGGTCCTGTGAAGTTGTACCACTGGTTGAACACCTGAAGTCTAACTAACTATGTATGCCACGCTAGGTTTGTGTACTGGATTATGGAATCTAAAGAAGGATTCCTCAGAAATTATATTTGTGGAGGGGTTTAGTGTAGAAATGTTCAGTTTCAAAGGGGGAGCTGAGACCAAGGTGGTGTTGTAAAGTGAATGAATTATGGGGTTGGCCATGCTATTATTATAAGGGAAGATATGTCTAATATTTCTAGCCCAAATGCATCCCGGTTAGCAGTTTCGGGACCACAAAGAACATGGTGTATGTAGCATCTGAGCAGAAAAGTGAAAAATAATTAGTTGTTATTGTAAATTATTTCACAGGAGCTCGACCAAGAACTGGAAGGAGAACCAGCATGGAGAATATGGAACTGGTCAAACTTAGCCCTGAAAAGAGCGCTGTATGTGAATACAAGAAATGCCCAGAGATACATAGATGAATCATGCATGCACGAACACAACTACTACTACAACTAGGTATTAAACCATATATTAATGTACTGTCTGAATTCACAACCCCATTCTCCAATGCAGGAGTCAAGTGTGGAGGGTAATGCAGCCTCCTCTCCCATCAAACCCTCCATGGCCAAGACCTCATCCAAGCTCTTCTTCATTCGCCGCCTTCGGGGTAGGAAGCCCAAGCACAGCAACTCGAGCTCCAAAGTCTTCCAGGATAGCAGCACGTGTCCCATCCCTAACACTGATGCTCTAGAGTCTAGGGTAGGAGGCTTTTATGTGCTGATGTTTAAGGTGATATTCCTCTTATTACTTCTAATTAATGATAAGAAAGCTGTGGTGTTGTTTTTCAGGTAGGTTTGGCTATGAGGAATAATTTTAAGGTTTTAGACACTACGGATCATTGTATGTGAGGGGGGGTATGTTCTATTGTCCTTTTATCCTTACGTCCCATCAAAGATACATTTTGAATTTAAACAAATCTTCCTTTTGCAGCATGGCGTTGATACAATTGGAGACGAGGGTTTTTTCGATCTCCTCAGTCGTTTCCAAGGCAACCGCATGGATGACCAAAGGTGCTCCATACAGGATGGCCACAACCGTTTTCCCTCTACCTCCCTCCCTACCACCCCGCCCGTAGCCTCAAAGAAATGTGAGTTAGCCCCCATCCCTACCAGTAGGCTAATGCTAACCTAGCTGCTGTTGCCTTGACAGGGGTGGCTTTTGTTACTCTTGAAGTTCTGCTTCAGTTCTGCAGAAGTCTTTCGAACAACTGATGGAAAAAGATCAAGTGATCCAGAAGTAATGATTGAATTCTTGTAGCCACCCCTTTGCCAAAGCTAATATGGTCATCATGGTTAGCTGCATGGTTAGCTGTTTGCTCAGTTGTGAAACTCCCTCAGACATGAGTGTATTGATTTTCTTCATAGTGTGTAGCCATTACATTTTCACACCTGGAAATCTAGACCAAGGTTCGAACAGAGGTTCATGCTTTGTGATATTCTGTAGATTTGATCTGGTTGGTTTGGTTTCTCATTGCAATTTTGAGAGCGCAGTACAGAACGTTGCATGACATACCTATGTCCATTCGTCATCACCTACGTGGGCTGTATCTGCCTATACTTGATTGGCTTGTAGACAGGCTATCCAGGCGTCATGAAAAAGGAAAATGCTCCTTCTCATCTATCTGCGCACCTCTTTTTCTGATGGCATCGCCTTTATACAGTGCCCTCCGCAATTATTGGCACCCTTAGTGAATGTGACCAAAACAGGCTATGAAAAAATATTTGTTTGCTGTTTATCCTCTTGGTCTTTCACTCAAAATATTCACAAAAATCTTACCTTTTCATTGAAATAAAATTATTGAAAGAAAACATTATTTTTTTCGTTAAATAAATACTATTCTCCTAAACAGTAGGGGTGCACGATTCAGAAAATGTCACGATTCGATTTGATACCGATTTTTAGGCTCACGATTCGATTCAAAATCGATTTTCGATTCAAAATTGATTTTCGATTCAAAAACGATTCTCGATAAAAAAAAATTGATTCACAGTATGTAAATGTTAGTGCTGTCAAACGATTCAAATATTTAATCGCGATTAATCGCATTTTTGTCATAGTTAACTCAAAATGAATCGCGATTAATCGCAAATTAATTTATCGCAAATTTAATTTTTATGCTCTTATCATGGAAAAGTGGATTGGCTTGCTTTATCCAATGTTTTATTTTATTGAAAAATAACATTGCCAAACAGGGCGGTACAAAATTAAATTATAAAGTGCACATTTCAGACTCAGCCTATAGTGCAGTTAAACCATGGCTTAATATTTTCTTTTGTCAAGTTTGCTGTGAACATAGAAGTCAGGCCTCTTATTTCAAAAACAATGAACCGTAACAATAAGGTTACCAATAAAAGGTAAGCCTACTACTTCTGTGCTTTCAGCCAGCTGCCTGTTGACATTTTCAGACAACAGTGAAGCTTGCTTCTTTTGCACAACACAACTTTTAAAGGTAAACTTTCTATTCAGAAGCTTTTTATCAACCATTTCGCCGTATCGCGCTCACCATCAATCAAATCGTAACGTTAGCCTACTACACAGTTTGCGAAGCCAAAAAGAACGTTAATCTTTAAAAAAAAATAAAAATGTATTTAAAAAAAAAGAACGTTAATCTTATATCATTTTTTTTTTCTTTTTTTAAGATTAACGTTCTTTTTTTTTAAATACATTTTTATTATTTTTTTTTTAAATTTTTTTTTTATAAATATGAATCGATTTTTGGAATTCTATGAATCGATTCTGAATCGGGAGCACTTGAATCGCGATACGATTGTGAATCGATTTTTTTGCACACCCCTACTAAACAGGTGTGCCACCATTATTGGCACCCCTTAATTTAATGTTTTGAGCAGCCTCCCTTTGCCAAGATAACAGCTCCAAGTCTTCTCCTTTAATGCGGGATGAGGTTGGTGAACACATGGGACAGACCTGAAACCATTCCTACATACAGTATCTCTGCAGATCCTTCAGATTCTGAGGTCAACACATTTGCAGATTCGGCTTCAGCTCTTCCCACAGATTTTCTATGGGGTTTAGTTCTGGGGACTGTGATGGCCATGGCAAAACCTTTATTCTGCTGTCGGTGAACCATTTTTGTGTTGATTTTGAAGTGTGCCTAGGATCATTGTCCTGCTGGGAAGTCCAACCACGGCCCATTTTAAGCTTCCTAGAGGGGGGCTGTTAGGTTTTTATTTAATATCTGCTGGTATTTGATGGAGTACATGATACCATATATCCTAACAAGATGTCCAGGGCCTTTTGAAGAAAAACAGACCCACAACATCAGAGATCCGCCACCATACTTCCAAGTGGGTATGGGGTGCTCTTCTGTATGGCTATCTTTCTGTCTACGCCAAACCCACCTTTGATGTTTGTTGCCAGGAAGCCTTATTTTGGTCTCATCTGACCATATAACTCTAATATAAAAGTCTGACTTACATTTGGCAAACTGTAGGCACTTTAGTTGGTTGTTGATTGACAGCAGAGGCTTTTTCTGATAACCCTCAAAAACAACTTGTGGTGATGTAGGTGCAGCCTGATGGTAGTTCTATTTCATCCTTACTGACCGCTAGAAGGTGCTTTCAAGCACTGGATGATCCATCTCGCACACGCGCAGGTCGAGTGATTATACCAACAATGTCACCTCGTGACCCCGATGACCCCCGGATAGTTTATATCTTCCGGTGGGGTCAGGGGAACTGTTCCTTTCATCTTCTCGCTCGCAGGTAGTTGTGTTTTCGATAAGAACCTAAGGAAACTAAAGCTTGAATTAAGTGCTTAATCCTGTTCCGTGCCGTTGGCCTTGCGACATAGTCGGAGCTCCGAACATTCTCGCCCTCCAGAGGCCGCACCGATCGTATTGGATAAGTACTTTGGTCTTTTCTTAATTTATTGCTGGTTGCAACTATTGGCATCGCCTGCGCGTGCCGATAGGTATGCGAGGCCGTAATTAATTATGATGTGGTTTAGGTCGCGTATTCGCCCCTTCCCACCACTTAGGCAGTTAAATTACGTTGCCTTACCAGCTGTTGCCGCTAAAAAGTGTTTGATAATCGTGGTGACGGCTGCGTGTTCGCCCCCTCTCCCACCATTCATTTGTGTTTGCAAATACTACCTTACTGGTGCTGTAGTCGCTCCTTCTACTAGCGCTCATAGAGACGCAGTTACAATTCCCTAGGGGAATTACTTGCGTATACTGAATGCTTACGATAGCCTCGAAAATGTAAAACTTTAAACACTTTACAGAGTAGTCTGGTCCAGGCCATTCATTCAGACAGTCATACCAGTGGTGGTAAGCTACATCAGTAGCCACAGCTGCCCTGGGGCAGACTGGCGGAAGCGTGGCAGCCAGTCGGCGCCAACGGCCCCTCCGACCACCACCAACGTTCATTCGGTTCATACCATATTATGCATGTATTGTAGCTATTGGCCTGCAAATATTTGTCAGTGATGGCAGCGGTTCCTGCCTCCCTCTCCCGGCATCTATTCTGCACTATGTCAAAGTCAAACTCAAAGTGTGTTTATTGTTGCATGTACCAAATTGCTTCAGCACAGCAAAATTCTTATGACTTGGCCAGCATCATCATCTAAGCAGTAGACGTCATACATATAACATATACCAAAAAATAACATAAACTCTATAACACTATGACAATAAAACATATAACATGTAACATTAACATACAACAGTATGTAACCCATTGAGGGTGGCCATCCCCCTCTCCTGGTGAAGGTGGCGCTCTCGCTCCCCGCTCCCAGCACAGGTGTGGTTTGTAGTTTGGCCTGCAAATATTTTGTCGGTGAAGGCAGATAGATATGGCATCCCGACCCTCATCGGTTGCAGCTGTTGGTCTGGCCGCCGCAGGGCCCAACCCACTGCTGACAGATGTTCGGACGTTGTCCATAATACCATACTGAATGCCCGAGCAGTATGAGAACAGGTGGCAGCTGTTTGCCGCATGGCGAGGGCCCCGTGCATTGCGTGGTCCCGAGCGCCTTAGAGTTCCTCCAGTCACTCCTGGATGGGGGCCGCTATATCCTCCCGACATGCTCTGGTGGATAATGACACGGTGGGGAGCCACATTCCTTAAAGGTTTTTATCTGGGATTTTTTCTAAGCTAAGAACAGGATTTAAGAATGCGGAAAAGCAGTCATATATAGGCCAGATTGGAGTGCTCCCATGTTCTTAAGGGCCTACATTTGTGAGAAATCATTGGTGATTGCGTTCACATCAGTTCTACAGACATCCTCGGATTAAAATTATTATTATAGTAATAAATACAAATAATACGTCATTAACAATTACGTTTCACGTTTATAGTCATGATTCTACGAGGAATCGTGATGTCCTAAGATCAACAAAAGCTTTACACGCACACTGCAAATGGCAGTGAAGAAATAAATAAGCACTAAACTCAATCGCGTGTACATAGCCATAGTGGAATAAAATGGACACATCTACATTCTGTACATAAACAAGTGAATATCCATAACTAAACTATATCATATGGGCCTACATAATAAAGATAAGGCCTATCAAGATCCACAAGTAGCCTACTCATCAACCTCACATCACCCCATTTCTTTTTCACTTCAGCCGCTGTGTGCCCCTCTCCTGATCCCACGTTTACCTCACCTGTTATATCGTCCCATGCCGCTTTGGGTGGTCTTGGACCCCTTATTGACACTACTAAATAAGATGCTTATGTTCATGCTTATGTTGTACTCCTTGCAACAGTGTTGTACACCTCTGCACCGGTGAAGTTAGGTCTGTGTTTACTTGCTGGTTACTTTATGAAATCGTTATCCCTCTGGATAAATAAAGTATCCATCTATCTATGAATGAAAGGCCAACATAAAATCGGTCTCATCTTAACAGTTAACAAAACATGATAAGGTTACAAATCCTGACTTGTCAAGACTGACGTGGGTTGCATCTCATAAACATGGTCTCAACGCAACGTGTTAATACGTGTTTATACCTTGCGGTATCCATCGGTCACCTTTTGTGCTAAGAAGAGCCTGACTTTATGCCACTGGTATTTTTATACATATTTCTCAACCCAACGTGACGTTATACAACAACAATGAAGAATATTTGCCTTTTATAGTTATTACTTAGTTACTTTGCTCACCTCTATTTTTCCAGATTATATTAAACTGAAGGCCAGCCGAATTCATTGTAGAGCTGTCATATTAGGTGTCTAATTTAAATTTTAAAACCTTGATGCGTAAAAAAAACCATACAGTTTAAAGACAATAATGTGCCAATCAATCTTTTATGACATTCATAGCACTAGCACATGTTTTAAGGTGTCAGAGGGTGAGGTTTACTCACTCCAGAGTTCCATCCACTGGCTAACATTACTTTAAGTTGTATGAAATGTGGGAGGAATATTTAACCACTAGTATTCAAAGACATAAGTCAGTAGTAGAGAAGGATTTGAATTCTTCGCTCACCAGGTCAGTTACTGTGGCTTTGAATTTACCACAAAAGGCTTTAATCCACCTACAATCATGTGCCACCATTGGAGCTCTGTAAGTCTCTAAAACATAGCTAGAAATACCTTGTAGGGCAGTCTTTTAAATATTGTGATGCTGTGCAGGCCCTCACCAACACAACCTGACTTGTAAGGCTAGTTTTAAAACTCACCCCTGTAGATCTCTAACTACAATCCCCTCCTTCCTCAGCTACTTCCGAGTCAGGCCTCCCTCAGGCCCCAGGAAAGCCGGGGAGCCTGCCAGGCCTCAGCCAAGCAGTCTTCAGCCAGCTCATGGCTAGCGGTGACGGCAACCACCCTGATGAAGACTTCTTTGACATGCTTGTCAAGAGCCAGGTGATTGCTTATTATTCATTATTCATTTTGTTTTCATATGTGATATTGTATAAATGTACCCGAATGAGTGTGAATAATAAGTAAGAGTTATGAACATGGATGAGTGTGAATAATAAGTAAGAGATATGAACTTGGATGAATGTGAATAATAAGTAAGAGTTATGAAGTTGGATGAGTGAGTGCGATAGTAATATTTTATACCATATATTTTGAGACTCTGAGAAATGATCAGTCCAGGAAACAGGTTTAATCTTGTACAATAGTGCGCACCAAGGGAGACAGAGACAGAGGTATCACTCAAGGTTTTAAGACTCTTCTAATCAGCCTTTGTAACATTTCAGTTATATTCCCTCTGAGTATAAGGGGTGTCACCCTGTTTTCATGAGGCCTTGGAGACACAAGTCTCTGAGCCATTTGCCACACAGAGGAAATGTTGGTTAAGAGCTCCAGCTGAGCTTTAAGATCTCAGAGGCCATGTACAGACGAAGTCTAGTTTGTCTTCGTCCGTAAAGTTCACAATACAGATAGCCCTATCATTTAGACGAACACTCTCTATCCGAACACGGTATCCGCAACGATACAAATCGGGGGTAGAAAGTGAGTAGATTTGAATCGGTACGGGGGCTGGTGTTCGTCTGCACGGATTCACGCAACCTGATGACGTCATTGTCCCACGCGATCTCCAACCAATTTATATAAGTTTCACTTGTTATCGCTTTACATCTCACTAATGGTGTGTTTCGAAATCACTCTCATTAATCCAGCCTACTGATTTTTGTTTAGCCTCCTATCTTGATCTAACTCTTTTTATTCAGACGTTACATAACTTTCATGACCACAAATATAAATTGGCCAGCGATTTGCTTTTTTGTTAATAAATTGAAGTTAAAATGGTCGGAGCAAAGCCTCATGGGAAATGGGATGACAGACATAACATGTTGTACTGTTCCAAACTCTTTATTATCAATAGAAAATATAATTCATTTTCGTATAACCTTTAGTCTGACCACTGATTTTATTAACCACCATAATGTAATGTTGTTGATTGGAGCTGTGTAATGTGTTTATCCGTGTGCTGTCTAGTCTTTTCTTCTACGTTTTTCACGTTTTTTCAGTTGTCTGTAGCAGCGCTAAAGCGCCACCAACAGGCGCGGGGTATGTACTACAGCTACTACTACTGTCGGCCCTTACGCAGATCTCTCGTTACCAGGCTCCGTCCTTACGAAATTAAAAGATTCGATTCGGTGAAACTAGACTTCGTTTAAAGGGCACCAGAGACTTGTAATTATAGGCCAAGGGCCATTAAGGACAAGTGAGAAACCTTTCACACCTCCCCCAGGTCAATCTCTCTCACCAACAGAACATTCAACCAGAAATTCCTACACTGAAGCCAAAGTCCAAAAAAAAGCACAATTACAACTAGATATAAGATTCATTGACAATGGTATATCATTATGAACTCTGAAGCTTAAATTCTGATTCCTTGAAGTGTGAATAATAAGTAAGAGTTATAGACTTGGATGAGTGTGAATAATAGGTAAGAGTTATATTTGCTTTATCTCCCTCTGGAACGAAATACTGTTTTCTGATTGGCTAATGGGGTGTACATTAAGTTCGTATAACCGGACACCTTGGACGTAGTCCCAGTAGAAAAGTTAAATCGCTGTTCCATATCAATTCTCTTGAATGGTTACCATTGACAACCAACGTAACGTTTATTTTTTTTAAGGACTTCTCTAACGGGAGCACTAGGCTTCAAATCAAGAATTCATCAGGTTGTTATGCATACTAAGGCCCAATCTCAATACTTCCCCTTACCCCTTATCTTACCCCTTACCCTTGAAATTGCGCGTTCATGTGAGAGCTAGTGGTGTCTCAATACCCAACTTGATCAAGATTAAGGGGTAAGGTTAAGGGGTGTATGGCCCTCGTTTTTGAGATGATCGGAGAGCTACCTTGCTCCTCCAAGGGCTATCCCAGAGCACACCGCGAAACAAGCTCGGGAATTTTCAAAAAAACATGGCTGCTTGAAGCGAGGAATATTTTACATGAATAAAGCTATCTACACAACTTTTTATATGTTTATAATGACTCGGTTTGATCTGAAATGTGCTACTCGAACGATGCATAGTATTGTCGGTCTTAACTGAAGCTTTCAAACGGTAGTTTTAGGATACAATTAGCACGTATACCACCACTCCATTGGCTTATATGGTAGCTTGCCAGCTATCATGCTACATACACTACATGTAAGTATTTTTGGCTTATAATTAATTTAAAAATGACGACAGTCTTGTTTTGTGCTCTACACAGTTGTATACATATATATTTGCAACCATGTTCTTCATTAGACTTTTTTTAAATCGCTAGTTTCATAGCTCATACAGTCACGCATGACGTAACCGAAACCGAGTGGCGTCTCATTTCATAGGGGAAAGATCTCAGCCCTTGGCCCTTATACTTGCAAGTGCTAGGGTTAAGACTAAGACAAGACTAAGCAAAAGGGGCAAGGAGAAGAATCGAGATTCGGCCTAAGTTTCCTAAAGATAGAACATTCTAAATAATAATAATAATAAAAACATTTTTGGATGTTGTAAACGGGAGATAAGCGGGATAACGGCCTTCGAGCTGTACAGTTCTACAAAGATAATGGACTTCGCGGAGCTGCGCGTCGTGGAATGCTTTGCCCCGCATCGTCCATTATCTTTGTAGAACTGTACAGCTCGTCGGCCATTATCCCTTACATATTGAATTTGGTCTAGTTTGTCTGTTGCTGTTTGGTGAGTGCCAAGTGTTCCATTCTCCCTCCTCTTGGACTCAGACTAAGAGCTGTTCCATTCTCCCTCCTATTAGACTAGGACTAAGAGCTGTTCATACCTCTGCCTTTTCATTCTCTCACCTCCTTTTCTTTTCTCTTCTCTCACTCGTCTCCCCACAGGGCTCCAGACTGGACGATCAGAGGTGTGCAGCGCCTCCTCCTCCCACCAGGGGGCCCACCGTGCCTGATGAGGACTTCTTCAGCCTCATCCTGCGCTCCCAGGCCAAGCGCATGGATGAACAGCGGGTGGTCATTCCTCCTCCTTAGCGTAGCCCAGAGACTGAGGTCTTTTTTTCTCCTCCTCCCTCCCTCGAGTGGAGTCTGGGCCGGGGGCAGTCATAGCTGCGGATGCCTAAAGGAGTTGAGGGCCTGCGGAAAGCAAGGGCCTCCTCAGCTTGGGCCTCGGACAAGTTACTTTCATCATCTCTGATTCAGGGATCCCACGCTGTGCTGCGGTGTAAAGCAGAGAGCTGCTTTCACCTGTTTGCATGTTTTATATCTCATCAGTTCTGCCCTTCTTTCTGCTGTATCTTCACACCTCTTATCTTCTGCCTTTGTATCATGTTCTGTCTTTTTATTTCTGATCTCAAGTAATCTGTCTGTGGTAGATTCATTGGATTGCCTATCATACCGAAACAAGGACAGTAGCTGAACTTCTGAACCTGCTCAGATTATATCGTCGATATTGGACGTTTGTCTAGCGGTTTTATTTTGTTATTTTTATTGTGACTGTATGGTTTATTTGAGTCCCATGCCTTTTTTTTATATCAGGTCGTCTTCACACGTGTCAGTCTGAGACTATCAAAATAATAATTTGCACCTTTTTGTAATAGATACATGTAAGAAAAGTCTAACATGCTGTTTGATTTTATCAATTTCTTTTCATGATTTTATACTACTATTAATGGTATTGAGGAATAAAGCCTCATGTTATCAAGATTCCCAACAAACTAGTGAAGCTCTATGATCATTGATGTAAGGTCTCTGTGCTGTTATCAGTGGAAAATATGCCAGCTGATTGTGTTAAACAGTGGTTTTATTTTTCTGCTACATTTTCCACTGTTATTGTACACATTCTTACACTTTTACCTTTTCATCCTTAATCACTTATATTCAGTGTAGAGTTTGCTCAATTCTGCACCTAAAAACCTGCTGGTAAAATGTCTGGAGCTAATGATGGGCTCGCCTTGGTTGAAATGGAACTAATCTGCCAAGGTTCTGCTTATCATCCTTAGACATGAACGTAAAGCCATTTTTCATCTGCTTTCCATCATGGGTAACCTGAATCATTTTAACATTTGACAGCAACAGCAAAGGTAAGCAGCCACCTGGGGCCCGTGGTGACAAGGTTCCTGTCAGAGTCAAACTTGCACACATTCATACAAAATACAATATGAGTATCTATGAAGTTGGTTGAAATGTTAGTTGCAATGTCAGCAAATCAGCAGTAATATGTTTGGATGGCTCTGTTCAATGGCACTTAAGTACTGTTAGGGGGAAATTCACTCATGTTACCTCAGGACTCCGGAGTTGTATATAAGCATATTTATTCAACAACAACAAGCTTGTCTGGCTCACCCACATCCTGGCAGGCCAGAGAGAGGCACGGCCCACTCTAGAAAAAAAGAGAGCAAGCGCCCAGGCTCTCTTCCAGACTGCAGCAGACGAGAGAGAAGCTAAATAAAAAAATATTACACAAGGTTTATATAGAAAGAAGTTAGCGTTCTCTGACACCAAAACACTTTGTCCGGAGGGAAAACCATGTGGTGGGTCTCTGACGTCCGAGGTCATCTTACTATGCTTTTTGCAGTCACGCAACAGCAGAGCAAATAATGAAGGCCTACAAGTTGTTCGGGTCAGTCCTTGCTTACACAGACACACACATAAGGTATACTTTTAAGCACATACGCAGATTTAGAACCGTCAGCACTTAAAAATCAAAGAGATACAGAAACAGAAAAGTCATGTTTCTGCAAACAAATGCATATGATTAACACACATACATACTAGATTAAAGTCAGAGTTTCATATTGTACAGTTTGACCCTTCTTAGTTACACAAACACAGAAACACATAAAAGCCATGTTCTTGATTACATAAGCACATGATTCATACAAGGTTATTATTAAACAAGGCACTTGATTAATACATTCTTAAGTCTTGAACAGTGTCTCTAAATGTATTCTATCGTGTACACTTCCCACACAACGAGGTTGCTCAACTATTAACCTTAGTGCCCTATGTTATGTTATGCCCAATGGGCTAGGTTGTGTTACCCCATTAGCTGTTATCTGGAGCCTGTTGAGTGGCTAATGTTACCTCGTCACTGAATCAACACAGGCAAATCATCAGCTGAAAAATAGTTGAGGTCAGAGACAGCTGAAGCAGTATCGATAAGTAAAAAGTGCTAGAAGCAGCGCCAAAAATATGAATGGAATAATTAAAAGAAGATTGTTCATACTAAACCAGTCATTCACAGTCTCTTGTTGACATGTGTTTTGTAGGTCCTCCACAGATTTTACTCCCTCTTCCAGGATCAGGGTCAAGTGGCCACTTTTGTGAGTATTGTTATGCCATTCAATTAACCTGACCTCTACAACTGAACTGCTAGATTCCTGGAAAGTCAGAGACAACCAATCAGATGTCTGCGAGCAGAAAACTGTACATAGATAGGAAGCGCAGGTATAAGATGTCTGTGGCCGTATCCTCTGAGCAGTTGTCAATGGTGAGCACACCATGTTGAGATATCAACAAGTAAATGTCTTTACCCTCCCCTCCAATCAAGCAATCCTCCCCTACAACAGACACAATGGGCCTCATTTATAAAACGTACTTACGCACAGAATTGATCTTAGACTGTGCGTGCGATCAAATCCACGTCTAAGTACAGATTTATAAAAACCGTCTTAGACGTAGAAAAGGACGTCTGGTTTTAGTTCGTGTAAGTACATTTCCTTGTGGCAATACTGGAGTACTGCACGAATTTAGAACTCAAAGCGCCGACACGCAGTTTCATTATCATCATCGTGCACCACCGTCACCATTAGGGCTAATCTTTCGCTCAATAAAATCAATTAAACTATTAGAACAATTCACACATGAATGAGATTCACGTCTAATAGGTATTCCGTTTTAATTTCACAAGTGTAAAACATTTCGCATTTCACAGTCGGTTCGGTTCTTTAGAGCTTTGCTTTCACATGCGTGGTTTCCAAGGAAGGATTCAAGCATGAAAGGGGGTCAGAGTTCAGGCATCCCTGAAAAAGTTCCAAGTAGTGGAGTGCTTCATGCCCAGGATGGTCCGAAAAGACCAATATTACAAAAATGTTGTGGAAAGCGCGCGCTACACTGCTTGTCAGGGGATCTCACAGCGAGGCCACATTGAAGATGAGGATTCAGCAAACAGGGGTAATGGAAAATTTGATAAAACCGTTCAGAAAAAGTTAGATAACAGCCCGTCAAATGCAAAGTATGTGCACCATGACGTGCAGAATGAGATCATCAATGTAATGGCAGAAATGATTAGGAAACAATTAAGGGATGTTTTAAGCATAGTTTTGTGTGCACTTTTTGATCTCTTATTATTGTGGGTTTGAGTGCCTACTGTTTGGTCTCATTCATGTTTTTTTTGATTGTGACTTAAAATAATATACCCTTTTTGAAAGCATTTCTGACTCTTTGCCTGTTTAAGTTAATTCTATCTGATATTCTAATCTGCCGTCTTTAGTTAGAAGTGTATTGAACTTGGTATGTTTAGTTTAATTGGTCGCACATGGTAGTGGTGACCTGTTAGTCATCTGGCGCAAACTTTAATCTACACACTGAAGTAAGTGAAGTATTTGGGATTACGTTATCTATAACATGCTGCATCCATTTTGACCGTCGGAGATGAACGAGGCTTTGTGCGCGTCCGTCAGAAGTAGCCTAATGATAATAATAATACGATCGATTTGAATGACGCTTTTTATGTACCCCAAAGACGCGTTAGAGATCAAACGTGTAAACATATGTGACGATATGGTGGGGAGGTGTTGTAGTAGAGAAAAATGAGACTCATATGCTATCACCCTAATTTCATAGCACCCTCAGTAAAACGCCGAGCACCCCCATAGCACCACCAGAAAAAAATCTCTGGCGCCGCCACTGAGTTTCATTATCATCATCGTGCACCACCGTCACCATTATGGCTTATGTTTCGCTCAATAAAATCAATTAAACTATTAGAACAATTCACACATGAATGAGATTCACGTCTAATAGGTATTCCGTTTTTATTTCACAAGTGTAAAACATTTGGCTCAATCTATAGCCTATAGAAAGTCTAATAGTGGCTTAGTTTTCATTAGGAGATATATCTGCATTGGCGTTGTTAGAGGATATTGCCAACTGCGCAATAAGGAGAGAAAGGGTTTTTTCGTGATCGCGCACACTTTTTGACACAGGATGATGTATGGCTGATAAGCAGGTAGGCCTACAGCTTGTCGAGAGCGTTGTGCCCAAATAGCCTCTCGTCTAGGCGCACCAGATGCAACCAGGCCATACACGTTCAGGTTTTGTCTGTTCTTGGATTCCTGGCTACAGGAACGTTCCGATGAGAAATTGGAATTCATTTAGCAGAATTTTGCCCGATGTTCTTCGCAGTATTATCACTTTATATGCCCGTAATTTATTAGATTTCCATACAGTGCTGCAGGTACAGCAAAATGTGTAAGAGGATTTCCTGCGTAAAACAGGGTTCCAATGTATTTTCATCCAGATTGCGCACACTCAAACAGCCTAGGAAGACCACTTTAATATAGCACATGCCCGTGCGCGGTTGGTAGTGGAGCACAGCAAAGGCATGCCTAAGGGAAGGTGGCGATGGCCGGCGAGACTCCGATGCTGGAGCAGCAGGTGCTGCTGCCGCAGATGCACCTTCTGGTGCTGCTCGTGCGACAGTTGCGGCAGCTGGTGCTTCGGAGACGTGCCTTCTACATGTCACATACTTTGCTTTTGCCATTACGCCACCAGACAGGTTTTCTAACGATGTTTTGGCCCGCATCTGCTCTTCCATCAGCAGAACGTCGATGTCAGCCTCACTTTAATTCTTCTGTTTACATGTTTCTTTCTTGCTTGCCAATGTCACAGAGAGTTTGTGCATTGAGGATGCGCTCTGTTTGTGCATTAATAATATGCTGATTAGATTAAATAGGGGCGTTTTGAGGGCGGAGATTCAGTTGCGCACAATTTCACTACCATTTGTGATTTATAACAGAAGGATTGGCGTATACGTGTTTTTTGTGTGTACGTCTGTTTACTGTGGATCTCACTTACGCTCATTTCAGGAAATGTCTTAGACAAAATGTAGGATGGTTTCTACGCAACGTTTTATAAATGAGGCCCAATGACATCATCACCATCAGAGCCTTTGAGAAGGGTTGGCTCATAGCCAGATATCAGGATGTCGGAGTATATTGTGCCGATCACATTTTCAATGTCTTTAAGCACTTCTCTTTCAGCATCTGCCTGCAGTCCCTCGCAAGTCAAGAGGTTCATCACCTGAAAAAAATTGGTACTCAAATCCCATCCCAAGTTATTCAAGTTGGAAGAGGAATGATGGGTGACCTCTCCAAAAAGTGTCCTTTTGGCCTATCCAAAGTGCCCAAAACTCCTGAAATATGTGAACAAAAAAAGTGCTATATTCACTGTTTGTGATGTATTTACACCCCTGACAACCTCTAGATGAATATCAGCCATGATACTTTAATATTGTAAAATTACCTAATCATACACTAGTACTGAGTAAGAGGCAAGACACATACTCTCTTTTTCATCTACTCAAATCACACAAATAGGAAAACAATGACTATTTACATTTATTTTTTTAACTATTTACATTTTTGTCCATGGAGGCATGTTTTTTTATGAAAGTCCCCCATCGGTACCAGTCCACGAAACAGTTGTGTGATGGCACCTGGCACAAAGGCACATCACTTAATGTGCAAAGCTTCCAAAACTCATTAGTTCATAAACATTCAACTGACTTACAGGAATTGGTGGTCAAATAATTTACCTCCTTTTTTACTAACACTCAATAGTTAACAAAGTGATATGGATAATGAAGTCACTTAACTGCTTTTGGTGCTTTTTTATTTGATATGCTATAACTACCTCTACTTGGTTCTATTCTGTGCTCTTGACAGATGCCAGGATCTATGGTCAAAAACCACGTTGCCATTTGCAGCACGGTCATTGCAACCAAAGTTGGTCCGGATTGTGGCACCCAACAACCCCACAAGGTGTGCTGGGATTCCCACATTATTATAAGGGCAGGAACGGGAATTGTTCAAAATCTGTTGCATATGCAAAACCAATCGACAACAAAAACGACACGCATCATTCATATTATGTAGACTATCATAGAACTGAAATAGCAAAAGAGGTGCCCTAACTCAACTCATGTTGTTGGTGAGACATCGCCATCCTCAGACATCAACACAATGTCAAGTCACAATGTACAATAACACTAGTACATCGCCTGGTTGGCTCTTTTTAGGTATTTAAGGGGAGACGGCACACTGATACATTC
The DNA here is from genome assembly GCF_963457725.1 of Sprattus sprattus. Lineage (NCBI taxonomy): Eukaryota > Metazoa > Chordata > Actinopteri > Clupeiformes > Clupeidae > Sprattus > Sprattus sprattus. Next base: position 47,963,829 of record NC_137921.1, on the reverse strand, counting down.
ACTTTATTAAAAAGATAAATAATATTTGGCAGTTCAGGAGAATTCATGTTAGGCAAGGGAAATATATGACCCACACACACACACACACACACACACACACACACACACACACACACACACACACACACACACACACACACACACTCACAGGCACTTAATCCACCACACTGTCACAGATACTCTGAACCAATCTGTTAAACTCTTCAGACTGATCCGCATAGACATGATGTGCTGCACCTTTCACCACCTAAGACAAGGAGATAGTGAAAATGGCACAGAGCAGGAAATGACTGCTATTCTTTTTAAACAGGTTGTACAATTAACTGTCACTCGTACATTTGTATGGACTGCTTGAATTTATGGATGTTTCTCTCTTTCTCTCTTTCTCTCACTCTCTCACACACACACACACACACACACACACACACACACACACACACACACACACATACACCAGCTCTGTCACACACATACACACTTTAGTATAAACTACTTACAGTGCCCTCCACAATTATTGGCACCCTTAGTTAATGTGACCAAAACAGGCTTTGAAAAAATATGTTTTTGCTGTTTATCCTCTTGGTCTTTCACTCAAAATATTCACAAAAATCGTACCTTTTCATTGAAGTAAAATTATAGAAAGAATCTTTTTTTTACATTTAATAAAATCTTGTGAAGAAAAACTTTTTTTGACGTTAAATAAATATTATTCTCCAAAACAGGTGTGCCACAATTATTGGCACCCCTTAATGGAATGTTTTGAGCAGCCTCCTTTTGCCAAGATAACAGCTCTGAGTCTTCTCCTATAATGCGAGATGAGGCTGGTGAACAAATGGCACGGGATCTGAGACCATTCCTACATACAGAATCTCTCAAGATCCTTCAGATTCTTATGTCAACGCTTGTAGACTTGGCTTCAGCTCTTTCCTCAGATTTTCTATGGGGTTTAGGTCGGGGGACTTTTCTGCGGTAGGTGAACCATTTTTGTGTTGATTTTGAGGGGTGCTTCGGATCCTTGTCCTGCTGGAAGGTCCAACCACGGCCCATTTTAAGCTTCCTAGAGTGGGCTGTTAGGTTTTCAATTAATATCTGCTGGTATTTGATGGAGTCCATGATACCATGTATCCTAACAAGATGTTGAGGGCCTTTGGAAGAAAAACAGCCCCACGACATCAAAGATCCGCCACCGTTTTCAACTGTTAAGATATTTTTCTTATATCCTTTTCCGGAATTCTGCAGCTCAACAACATTTTGTCGCACTTCGACACTGTGTTCTTTTGTTTTTCCTATCTTGATGAATGACTAAGGGTATTTGGCCTGTCACCTCATATTTATACCCGAGTGAAACAGGAAGTCATGGTTGACCGCTTAAGAGTTCCTAATCAAACAGGTGAACTTAAAAATGTAAAACATGACTGGTAATATACTTCAGTTCGATTTTAATTATAAGATTTTCTAGGGGTGCCAATAATTGCGGCACCCATGTTTTGGAGAAATAGATTTTATTTAATGTAAAAAAAAAAAAGATTCTTTCTATAATTTTACTTCAATGAAAAGGCATGAATCTTGTGAATATTTTGAGTGAAAGACCAAGAGGATAAACAGCAAACATTTTTTCATAGCCTGTTTTGCCCGTATTCACTTAGGGTGCCAATAATTGTGGAGGGCACTGTATAGCTCTCAGTTTTTCCATATGTCTCCTCTGTATGTCTATTCCTCTCTCTCTCTCTCTCTCTCTCTCACACACACACACACACACACACACACACACACACACACACACACACACACAAGGTATCTGACATCATCCCTCTGCTTTATTTATTTTTTTGATATGTTCTCAATTTTAGACATTCAGATATCCAACGCTCACCTTTCTCACAAAACATTCTTCTAAAGATCTCGAAACAGGAGCCTGTGTCTTACCATCGTGTGTGTGTAGCTGGTGGGTCTCTGCTTCGCCACCTTGTCACCCGTCTTACTGTCCATCCATGAGCGCCCTCCATAGACCAGGGTCACTGGGAGGCCAGGAGGCAGGAGGTGAACCCGCTCCAACATTGGACGCTTAGCCCAAACCAGTGACTCAGACATTACCATGAAACCGACCTCTCCACTGGAGAAGAGAGAAAAGAGATAACGATGTAATGCCCACTAAAATACAGACAAACTAACTGCCCTATCAAGTGCATGGATTTTGAATAATCTATGTGAATATCTGTATTATGAAAGATAGAGTTTGCTTCTAATTGTTTGAGTAAAACAAAGTGATTTTGCAGTATTGTTCAGGAACTATGAAGGCTTAAAAAGATGTGAACTTCCAGTATTGTCTGGCCTACCTTGGCTTTTGGGCATTGCAGTGATATAGGTACTGTGTCATAGTCTCGTCATCAAACATGTCTTCAAACTTGCTCTTAATGTCAGGCCTGAATCTATGCATAAGCTTTGGCCCTGTGGAAAGAGAAAGAGGACACATTTATTCAAACCTTCCTATGAAGAATTACATACAGAATCCCAATTTGTACCAACTATCATGTACCCTGCAAGCACAAATTAATGGAATGACTGGAACACAGGTGTTCAGACAAAGATAAGGATATCTACATGCACCCACACAAAAAAACACCATCTTTCTATCATAGGCCTACATACCCAAGGGGCCTGCAGCTCTCATTCCTGCCAGCGGGTTAAAGAGGGAGGCCACAGAGATGAGGGCCTCCACCCAATAAGGGCATCCAGGCCTCATTGAAGCCGTGCTCCCATCCTCGGGTATGTGCTCAAACCCCCAAGGGTCCACCAAGATGAGGTGCTTCACCCTAAATGGGAAATGCATTGGCACAGATACTACTTCTTAACTGGAGGTACTGTCCAGTCAAGTCTTATGCTTGCCATGGTGGCACAACTAGAAATTGTATTTTGACATGTGACTTGAGTACTTGAGACTTTGCTGGAGTAGAGTTTCATGTTTGCCCAACGCATGTAGTCCTTACTTTACCTTACTGTAAAATAGGCAGCACCATAAGCTATATCACACTGCATAACTCTCAAAGACTGATCACTGTAATTGTAAACCATGTTGATAACTATAATTGTAAACATTGTTGATAACTGTTAACCGTGTAAACTTATTTTCCTCTTACCTCTCTGGATGTTGAATGGCGTAAGATGTTGCCAGGTAGCCACCCAGACTGTGACCCAACAGTATCATGCTTTCCAGACCCAAGGCCCGCCTCCAATGTTCTATGGAGTTGACGGAGAGCTGCTCAGCCTGTGAGGGGTCTGAGGGGAAGCGGGGGTGGGAACTGCGGCCAAAACCCAGCAGGTCAAAAACCAAAACAGGACGAGATCGACACAGAGGGTCCAGGTTACGGATCCACAAGCCCACACCGCCACATAGCCCATGCACCATCACCAATGGTGTCCGAGAGGCTGAGGAAACACATGATTTCATTGAGTTATGCTGAGTACAGGAATAACTTATATTTCCAATCAAACTTTCAATTTCCTATCATCAAATCCAAAGGAATTCATCAATCATGGGAACTTGTTTTTTGTAAAATGGACTAATGTTCTATATTAGTTTATAACATAAATTACAGAAAGATCCTGACTCATAGCGAAATTAACAAAGAAGGACAGGCTAGTACCAGGCTTCGGCAGATCTTGGGGAGCCTTGTGAGTCACTGATACTGTCCAGATTTTGTCTTGAGTAGGCAGGGAGACATAGCGGGCCCACAGGTCATTCTGCACACCTGTGCATGTGTAGGTAAGACACAAAGATTACAGCGCCCCCCTCAGGGGCTTTTATTCCACACACATTTAAATTTGATAGACGGCACAGGGGGGTTGTTTTTCCAGGTGTAGAAAACAGTATCACTTTACATTGGTGACCTCAGCCAAACTTATACGCCTACACCACCTCCAAGATGTGTAGGATACTCACAGTCGAGGATCTTTGTCTCAGCATTTCTCAGCTGATGCACAGAAGTTGGGCACCATGAGGACCACCAGGTCCATTTTGACACTGATCTGAAAAAGATTGCACTTTTTTTAAATACCAGTAGAATCATGTTTTTATATAGGCTAAACGATTAACAGGGATTTTGACGCCACCCCCAGCCACTCACCCACACAAACATATCTGATCACCAAAAACCAATGTCTTTGTTGGTTCAAGACACTACATTACGTCTCACGTATATTTTATGTTACACATTTAAGCAAGACGAAGGGCATGCATTAAAGGAAATTCGCTGCAATTGTACTACTTTGAAATAATATTTTCTTTACTGAGTAGCCTACTGACGTTCATGATTTTAGCTAGATTAAGCTAAAGTTGTGTAAATTATTAAAACGACATCGTTTTTATCCTTTCGTGCAATGAAAAACTAACCTTGAATCCGATTCGTCCTGCATATTCAAGACGTGCCACAAAACACCAATACGATGTCACACTATGCTCTGTTGTGGCTCACTCCTGTGTTGTAGTGTTATTGGCATGTTTTGTAACAGCTGATTTCAGAAGGTCGGCGATATATTGTTTTGATTGATGATTACTGCGCCAGTATAAGATTTACACGCATTCATACAGTAGTACAACATATAAACGCAGGTAAGCATTCCCTCTACTTTTAACTTGTGAAAACCGTCAAATTATCTTCAATTTCTGTGGTGGAGACATGTCATGGAGGATTGTTTACGAAAAAGCGTTGCTGCATGACCCGGGAGAATTTTTGAGCTGCACATCCAAGGATACGTCATATTCCTGCGACTGTATATCATTTTCCTCTCTTTCCTCTGTTTGCCCCAATTCGTGTTCTTTGGACGTCAACTTTTACAATAAAACATGTGGCATGTGGTACCCGTAACTCTGTGGTATCCGTCATTTCTCGTCTTTTGGAGGAGTATAGGGGTGCTACCTCTAATAAACTAAAAGTTGTTGACAGCTGTATATTTTGCATGTAGCTCGTGCCTTTACTGCTTGCTGGTCGGCAGTTTCCCGTTCAAAAGCTTTCTTTCTGGCTTCATATCTTGCGTCGGATACTTTATTCTAGCAGGTAAATTACTTTACATTTGCCGCAATTTGACCTTATACTTATTTTCTCATACAGTAGTTTTCCAGACTGTCCTCCTATCAGTTGTAATGTTAGGTAGTTGGTGTATTATCTTGCTTCAATTAACATTTGTATCATCAACAACATGATGTATCAATTTCACATTACCAAGAATGATTAAAAACAGTCAGGGCTGTGTAGCAATGTTTCCACAATTATTGCCTTACCTGACATTTATAATCATTAGTCGAAGAAAGAGTCAGGTCAGCTTGTCCAGAGTTCTGTCATTTTTCCAAGGCCAGACATTTCTTTTGAGTTTGCTGAGGTGTCATTAAAAGTAAAATATGTGCTGTCTTTTTTGTTGTAAAGTGATGATGTGATGTGAAAAGTTGATAAATACTTAAAAAGTCCATTTAGTGTAGGATAATACTTGACAATTTATTCGATCATCTTCATTTCCTCGCTTAGTTTGTTTACAGATCAATCCTCAGAAAAAAGGGATTTCCTTTCTATCTCCTGAGCGGGCCTTCGCTGACTTCCTCTTCGCTCACACTGTGCTCAACCTTGTTGTCATCAATTCCATCGGCTGAGGAAAATTCAGCACTGACCATTTCAGAAGACCCTGCCCGACCAAGAAATTGTGATTAATCAGCTGACCCAAGCCCCACCAGAGGACAAATAGCAACCTATCTGTCTGCAACTGCTTACATCGCATGGGTTTTGCCTGGAGATGGGAGCTGGCGTGGAAAAGCTTCCAAGGCTAAATAGGTTAAACATGTGATTATTCCCTACACAAAGACACATCACAATAACCCCAGCAAAACCTGTACTTTAATTTACAACCCAAAAAGGAAACTCATTACTTGGGATTTATAGCTTGAGATAGCCTATGTTTTGTGATGATACCGTTTTGTTATTGTTGCTGTTGTTAGGTTTTTAAGCAGTGGCATTCTACAAATTAATATTGTTTTTTGGATGGATGGTGTGCTTATTAGGAAGATGCAAAAGGTGATGCTTGGGGAGTGTGTTGTGCTCCTATATTTATATTTGAATGCAGTGCTTGTAAAGGGACCAGTGTGTTGTTATTCCATTATTCATCAGCATTTTTGAATTAGTGTCTGCTGTATACTTAACACTCTGAAGACCAGCCCTACCATCTTCCAAAAAGCCTTTTGGTCTTCATCCTTGATAAAGGTTAACACTATGTTATTAGGTGATCCAGACTAAAATCTCTATGATAAAAAAATACACAGGGAACTGTTAACCTTTAAAATGTTTATTTCACAAACATCTCCAAAATAAGTCCATGTAATGCATCTTTGTACGTAATGCATCATTGGTAAAACCTCATTCACACACCCGACACCCCACCCTTCAGGGTGTCCGCCGCCCCAGTGGATTATGCGAAAGTTGAAAATCAGGGATTGAGCCTTCAGGATATTGGTAAGAAACAAGCTCTGCTTGATGGGCAGAAAAAAAGAGAGGAAGAGGAGGGAGGGACAGAGGGATGTGTTTTTAGGTATGTAGTGTGAGAGACTTTGGGTAAACACAGCTGTCAAATGAATAAATGTAAAATAAGCTTCTGTTCCGTCAACACAGCTATGCTATATGGTGTATCTATACTACCTATCTGACAGGGTTAAAGTATCTAGAATGTTCTCTGTTCTTTTGACATCCTCACCTTCGTTTGGGTCCTTTCTTGTCACTGTCAATCAAATATGGCGGTATAAATGTGCCGGTTTGGTCGGTGGGTAGCAAAAATTGCCTCTAGTCAGAGATGACATTCACAGACTTGTTCACAAACTCTCACGTGGGATGGATCTGTCTAATCCTGCAGAATTGTTGGAATGCTGAAGAAAACTTTGATGAGTACGTCTACACTAGACCTGAATACTAGGCACTAAAATCTGGTTTGGAATTAACCAGCAAACAACACAAAGTCTCATGGAGAAATGATTCAGTGGCAAAACACTGCATTGCTCTGTTTTCTGTCTTGATGTAAAAAGAGGTGGACTGTAGAAGGGGGGGTTTGTTGGAACTGGAATGGATAACCTGTTTTGTGATTAAAGACATTTATTTAAAATCCTTTTTTGTTGTTAAAAAAAAATCACACAGCATAGACGTAGCCACAATAAACATACCCTTGGCCTTAATACATAGCGTTTTGATCTCTTGCTAATCCTCAAGAAAATCTTGCAAGTTGGTAATTAATAAAGAACTTTTAAACACAGACTGAGAATTTCAGCATCAGTAATCTTTTCAGAGAAATTCCTGTGTCAGATATTATCACTTTCTTGCCTGCACGCAGTGTTCCAGAAAATGTTCCCCACCCTCCAATGACTGCAGGCCATTCTGGTTTCATGGTGCAAACCAGTTTTACGTCATCTTCAACTCACTCCGAGGGGACTTAAGCCATTCCTACCTTAATTATCACACCCATTTCTGCGTGAGAAAAACTCCTCTTTTGCAGCTCACTGCCTCACTTGATTCTATGAGAGTGTCTGTGTCTTTACAGTGAAAATGGCAGAGGGCAGTTTTGCGGTCATTCAGAACCAGCTTAGCTGTCAAATTTGTCTGGACCTTCTCAAGGACCCAGTGACTATTCCCTGTGGACACAGCTACTGTATGAGCTGTATTGCTGACTGCTGGAAAACAGGTGGTCAGGATAATGCGTACAGCTGTCCACAGTGCCGGCATACCTTTGACTCGATGCCACACCTTGGGCGCAACACCATACTGGCAGAAATGGTGGAGAAACTGAAGATGGCAGAAGATCCTCTAGATGTTCCAGAAGAACCTTCAGTTGACATCTGTTATGCTGGACCTGATGACGTATCGTGTGACTTCTGCATCGGGAAGAAACAGAAAGCTACCAAGTCCTGTCTCGCATGCTTGGCCTCGTTCTGCGACTCTCACCTCCAGCCTCACTTCGAGGTGCCTCGTCTTAAGAAGCACAAGCTGGTGGCGGCTACCACAAAGCTGGAGGAGCAGATCTGTGCTCCTCACGATAAACTCCTGGAGGTGTTCTGTTGCACTGAGCAAATGTTAATCTGCATGCAGTGTGCAATGGATGGACACAAAGGCCATGACATAGTCGCAGTTGCAGTAGAAAGGGCAGAGAAACAGGTGAGTCTTACATAATCTGTTAATTGCAAATAATATAATGATAGGCAGTGTCAGAGAATGTGTCAGTTCACTTCTGCCTTGAGAAAAACTAAATGAAAAGGTCAGACCAATAAAACCAAAAAAACAGGTTTTGGCCAACAGATTCACTTTGCTTACCAAATGTATTCTTCAGTAAACAGCCTACACGACTAAATTCTGGTTCATAAATAAAGACTGAAATTAAAGTTTGCACTGTGCGAAATAGCCGACATAAGTGTAATTATTAAGTCTGGAAACTTGTTGAACCACATTGGAAACCCTAAGGGTTTTGTATGCTCTCCAACGAAAGCTAATCCCTTGTGGCTGGCATGGCCAATAGCAATTGTGCTAGAATGTTTCATGACGAAAACTTGCCAGGTGTGTGCAGAAAATCATGAAGTCTTTGAAGATTGAAGTTGATAAAGTTTAGAATACATGGGTACCATGGGTAAAAGTGAATGAAAAATTCTTGGAGAATTTTCTGATCTTTTTATATGTAAACACAGCCAATAAATAGGAATGGGATGAGAACTCCACCATGCCACTTAACTTTTTACAAAAAACTATTTTTGTGACTTATTCCCACGCCCACAGAAGGAGTTTGGGAAGACCCAGGAGGTATACCAGCAGAGGATTCAAGAGAGAGAGAAAGAGCTGCAGGTGCTGAAGGAATCCATGGAAACTCTCAAGGTGAGACCCAATAAAGGGAAAGACAGCAGCTGCCTGCGGCCCATTTAGACCTCAAGTTTGTCAGTCAGGGAGAAGCTCCCTTTGAGCTCCCTTTCTATGCGAAAGTTAAAAATCAGGGATTGAGCCTTCAGGATATTGGTAAGAAACAAGCTCTGCATGAGGGGCGGGGAGAGACAAAGGATCTTAGAGTTCCATATACTGATCATTAGTCCTTGAAATATACTTTACAACGGAAACACTCATTTTTTCATAGACTTGTTGGTATGTGGTTGTAAATTTACTTTGAATCTATGCAAATATCACTTTAAGCTTCCTTTCTTAAAAATCCCCTACAAAAAGGATGGATGTCTGTTCTATAGTGGGTGAACGTGACTTGGCTCCTTGTGTGAGCTGAGCAGGTAAGACCTGAGGAGTGGGTTTCCAATGGGCTTCCCTTTTGTCCCGTCTCCCTACAGCACTCTGCCCAGGTGGCGGTAGAGGAGAGCGAGAGGATGTTCTCCTTGCTCATCTTCTCCATAGAGAGAAGGCGGTCGGAGGTGAAGGAGTTGATCAGAGCCCAGGAGAGTACCGAGGTAGGCCTGGCTGAAAGTCTCCAGGAGCAGCTGGAGAAGGAGATCGCCGAGCTAAGGAAGAGGGATGCTGAGCTTGCCATGCTTTCGGAAACAGAGGACCATGTCACCTTCCTTCAGGTAACATTCCCAACCATGTGGTCACCAACATACAAGGGGCTTTCATCCGCAGGGGAACTCTTTAGAATGAATCCCTTTGGTTGAATGCATCACTGGAGGGGTTCCACGAGTTCTTTACTAATTTGTTCATTAATTCTGTCTCAAATGTCTCACTCATTAGAGTTTCCAAACTATCCATGCAACTGCTGGGCCAGAAAACATCCCATTCATCCCTGTTCACCAAAGCAAACCTTTGGAAGACATGAAGAAGACTATCTCTTATCTACAAGAAAAAATTGACAGTTTTTGCCGAGAGGAAATAGGGAAATTGTCTGGAATTGGTATGACAATTTTTTCTTGATCTCATCTCTTGTCCCACCTGCCAGTAGATACTAGATGCCTATTTTGAAACATAAAAGTACGTGTGAACGCTTGCCACTATTCCCATTCAGAGAAGGACAAGGGGCACTCCTATTTGCTGTATATGCAACATGTGTGCACGTTTGTTTATGCATCTAACTCTGCTTTTCCCCCCGGCAGCGACATATGTGCAACTCATCGCAGAACCACGAACCAGCGATGAATTCTTACAAAGTGAGTCTACATTTACTTCTACAATGAGTAGAACATTTCTGAAAAGCTGTCTGTATGTACATCCTTTGGTGCAGAACTGTACAGTATATTGAATGAGTTGTTCATTGAACTATGTATTGATGATTTGCTTACATGAAAGCGTATTGTTTTTTATGTGCTTATACTATCTCCAACAGACTGCAGCAATTTTACAATGGATCTGAACACAGCCAACAATTGCCTCTGTTTATCGGAGGGATGCAAGGAGGCTTCGAACACCATAAAGTTCCAGTGCTACCCGAACCATCCAGATAGGTTCCTGCATCCTGCACAGGTACTGTGCAAGGAGGGCATAACCGGGCGCTGCTACTGGGAGGTGGAGTGGAGTGGGGAGAGCGGGGTGGGTCTGGCGGTCGCCTACAAAAGCATAAGCAGGAAAGGGATCGGGAGGGAGTCCAAGTTTGGCTCTACCCATCAGTCTTGGAGCTTGCGTTGTTCTCCCGCCAAGTACTCGTTCAAGCACAGTCATGAAAAAATTGAATTCCCCGTCCCAGTTTCCGGTTCCGCTAAAATAGGAGTGTATGTAGATTACAGGGCAGGCACGCTGGCCTACTTCAGTGTGTCTGACACAATGAGCCTCCTCCACCGAGTGCAGACGCGATTCACTGAGCCCCTCTATCCCGGTTTTTTGATTGGTATCAATTCAAAGGTGAAGTTTTACCAAAAATCAATAATCCTCCACCCCATATCCAGTCTGCCTAATTGTGAGTAATTCCAATATCTGGTATAAAACTGCCAATACAACACCTCACTTACATCTGATGTTGTAGGCAGATTTGTCAGACAAAAGCTTAGGAAACACTACAAAAGGTTACAAGGTCACACATGGTGTAAGCAACTGGAACTGATTCCTCACTGATTTCCTCACTGACACTGATTTCTCAAAGGCAACTGAGAGGGAAAGTTTGTTAACAATACCTTGTGGGTCTAGTAAGGTTCTGTTTAGCTCTCTGTGTGTATTATATGAATGAGCATGTGTTTTACCTTCAGTAGCAGTTGCAGTAATTGTTTGAAGTACGGGCATACATTTAATAGGAAGAGCAGTCACAAAGGTGGTGGTGGTGGTGGGGGGCAGTCATTTTATTCTTGATTCTAATTTGTTCTGCGGAAAAAAAAAATCTTGTGTTTGAACTGTTAATCAGTTTAGAGTATAAACTGTATAAACAATCTATGTGAATTGATCTGAATTTGAAGATGTTTTTCAGAAAGGTTGGATGTGAAACGGAATGTTCTTGTGTGATGAAGGCACACGATTCTTACGGACAATAATAGTTTTGATGAGCTAGCAGAGGAAAATGGTTACTTTCAACTTTACTTTAACCCTGCTTAATAAGAATAACATAACCATGTTATAATCTTGTCATGACAGATGCTGTCATAAATAGTTATACCAATCACTGTGATGGAAAAGTGTCATGTTATCATAACTAGTCATTGACATGACTGCATGATTCTATGACAGAGTTATGAGATGTGACAATAGGCTCTTATGGCATATACAATTTCGGAGGGATGTCATGACAATTACCGACAATAGTAACATGACATTGTCAAGTCACTGGACATCAGCTGTCATGTTGTGTATGACATATTCCATAGCATGTTTATGAAATGTACGTCCGTCTTATGAAGCAGGGTTACTCATCCTTTTAAGTTGGCCCTATAATACTTAATTTTGTTGTAATGTAATGTGACAAACTGAAAACTCTAGAGCCAACACCATCCTATTAACACCTGTAAGCTCGAGCCCTAAGTTTGCAGTGGCTTTACCTGCCTTAGAGGAGCATTTAGGAGAATAAATGGGTAACAAATTAAATGAAACATATCTGAGGGGTATTTACTGGTATTATGGATATGTGTGCATTATGAAACAATGAGGTTGTGGAGGTTTTACTTTCTATTGTGTTGTTGTATTGTTATTTAATCAAACTTAAAAAATGATGACGAAAAGAAGAAGATGATGATGATGATGATCATTTAAAAACATTTTATTAAAATATTTCCATCACAATTAGCGGTTATTTTTCTTGTCCTCAAAACATGAGTCATTTCCCCTGTTGGTGAGGTTAACACTGGTTAGAAGACTTTGAAGAGAGTACGCCACACAGCTTTGGTGCTAAAGACTGGCTATGGTAGTTTCCCATGGCTAAGCTGTGTGTTCTTGTTACAGCAGGAGTGGACTGCACTTCGTGGATAGTTGGCCGAGGAATAGGAAAACAACATTACAGTATATTTAAGGATAGTTTGGCCACAAAGGGTTTAAGTGGCCAAAACGTTATAGAACCACAGCTACAATTCCACCGTTAGCCAAGAGATGGCAGTAGATGTACAGTTTACCTGTATGGCCTATACAACCAACTGCATAATACTTCCTTTAGTGGTAATATTGTTTCACTTACACCTGCAATATTTACTATAGTATGTATAGTATGTCTTCCTACAGAGTAAGGGGGCGCTTCTATTATTGTAATTTGTTTTTCTAGTGACATCACAAGAGACTCATTCAACAAATACATCTGAACATGTATTCCTACTGCTACTTGTTTTATAATTATGTCACAATACAGAGGATCTGGGACCTTTTTATGGGGTGAAGAGAGTTTCACAGTACCCTTGATAACAACATGACTTGCTTTGAGCTTGATGGCTTTGAAGGAAGTATGTGGTATGGCACTCACTTTATGGTTAGAATGCAAAAGACAACAAAGACGAAAGAAGCTTTAATTAGGACTGAAAGAATTCCTTTATTTCCATGTAATTTGGTTCCTGTGTGAATTTTAATGAGTAGCCAACTGTTTTTAAAACTACTCCAAACGATGCCTGCTTGAGTGGTCATAGTGGTCATATACTGCCTGTACCACTAGGTCTGAGGGCAGTCGAAGTCTTGCGGCAACTAGATTTACAAAAGAAAAATCAGCTGTAGGATCCTATCAAAACTTTCACAAAAGAACCATTTGGTAATAAACCACTGAAAGTAAAACATTTAATATTTTAGCAGTTCAAACACAGTCACAACAGAATGTCAAAATCTGTACACTCACTCACAATAGCCATATGTACAAAATTCATGTTAAGAGGTACACAATTCTGTACATCTTTTTAGATACCAGACATGTTGGCATCACACGGCAAGGTTCCACTTACTGCTGGGTATGTGAGAGGGGCTCGAGGATACCTGTCTGGACACTAGCAGAGCTATATTTCCCCAATTAAACACATTCATTTTCTAAGAGGATGTGCTTGAAAGGTGTGTTTATGTGACTGTGTGTGTGTGTGTCTCTGTGTGTGTGTGTGTTTGTGTGTGTTTGTCTCTCTCTCTCTCTCTCTCTCTCTCTCTCTCTGCGTGTGTGTGTGTGTGTGTGTGTGTGTGTGTGTGTGTGTGTGTGTGTGTGTGTGTGTGTGTGTGTGTGTGTGTATGTGTGTGAAAAAGAGAGAGATGTCTGGAGCATCGCATGCTCCTTGGCTTGATTTAAGACCGGGGGTCTTTCCTACAATGCTGTGCATGTGAGGGATGCTTTTGTCACAATGAGGCATCTATTTTGGCAGTGTTGAGCAGTGTTGAGCAGTGTTGGGCAGCATACATAGCAAAATGACACTAACCAGATTGACAGTCCTAAATGTGTGGCTTATAAATTCATATCCCAACTCAAGAGATACTCATAATCTTGAAATCTGCATCTGGAATGGAATTCTTGGTCACACATATTTCAAGGCCAATGCAGTATTTCTTAGTTATGTTACCATAACATCTAAGATGTAAAGCATAATGATGGTCATAAATGACACACCTATGAACAGTTTAAATCTTTGAAATTCCAGGCGAAGATTCTAAGTTAAATCGATATCTCTTTAGATGTACCAGGGACAACAGTCTATTAACTTCATGATCAAGGGGTAAAACATTAGTATGTTTTCTTTTAGGAGGGCTCTGTTACAAAATAATTTAATGCCGGAGGAACTTTCGAGAAGTATTGGCAATTCCTTGGCATCCAGAGAGCACCCTGTGATAATGCATCGTAAGCATTATGGAGATTGCTTTCTACTACCTCCGCTGGAATGATAAAGGTCCTTCAAGGAGAAAAAGCCCAGGTCTCTGAGTTGATACAGTCTTCACCTTAAGGTAAGGCCTCAATTCTGTTTCTTTTTAAAGCAAATCATAGATAATATCCCTTTGTCCTCTTCTGAGATTTTTTCACATTAACACTTAGACATGGGTATTCAAATGTTTTTATAACAGTGGCATATCCTTAAGAATATCCTACCCTATAAATATTAGTTGACAAATGTAGTTCTGGGGCCAAGAAACAGACACTGTAAACAACCTGTGACTTACTGACATCATAAACCTGACTCTAGCTGGTGATGATCAAAGCCTTCTGTGGGGGAGGAGGCTCTGGCGATGATGCAACAAATGAAAAGAGACCACTAGAAATCGGAGGTCCTTTAAATCTAAAGTCTATTCACAAAAATGTACAGGGCAGGAAAATAGTCATATTAGCATCTTGAGCTATGTTAGGCTTTTCACATTTACCCTGTCTACCTATGTGGGTAACTGCAGTGTCCTGTGGCTCAGATCATTTTCATGTTGAACTTCCGGGCTGCTCCCTGGCCTCCACTGGCTGAGGGGCCGTCCACCTTCCTGAAGGAGTACTCCACAGAGAAGTTGTTCTTGTGCTGCCCCCGGCCACGGCTCCAGATGAACAGCATTATGAAGCAGAATAGCACCACGCCCAGGAAGGTGATGCAGCCCATGGCCGTGGAGATGAGGATGGTCTTGAGGTCCAGTGTGAACTTGAGGAAGACGCGCGTGTCATTCAGGTTGGTGTCATTCAGGTCGCCGACGTAGTAGGTGCGGTTCGCCACCAGGGTGGAGTCCAGGGGCAGCCCACTGACCGTCAGCGTGGCGAAGTAGGTGTCGTTGCCACCAGCGTTGCTGGCGATGCAAATGTAGGTGCCACTGTCGGTCATCTGGGCATAGCGTATCTCCAGCGTGCCCTCGGGCAGTACGGTGACACGGCCGGCACTCTTGGTGGTGATGCGTCGACGCTGCGGCGAGATCCAGAAGATAATAGGCGTGGGCTCTCCCTCTGCATGGCAGGCAAACGACACCACCTGGCCCTCGTGGGCACTCACCTGCTGCAGCTTGCGGTTGCGGATCTTTGGGCGCTGGCAGGTGAAGTGGTCAAACAGTGCTGAGTCGGAGAAGCCGCTCAGCGCCTTGCCCTGCACCTCCACGGGCCCAGCACACACTGGTGAGTGGCCATCGAAGTTGAGCGTCTTGCGGCGCTGCAGGATCCACAGCAGGCGGCAGTCGCAGGACAGCGGGTTGCCGTCCACGCGCAGCGTCTCCAGCGTGTTGACCGAGTGGAAGGATCCCTCCTCCAGCGTCACCAGCCCGTTGTCAGACAGGTTGAGCAGTCGGATCTGCCGCAGGCCGCCCAGACCGTAGGGCTGCACCTGCACAAGACGAGTCCCCACCATGTGCAGCTCCTTGAGGCGGACCAAGTCCCGCAAGGCCCACGACTCAAGCACCGAGATGGGGTTGTAGGATAGGTTGAGGCTGCTGAGGTGAGCCAGGTTACGGAGCGCCCCGGTGGGCACGGTGGTGATGTTGGTGTTGGTGATGGACAGCCAGGACAGGTTGAGGCCCTGGAAGCTGTGTGGGGAGATGTACTCCAGCAGTGGCCAGTGGTCAATCTCCAGCCCACGCAACCCACCCAGCTTCCTAAAGTTCTGCTCCTCCAGAGCTGCTATGCTGAGGTAACGCAGCCGCAGTGTGACCAGGCTCCGCAAGTAAGACAGCGACTGCCCCGAGATGGAGGTCAGGTTGCACCTCTCGATGGTAAGCTCCAGAAGCCCCACTAACCCCAGGAAGGCTTTGTTGGAGACGTACACCAAATCGTTGTCGCCCACCTCCAGGTTGTGGAGGCTGCGCAGGTCCTGAAAGGTGAAGTCCAGCAGGATTACTATCTTGTTGTCACTCAGGTCCAGTGTGGTGAGGTTGGCCAGGCGTGAGAACGCACCCATGGGCACCAGCTTGAGCTGGTTGGAGCGCAGCCGCAGCACACGCAGGCTCTGCAGGTCAGAGAAGGCGTTGGGCTCCAGCACACTGATGCTGTTCTCGCTGAGGTCCAGCTCCTCCAAGCGCGAGTAGGCCGCCAGGTCGCCATGCTCCACCCAGCGCAGCTTGTTGCCCTTGAGGTCCAGCAGACGGGTGTCGGTGGGGATGGCGTCCGGGATGTTGCTCAGGCGCTTGTAGGCGCACAGCACTGACTTCTGCTGCGGCACGCAGTCGCAGCGCAGCGGGCAACCCGGGGCCTGGGACAGGACCGCCATCACATGCAGCTGGAGCACCAGGCCAAGCAAACCCAGGCTGGGACAGCACGCCATGCCCCCGCTCTTCCTCACTGGGGCTGGATCACTGCACCAGACACCTGCACAGAGACAAGCAGAAGGCTTTTGATTATTAGCTCATTTTCATTTAAACTGCAACTAACAATAGAGGGATTAAAGTCTGTTAGCTTTTCGGTCCATACAACTTGTAACGCTGTAGTTTGCTAAAGAGCTGTCCAGATTATTACTTAAAAGATGTTAGTAGTAGAAAGGTGGTTGAACTTATGGTCATTCAGGTACTGATTCTGTTACCCAGTTTCTGTATTACACATTTATGGGGACACACTATTACACACTATTCACTATTATTTACACTGAAATTGGTGTGTAGCTGGAAATGATTAACTTCCAAAGATTGTTAGTTATTCTTATTTATTAGAATCAGAATTGTTTGGTTATTTATTTATTTATGCTGATGATGTGGTTTGCTCAACCAGCCAACAGCCTAATCTGTCTGAGCTGTTTAGACACTGCTATCTGATATAGGGAAAAGAGCAACATAGCAGTAAATGGACTCAGTTTTGTTAGGAAGAAAATAGAGTGTGTCTTGCTTTTCCAAAGGCAATCATTACTGTCTGTCTAACAATAAAGGAAAAACAGGGGAGATGAGGCTATTCCATCATACAGTTGTCACTGGGAAGAATGACTGGTCCAAGACTCAAGATAAAGCTTGCAAGAGCAAAGTTACTCACAAAGAGGATATTAATGTTAATGTTAATATTAATATTAATGTACGCAGCAAAAGCATGGTATTGTATGACAAAGCTACAGCTGATGTGATCCTGTCTGTGAATTTTAGCACATGTTCCATTCGATCACAGGAGAGGGACATGTGCGACAGGGAGATACAGATGTGTGCCAGGAAACTATGTTTAGACCTGGTCCCTTGTACATAAATAATAAATGTCATATGGTTAATATAAATAAATAAAAACACACAAAGCTTTTTTGGCCAACATTATTAACAATAACATTCATACCACTGCAGCACATTCCTGATATGTTCCGAATACATCCATTTCAAATGCTATTGTTAAACCACAGTGCCTGAGGTTCAGTTGAGCAGCATACAGTATATGCAAAACATCAAAAGCTCTTTAAACACTGACAAACAGTTTCCCATGGGGTGAAATGTCAACAATCTCCACCAACATGTCTAGTCTCAGCCAGTGTCTGGTCATAACACATTGTGACAGGCTTATCAAGTCATAAAAATCCATTGTGAAAGGAACCACCTTTAAATCAAACTGCCTTTAAAATGTTATGGGCGGGTATATAAACAGCTCATGCTACAGCCACACCCAGTCTGCTTATTAGAGTAAACAAATGCCCCGCATGTTTACAGTGTATGTGTCTGGTGCTTCCTGTCAATAGGCTGATACACAGCTACAGCCCCCCTAAGCCCAGCTTGTCGCCACAATGCAGCACTGCAAACTCACCTCCAGGCTCCAGCTCAAAGGTTCAAACCAAACCGTCTTCAAATGCCAGACTGTTATTGAACACTGACTGACACTACAAGCCAGATTTCAGCCCCCATGGCCCAGCCACCCCCACCTTAATCCGCCAGTTCCTCGTCACTCACCCACCACCCCTTGCAGAAGCCTCTCGGGTAACTCGGGACACATGACCACTACCACCCCCCCCCCCCCCCACCCCCCCAAACCAGCCCGTATCGGGTGGCACCGATGAGCCTTCCAATCACCACAAGCCTCCTTGGGCAACAACAGGTGGGCAGTGCCGACCATTACCAGATAATTAACACTGGCAGAACTGAAAGGGGGCATGGAATCCTCTCCCTCCCTCTCTGTGTGGCACTGCCCAGCCCAGCTTATTACAAGGCAGGAAGAGACTACCGTCTCCCTGGCTGTTTCTCTGCCCACAGACCCCCCTCTGGTTTCTCTGGAGTGTGATTGATGCTCTCCCTCCACTTCTGTTGCCTGTCCGCAGGGCATATTTCAAGTCCTTCACACCCCCTCCCTCTTCTCATACAGGGGTCCATTAAATTTAACTGCCCCATTCCACATAACTCAACGGCAATGGGATTAACGTGAGGGCAAGAGATATATTTATCTTAACTGATTCATGCTTTAAAGGCACCCAGTGCAACTTTATGTACATTCAATGAAAAATAAACATTCAATTTCTAGTCTTTTTTACACGTAGTAAGTTTCAATAACTCCATACCATTACATATCGACATTCAAGGAGCAAAGATGAGACGTGGTTGTGTGGTGAGAACTGATAGAAAATCGTAAACAACAACAATTGCGGTGGGGAGAAGCCATTTTTCCATTGACTGGAAGCCTGCTTTATTTATTGTAGGTTACAAAAAAATAAAGAAAATGGCGGCGATTGTTGTTGTTATCGATTTTCTATCAGTTCTCACCACACAACGACGTCTCATCTTTGCTGCTTGAATGTCGGTATGTAATGGTATGGAGTTATTGAAACTTACTACGTGTAAAAAAGACTAGAAATTGAATGTTTATTTTTAAGCCTCGAAAGTTGCACTGGGTGCCTTTAAGCACAAGAGTCTGAGGCTGATAAAGTGCACTAGTCATTTTTTTATCTATATCTTTCAAAAGTGTATTTTTTTGTGTCCAAAATTCATTGAATTTGATGTTTAATAGCAATCTGGTGGTTTGCCATTTCTAGCTATTTCAAACGGAGAAAAGATGACTGGTGTCTGGTTAAAACATGACCCAAGGTGACTGGAGAAAAGCAGGAGGATTTCAAATCCTTGAGTTAATCAGACTAACCTTCACTCAAGAGCGCAGTACTCTGGCTTTCGTCATCTATCCTCTCATATTTGAAATGCTTCCTTGCAACCCTTGAGAGACCAGGCATAAATTAAATTTACATGTTCACTGGCAGTTTTATGAGCAGTGACTTGACATAACGTTTATGCTTCTTCACTGCCCCCTATTGGGAAGAACCAAACCTGACACAGTATCAAAATACCTCCATCCAGCCTAGGGCTGAACAAGTCCAATAAAAAAGTTTCTCTATAAGTTTTCTCACCAAGTAAAAAGATATTTGTCACATTTCCATTCGTCTGTGCAAGTTTCAGCCACAGATCAACAGCAAGAGTTAGCGGACTCCCAGAGTGTGGTAATGAGAAGGGGGCTGGTATCAGACGGAGGAGATGAGAGAGGTCTTTTTTTCATCCCCACTCGCTTCATGCAGTCCTGACGAAAGGAAATGTCAAAGCAGACTCTTCGCTGAGATCTCAGAACTGCCATATTACGACTACAACGCCCACAGAGGAGGCAGACACTGGGAACCTCTGCAGATGAGACACGGCGTCGTGCTGGAGCCCGACTTGCTTTTGTTTTTGAGCGGAACACTATAAGTGTTGTGTTCAGCATTTGTATGAATTTGTGTACGTGTGTATGCGTGTGTGTGAGGTTGTGTATGTGTGTTAGTGAGTGGGTGCGTGGGGGGGGGGGGGGGGGGGGTCTGTGTCGCCCCTACTCTTCC
>NC_137921.1:47931270-47938770 GCF_963457725.1 Sprattus sprattus | reverse complement strand
TGCTAAGCCCTTCAGGCAGCCTCTTGTTGTGTGTGTGTGTGTGTGTGTGTGTGTGTGTGTGTGTGTGTGTGTGTGTGTGTGTGTGTACACATTCCAAACAGACTGAAGGATAGTAGCAGCTGCTGGCTGCACACAGTAAGTGAGGAGAGATTAGGAAATAATGACGAAGATGCCATACTAATACCTACACAAGAATGAACCCTGATTTAGTGAGCTGTTCATAAACATGACAACATACTAGGCAGCAGTGAAGTGGTACTTAAAGATACAAGAATGAAATTGCACCACAGAAACAATCCTCTTATCCACACCAAAGAAATTAAATTGGAAAGTCGCTTTGGAAGCAGTTTGTGAAACTTTATCCTATGGATCAACAGCCACAGTCATCCCAAAGCCTGCAAACCTTTTTAGGGGGAGTCATGGTATATCCTTTGGTCATATTACACTGGAGAATGCTGTCATCATATACAAGCTGAAACAAAACTTATGACTGATTAAAATGTCATAGCAAATGTATTTTATTCATCTTCTCTGACACATTTTTATTTCCATAATTGCTGTTTTTGAGACTTTTGTCTAGGGATATTTTCTGAAGTTTCATCTAATTCATTAACAAGCCGATACTAATCTTCTTCTCAACACATCGGAAACACTTTTGCTCACATCCACATGTACCACCCCAGCAGCAGTCAGAGCAGTGCAATCCTTTCTGAAACTCACATTGCATCCCATTTCAAAATCGACGACATCAATGTATTTTAATCCATGAGTGGATTGAAAAAAAAAAGTGAAACACTGGCTGAATCTATCAGGCTGGGATTATAGGGAAGAGCGTTGAACTCCCATTCAGCCCTGGCGCCTGGGCTGAATATGCATGGAATCAGCGTGAAACCAATTTCCCCCAGTGCTTTAAAACAAAAGGTGCACAGCAAATCTCCTCTACTGCCGCAACAGCTCCCAGCTCATCCAATCAGGATCCTTGAGAGATGACAGCCCCTCACACTAATGGCTTTATTTATTGTAGCAATTAGATCTTGGGGGCCAATTATATATGTCTGCACTCACACATTCATTTAAAGGCAGCAGCGCACACACACACACGCACAGACTAACACACACACACACACACACACACACACACACACACACACACACACACACACACACACACACGCACAGACACACGCAGACACACACACACACGCACGCACACAGTCACAAACACACACACAGACAGAAGCACATGGGGCTTATTGCTTCAAGGGAGGGATGAGAGAAATGTCTGAGGGTCTGTGTGAAGGAATCCATGTGTGGTCTGATAGTGTGAGTGTGTGTGTGTGTTACGGGAATTCATTCTGAGTGCAGTGTGTGTTTCAGTAAATTATATTCTGGGAATAACTGTATGTACACGTGTGTGAATGTATTCAATTCTTAGCACAGTGTTCTGAGTGTGTGTGTGTGTGTGTGTGTGTGTGTGTGTGTGTGTGTGTTTGTGTGTGTGTGTGTATTTGTGTGTGTGTGAGTGTGTGTGTGTCAATTTGTGATTTTGAGAAACTGAGTGTTTGTGTGTGTGTGTGTGTGTGTGTGTGTGCTCTTGCTTCCTTACGTGAGATGACTGTGAGTGTCGTGGTGCTTGGCACACACCCTGCCCTGACAGGCATTCTCGGCTGTCAGGAGGCATCATTTCCCCCCATGTGGGCACTGCCCACTGGCACGGGCCGCTGCCTGCTAGAGCGGGTAAACCGAGGAGGCACATGAGGCCACATGCCTGCTTTCTCTCTCTCTCTCCCTCTCTCTCCATCCCTCTCTCTCTCTCCCTCTCTCTCCCTCCCTCCCTCTCTCTTCCACTCTCTCTCCCTCTCAGTCTTTCTCTCTCTCTCCTTCCCTCTCTCTCTCTCCCTCTCAGTCTTTCTCCCTCTCTTTCTCCTTCCCTCTCTCTCTCTCTCTCTTTCTTCCACACACAGATGCACACACACTCATGCAGTGGCATCTTTACACACACATACACACACAATGACGCATGGTTACACAAATGCTCATTCAATCACACAGACAGACCCATTCATATTCATACACAACACACACACACACAAATACATGCAAATACAAACACACGGTCACACTCACACACTCGGGTCCAGACGAGATTATTTCCAAAGGTGTTTAACCATTTGCACGTCTTAGTCCAAATAAACTTGATTTGCATACAAACACATGTAAGGTATTTTGGTAGAACATCACTTTGAATCACAGTTCAAAGTTCACAGACACCCCACCTTTAGGACAATTAATAGGCAGAGGCGCTGCATCCCATTAGGCATACCAGGCAATTGCCTTGGGCCCCGCGCCACTAGGGGGCCCCCAAAAGCGGGTCTGATCAAAAAAAATTAAAACTACAATACGAATTTCACATTGTCGGTTGCGGCACGAACCCACTCATAGAATTACATGTATTCAAATTTGTATCTATGGTGTAGAATGAATGCAACGATGAGAATACGCTTTTTGAAAAGGAGTGAATGAGAAAGTCTCACGGTGACGGTTTGTACCGTTGTGATCCCTGTGAAAATATCCATGCCATCGATTACGCACGATATAGGTTAGCATGAATTATACATGCATATATTATGCAGCCCAGGATAGAACAGGTGGATACAACGTTAGGGAATGTGAGATGTTCGGAACAGAACGAAGCTGAGGGAAAATGAAGAGGAACAACTACCCATCTGGTAGTGAGAAGAGGAAGAAGAAAAAAGAAGATGAAGAAAAGAAAAAGAAAGGCCGCGGTAAGTGGAGTGAAGTGGATGATTTAGGCTTAGCATAACATTAACAGACGACTGCTGTTATTGAAAAATGTGGCTAGGCTACTTTGTCCAACTAATAACTTGAATAGCAGCTAGCGTTAAAGCAAACCTATGCAAAAATAGCTAATCGCTAGGGATGCTAACGAACTAGTTAGTGAACAACTTTCATAACACAGTCAAACATTAAGCAAGTGCAACACAACAACACACTTAACCCATTCTGAAGGGTAAAATAGTTGCATAATGTTGCTTTTATCTTGTTAATGCTGTGATAGCAATGAAAGCCATGCTCAAGGAGAAAAATGAAACATCTCTTCCCTATCTCTATTCCCTCCTCAGGATCATAACTTAAATTTATGACGAAACGGACAGATAAAGTGCCCCTACCAAACCCTGATGATGAAAACCTTATGTCCAGTGTTCCACTTGAATTGTTAACTGTAGCTGCTACCTGTTTGATTGCTTATTAATTGTAAAGATTCTTTATGAACATACACGGCTCTTCTTAATACTGTAGAATGCTCCATTCATTTGAATGGGGCTTCCCAACGTTATGTGGTCAACTATTTTTCGATAATTGACCATTGCTATGTTTACTTTTTACTTTTACTTGAGTAGATTTTTAGATGGGTAATATTACTTGAACTTAAGTACAATTTTATCAAAGTAATTGTACTTTTATTTGAGTACAACATTTCAGTACTTTTTACACCTCTGGAGTTCAATATATTTTACCTCAATTGATAACATGTGACATGCTCTGAAAAGATTCTTTAAGATATACCCTGTTTTTTTTTTTTGCATATCAGGTCTAGCATCATCCACTTCCAGTGAAAAATAAGTGTTTTTCATGTTTGGAACATGTTCTTATATTTTGAATAAATAAAAGCTTTTATTTCATACATTTCGCGTCGGCGTCAGATTTTTTTGCCTAACATAAGGGTGAAGAACACTGGTCGGTAGGGCCCCCTAAGAATTTCTGCCTAGGGCCCCCACACTCCCTAGAATCGCCCCTGTTAATAGGCTCTCGTGAGAACACACAGTGTTTGTGTCAGATCATTACAAACAATGCGTACAGAAGATAAAAAAGAGGCCATTTATTTTGTTTGGCCTTTTTTGTCACCTAGACACACTACTTCTTTTTAGGACGGCAGTTGGTGTAATGATTCATTCAGAGGCAACTGTATTGGATTTGTTTGTCTCTTTCTATTAAGTCCCTCCCTTTCGCCCTCTCTCGCTCTCTCTCTCTCTCTCTGCCTGTTGTTCTCTGAGGTGGCAGTAAGGATGAGGCCTTGAGGCGTTTGACATTCTCCTCATCTCAGTCTTCTCAGAGTCACAGGTTTCTCTCTTACAAATCAGAGCAAGAGTAATTAAAGAGCATTAAGTGAAGGCATCATACTTTCATTAAAGCTGGAAGAAATATTTTGTGCGTGTACACACACACACACACACACACACACACACACACACACACACACACACACTTAACCTCAGCACAGAGATTAGAGGAGAGTAAGGTGGCTGATGTGGGCCAAAAAGCGTGGAGCCAAAGAAGATGTTGGCAATGGACAGGAGCCACACAATGAAATATATCACACTGAATCACCACAACGGCTACGGCTGGTTTCCTACAAAGGAGACAGAGAAAGGAGCTTTAAAGGTTAAAGTGCCCTGGGAGAACAGACGACTGAGGCAGTAGAGCTGAAGAGACTGGGTAGAATCATCAACTGAAGGGTGATGGGGACTGCACAGGTAATAACAGCTGCACTGCATGTTACTACAGACCACTGTTGAGTCCTAATGGTGTTACTAATGACTAATACGCATAGGAATAGGAGCAGCATGGAAAATATATACTGACAAAGGCTGTTTTAATTTAAAATGAAATAGATTAAATCTTCTCCTCTATCCTGTGACATAGTGAAATAGTGGCAAAGTGTGTGTGATTTACAAGGATTCATTTCCCAATTAGAGCATTTTAAACACAGGGAACAGGGAATCCTCCTGGGACGCTGGTCATTTCATCTGTAAGCTAATACTGACAGATACACATTCTCTGTTGGTAAACATTACCAGACGAATGAGTACAGTGACAGCAGGAAGCTGTTCTAGCAACCACCACCCTCCACCCCCAGCCCCCACCCCCAACGCACACAGGCACACACACACACTGCCAGACAGAGATACAGCCAAAACAGTGCTAAACCCTGCCAACCGCTCAGCCATTAGGAGCACCAGACAAGCGTGCCACAAACACATCGACCAGGCGAACAACGGCAGCCCTCCCCGAAGGCTGCGACACTACATCATTACGCAAGCCAACCTCCAGCAAGGCCATGCACAGCAATGCCTTGTACATCTATCCCCAGTTGCATTAATCAAAGCCACAGTACACATCCAGGCCACTGTGTGATAATACAAGTGGACGTGTGTGTGTGTGTGCGTGTGTCTGTGTATGTGTTTGTGTCTGTGTGTGTGTGTGTGTGTGTCTGTGTGTTTGGGGTGTGTGTGTGTGTGTGTGTGTGTGTGTGTGTGTGCATGTGTCTGTGTGTTTGTGGTGTGTGTGTGTGTGTGTGTGTGTGTGTGTGTGTGTGTGTGTGTGTGTTTGTGTGTGTGTGTGTGTGTGTGTGTGTGTGTCTGTGTGTTTGTGGTGTGTGTGTGCATGTTGGTTGGAGATCATTAACCCCCGGAGCAGCTCTGTTGACCCCCCTGCAGCATAGACTGGTGTAAAACTCCATGAAACAGGACTGAACTGCTGCGTTTTCATCAGCACCGCAATGATGCATGAAGAGTTAAATGATTATTTTCTCTTATTTTCCGCCGCTACCAGGGACCAAATTGGCTGCATGCATTTATGTTTGTCTTCATACAGTTTCACATCGACATTTCATCTTGCCTCTGTGCTATGGTAACAGCACTGAATGACGGCACAGCGGCAAACTGAATAAAAGTAGGGAGTTGTCACTGTTGAGTAGGACCTGCCATTCTGAAAAGCCTCAAAACCTCTAGTCTAGTGGATTCAGCATAGATTTGGAGTAACGCCTCACGCAGCCATAGTCACAATGATGCTTAAAACCAATATACAGTACTGTGCAAAAGTTTTAGGCAGGTGTGAAAAAATGCTATGAACTAAGAATGCTTTGAAAAATGTAGACAATAAAAGTTTTTTTTTATCCATTTACATGGTAAGACTGAGCACAGCAACAAGACACAACGTAGTTATACTGCATCAGCAGGGTCTCTCCCAGACAAAGATTTCAAAGCAGACAGGGGTTTCAAAATGTGCAGTTCAAGCTCTTTTGAAGAAGACGTTGAGGATCGTAGACGCAGTGGTCAGCCAAGGAAACTTAATGCAGCTGATGAAAAACACATCAAGCTTATTTACCTTCGAAATCGGAAGATTTCAAGCAGTGGCATCAGCTCAGAACTGGAAGAAACCAGTGGTACCCAGGTACAGACATTTACTGTCCGGGGAAGTCTGGCCAGAAGTGGTCTTCATGGAAGAGTTGCAGCCAAAAAGCTCTACCCCGACAAGGAAACAAGGCCAAGTGACTGAACTAAGCACGAAAACATAGAAACTGGGGTGCAGAAACATGGCAGAAGGTGCTCTGGACTGAAGAGTCAAAATTAGAAATATTTGGCTGTAGAAGAAGGCAGTTTGTTCGCCGAAGGGCTGGAGAGAGGTACAATAATGAGAGTCTGCAGGCAACAGTGAAGCATGGTTGAGGTTCCTTTCCAGTTTGGGGCTGCATTTCTGCAAGTGGAGTTGGAGATTTGGTCAGGATGAATGGTGTCCTCAATGCTGAGAAATACAGGCAGATACTAATCCATCATGCAATACCATCAGGGAGGCGTATGATTGGCACCAAATGTATTCTGCAGCAGGAACATAACCCCAAACATACAGCCAATGTCATTAACAACTATCTTCAGCTTAAAGAAGAACAGAAAGTCCTGCAAATGATGGTATGACCCCCACAGAGCCCTGATCTCTACATCATCGAGTCTGTCTGGGTTTACATGAAGAGACAGAAGAATTTTAGGAAGCCTACATCCACAGAAGATCTGTGGTTAGTTCTCCAAGATGCTAGAACAATTTACCAGCCGAGTTCCTTCAAAAACTGTGCGCAAGTGTATCTGGAAGAATTGATGCTATTTTGAAGGCAAAGGCTGGTCACACCAAATATTGATTTAATTTAGAATTTTCTTCTGTTCCTTCACTGCATTTTGTTAATTTATGAAGAATTGATGAAAATAAACTGTTAACACTTCCATTTTTGAAAGCATTCTTAGTTTACAGCATTTTTTCACACCTGCCTAAAACTTTTGCACAGTACTGTATGTCAAAAATATGTCGCAGTAGGCTAGTGCATTGTAAATGATAAACATTCAGGGACAGATGTACATACCCCGCCTAAACAGCGACTTCACCAGTCCGAAGAATACACACAATATGCCTTTTAATTTGATGTTGAATGTACTGAACCTATGGGTGATGGCGTAATCAACACATGTCACCAATCTCTAACTGTAATTTGCTCTGAACAGTAGGCTATCCTTATATCAAGGACGCAATTGAATGGAATAATGGAACCACCAACCGACAAGGAATCAAAGGTTTAGCGACCAGTAAAATATACTTGCTAATAACGAGACATCAAACAGGGCAGTAATTCTACACCACTCAAAAAAACAA
>NC_137921.1:47923770-47926270 GCF_963457725.1 Sprattus sprattus | reverse complement strand
GACCAGAATAAGCGCATGAGTGTCAGTTTTTAATGCACAGGCAAAGCAACGGAGACTACTTCAGAAAGGTGTTGTACTTTTATGGAGAGAGAGGGAGAGGGAAAGAGGGTCATGTACAGAAATAGGTGATGTGGTTCAAGGTGTGTACACATTTGTGCGTTAAAGGAGAATAATCCTCAGGGGAGTCTGTGTTTCACACAGATCATCTTACCTCCACGGTGCGCAACAGCAACAACAACAACAAACAACAACAACGGACAACCAACAATAATGGATTTAATTCCTACCCCTCTACACTCATTCACCCCAGCACCAATCAAAACTGGGGGAGCGAAACACCTCACGGCTATTGCATATGTTTCATAATGCACTGATTATAAATAGAGAGTTGCAGATTAATCAGCATAGTGCCACCTGCTGATGCAGAGAATGAAAAGCAAAGTTATAAAGGGGGTTGGGGGTTTGAGGTGTATGTGTGTGGGAGGTAATCAAATACCTATCCACCAAAGCCAATCACATTATGGGCGCTCGCCCCACGGAGGCTTTGTGACTTTTTTGATGAGTAGATCATTAATTCAATTGCATATTAAAGAGCTGCCCACAGCTGAGGCATGTGGATGGATGGGAGGAGCGGCAAAAACACACAGGGGAAACCTGAGATGGCCCCCTGGGAAGCTGGGGAACAAACAATCAAGGACAGAGGAGAGAGAGAGAGAGAGACAGAGAGAGAGAGAGTGAGGTAACACAGGCCCTGAACCATGCGATAGAGGGAGGGAGGGAGGTGGTCAGGGAGGGAGGATGCAGACAGAAGAAAGACAGATGGAAAGAAGGAGAGTATAAAAAAGTAAAAGCGCGAGCTGGCACAGCGTGAGGATGAGTGGCCCCCAGCACTCAGCATGGGCCAGTGGACCAAAGTTGATGAGCATCAGGAGCTATTTTATTGCCTTCAAAGCACCCGCTCCTGTCAAATACATCAGCCCAGATGAGGGAGAGACTGGCGAGAGCATAAACACTCTCCTTTTTACCCCTTCTCCTTCTCTTTCGCCATCACTCACCCTCTCTGTTATCCTTTTATCCACACTCTCTCACTCAAACCCCCACTCTATAGCTCTGGCACTCCCGCCCCTCCCTCCACCTCTCTTCCTAACTTCCACTCTCCCTTCATCATCCTCTTTTCTCGCTCTCCCTTTGCTTCCCTTTATATCGCTCTTTCATCCTCACCTCTCCCTCTCCCTCTCCACCTCTGTAACTCATTTTCCCTTCATCATCCTCTTCTCTCTCTCTCTCTCTCTCTCTCTCTCTCTCTCTCTCTCTCTGGGTGATTTATCTGCAGCTGAAGGACAGGCTTAGTTGGTGCTTAGAGAGTTGTCACCACTCTGTGTAAAAAGAGCCCCCATCACTTCCCCCAAAATAAATCTGCCTGACAGATCGATGCCGTGCGTGCCCATGCACATCCCACAATGTGGCCCTCCGTCGCCCCTGTGCATATTACTGTCAAAAAGTGACCCGACAGGCCGCACTCTGGCTGCGACGTGGTTTTGGCTATTTTTACCCATTCGATGGACATATGGCAAGCGGGAAGTTAACCCTTTTACGTGGGTTTAGACTACATGCATACGATGAGGGCCTCACGTCTGTGTGCAGCACGTGTTCACTACCTCGCATCAGATGGAAATAATGTCCTAATCCAAACTAATATCCTTTTCATTGGTCTGTATTTCTTTCCATCTCTCCCTCTTCTGCTCTCTCCCCTCTGTTCTCT
Organism: Sprattus sprattus; assembly: GCF_963457725.1. Classification (NCBI taxonomy): domain Eukaryota; kingdom Metazoa; phylum Chordata; class Actinopteri; order Clupeiformes; family Clupeidae; genus Sprattus; species Sprattus sprattus. The sequence continues at coordinate 47,924,508 of NC_137921.1, read as the reverse complement.
CTCTCTCTCTCTCTCTCTCTCTCTCTCTCCTAAAGTCACCCAGAGCTCAGTAGAGACTGTAGACAGTAGAGTTCATGGCATCAGAGATCAGCTCTCTCTCTCTATGGCTCTCTCCCCCACTCTCTCTCCTGTCTCTTATGGCCCCTCTAAAACCCTGCTCGAAGCTTACCGCCGGCAGATTCGTGGAATGATACAAAAAGGGTCAAAGAGTAACTCATTAGAGGCGATGCCAGGTGCAGTCGTCACGGTTTGGCTGCAGAAGCCACAAGAGGGCTGGGAAAAGCCCACAAAGACTGCACTAAGCAGGAGAACTCTCCAGACTCCAGGTCGCTCCCGTGTAGTCGTATGCTTTACTTGATTAGCAGGATCGCTATCATGGCTATAACGATATGCTGAACTGATACACTTGTTGTGTAGCCTTTGGTTTGATGAATGTACTGTCATATTGATCATAGTGTTCCCTTCTATCATTCCAAATCTCATTTTGGTTTCTCGTATGAGTGTCGTACACGAAAGCAATTGGATTCCTGGGCGGCTCATTGTCCTGTATTCTAGCGAAGCATTTTGTACATTTAACAATGCACTCTTTATTTTGATGCCCTTGGGATTGTGCCAGTTAGGTTCTGCCAGCTGTACAGAGCAGTTTTAGTGATGAATGCTACTGTGGTGATGTGTACAGAAGGATGTGCAAAATGGGAAGAATGAAATAAGTGAAGTCACAGAATTGTCCATCACTGC
>NC_137921.1:47746858-47923570 GCF_963457725.1 Sprattus sprattus | reverse complement strand
CAAAGAAGGACTTGTTCATGTTCCTCATATATGAATCATAAATGACCACGTTAATTCATGTGACTTCAGGAGCATGATGTGCACCTGCCGCTCTTGATGAAAATCACACACACGCACGCACGCCCACGCACAATCACGCACCAAGCCAGGGCAACGACGCATGTCCCCAACAACAAAGTGGAAGGCGCTCTCCGATTCCTTCTTGTCACACCTGTTTAGGTGGGATCCCCTTAACAATTTGCAGGGACAAAAGTCACCCCCGTGGCTGTGTGTGTGCGGTGCAGCCGCCTGTCACTCCTAATGAGCAGCCTTTACCCGCAGGCCCCGCAGCAGCAGCTTCTGGAGGAGGAAATGAGAGGAGAGCAGAAATGTGTGGTAAGACGTAGCTTTTAGACAGAAACACACACACACACAGATACGCACACACACACACGCAGGCACACAGAAAGTTCAATCACAGATTCCGTCACCCATTGCGTTGATGAACATGGTGTTGTTCCCCTCCCACACATACATATACACTCAATCATACTAATACACACACCATCACCAACACACAGATGCACTCTCACCCACTGCATTGAACGGCTTGTTTCCCCCTCCCACACACGTACAGAAACATACAAATATGGACACACATTCGCATACATGCATACAAATACACAGATAAACATCCACACCCTCAAGCAAAGGAGTGAGGAGAGATGCTTGGGATTGGTGCTCACAAGGTCTACCAGCCACAGCAGCAGTCCCTGGGAAGGGGCAGAAAATAGCACTGTGCAGAGCGATGCAGGGATTGCGTTCGAGGCACTGACAAATCCCATTAATACAAAGCCAGCGTGTCAATAGAGCCACACACACACACACACACACACACACACACACACACACACACACACACACACACACACACACACACACAGAGTATCGACCACTGCTGGAACAGTACACCCTTCTAGCACACATTACTGGAATTAATTAATATTCATTCTTTGCTCTCTTTCTCCCTCGATCAGATCGAATCTGCAATATCTTGCAGTGGGTCAGACTCACATCACATCGGTGAAGTATGAGGACATAAATGGGAAACATTCACACATTCACAGTTGGGTGGGTCAGCTCAGAGCCCTAGAGCCAGCTCCAGCGGTCACCCCTGTGTCCCAGCTGTGTGGCAGCCCACGCGATCTGCGCTGACAGCAGGGCATCCCTAGGACCGCAACCCTCTTTCTGCGCCGCGTGCCAGGAAGAGAAAGTAACTGATGTGACAGGCTAAACTTGCCACGCATCTGGACTCAAGGCTGGTGTATGTCACCAAGTCAAAGGAGGAGAGAGCCAAGAGAACCAGTGTCTTTATTGTAGCATAAGAACTTTACTTTTGGGAGCACTTTCCACCCCGTAATGCCAAAACAATCTAAAATAGCTACAGGCAGATCCCTATCTTAGTACTGTGTGTTGGTGCATTACCCAAGCCTAAAAGCAGACCACATGTTCATTTATTACTTGCTGTGTTCTGGTTGTCGTGCACCTCAATGGTTAAGTACGGCTTCCCATCTATGATCAAGGACCTGTGTTGTCTTATTGCACTCCTGACACACACATGCACGCACACACGCACACAGTCACTTTCTCTCAATGCCTCAGGGAGTCATTCAGAGTGACTAATATTCTCTGTTGTGACTGGCAGGCTGCTGGGTAAAAAAAAAAAAAAAAAAACCACAGGTGACTTTCACCGTTCCTCCGGTGTCAGACGAAAATGAGCTATCGACCATACAATACATCGGCAGCAAAAAAAAAACCTGCAAGAAAATCTTTCTTTCTATTGCCATGTTCCTCTCTCTTGTATAAGCTGTCAAAAAAGCACATCAGTTGAAATAAATCACTGTGTCTGTGCCCTTAATAGGCACCACGTATTTCCACCCAACTGAATCACTTTCACCCACCTGTGTTTCTGCACCTACATTCCAGCTGTAGCACCATCCATTTCTCTGGCCTAGATAAGGAAAACCTCACCAAGTTCATTGAATGGAGTGGAAAATACTCTCAGCTGGAAGTGAGAAGGAGGGGGGGGAAACTAAACAAAGATAATGAATGATTAATTAATGGGAGGATTTAACTCTCTCCCTCTCTCTGTCCCTGTGGAGCTAATACTCATTAATTAGTATCTCAATATCAAGAAACAGCTCTGGCACGAGGCAAGGGGCGGGGTGGAGGGGGGTGGGGGGGTGGGGGGGGGGGGGTGCTAGTGCTTGAGCATCGGAGTGTGGATTACAGACGACTATTAAGACACTTGCGGATAGCATTATCAGTTACACAGCTCACAGGTCTAATCCCTCCACATGCCCGCTTCAGCTTTCTCCCAGGACCTCACTGGCTGTTAAGGGCAAAAAGGTTAGGAGATATCAGTGCAGGGAGATAAAGAGTGGGGAGAGAGAATGAAGGAGTGAATGAATGCTAAATAGGAAAAGTGCATTGCATGAAAGGCATCATGAAGTAACCGTGAGGGCATGATAATGGCATAATGAGGGAAAAACGAATTGCAATGGTGTCAATGTGCAAGAACACAGGTGAGGGTGAATGAATGATGGAGAGGTATATTAAAAAGCAGAGCCTTCTCCTTTTACCACACGACCTTGCAAGGTGAAGAGCCAATGAAGTCCACTTTTAGCCTAAAAGAGATCCCCCCCCCCCCCCCCCTTGTAATTTTTTTCATTTGACATGCATTTGCTGAAAAACGTAAAAGTGACTTCATTATGTGTTCAAACGGTGTTAAACAGAAAGTGAAGAGAGAGTGCAAGAGAGAGAGATATGCCACAGGTGAAAAGATGAGAGCCCCTAGGGGAGTCAGGACTCATCAAACATTATGTAATCCAGCAGCTAATGGATTTCGAGGGTCAGAAAATGGAACCTAAAGACGGTAAACGCTTGCTGTCTCGCCCTCAAGGTGACAGCGTGGCCACACCAGGATGTGCTGACAGAGGCAGGGTCTGCTGCCAGAAACACCAGAAGGGGGCCTGTCACACCCCCGGACGAGTCCACTCAAGGTCGGCAAGAGGACGGACCCGTCCGCAAGAGTGTGGCCTCACATCCAGGCAGCAGGCCCTCTTCGCAAAGCAATATCAGCGGTCAGCCAGCTAGCCTGTAAAAATATACTCACACTATAGAGGTTCTCATAATAGCCCTGCATTTAATTACATTTACTCATTTTTATGGGCCATCATGCCAGCACTGGACAAGGTAGCAGTCATAAAAACATTACAAAAGACATGCAAGGTGAGTTGAGACAGAATGAGATGTTAAGTGTGATTCAAAATCTGCACCTGGTTACTGTAAAAACTGTTTATGACATTTATGACTTTCATGTCCCTCAAACAAAGACAGTGCAGTTACCGTTTTCTTAAATCCGTATAGCTATTCACCCTCATACTCAGGTCTTAAAAGAAATTAAATGCATCACCTACACCCCACACTCAGCCTGAATCCCCATGCTGTTGAGCAGAAACTCATCCATCCACATGGGCTACGTGCAGCATATTAATAACTCAAACCATAAACTCAAACCACAAAGCTCTATGCAGTAGAGCAAAAGTTCACCTTCTCAGCAGCCATATCCCACATTATACTTCCTGCAGAGGAAGGTGGGTAGAGTGAAAGTGAGAATGAGAGGCAGTTGGCAAAAAAGCGAGGGGGGTGTGGGAATAAAAGGAAAGACATAAACCACATAGGAGAGATAGAGAGAGAGGGAGAGAGAGGAGGCAAAGCTGGTTTATTTCCATCCTGCCACAGATACGGCACTCTCCCCGACTGAGCAGTCTCTTCACAAATGCAGACGGCCAAGAAATCCCGGCAGGCCACCGCCGCTCGCTTTAAGGCCATCTCTCCCCACATCTTCAAAGCGCTCCTCCTCGCCTTCCTCCCTCCATACATCCGATAGTGGACCCAAATGCAATTATTCTTCACTGCTCTGTCCTCCAAGGCCTCGTGCAAGGCCAATTTTTTCAAACATGGACAACAAAAAAAGCCAGCTGACTGGGAAAACTGTCAACCATGAGCTGCACCCCTTAATCAGTTAATGAGCTTACCCAGCTATGAAAGGACTGGAGTCAGTACTTTTTTTCTGTTGATCCCAAATGGAAAACTTGCTCAAGTGTGTGGTACTCATTATGCATGCTCAAATGGTGTCTCATTTTTTTGTGTGGGGGAAGGGGAAAATAAGACAGCCATTTAGTGAGAACAACACTTCTGCTCACAAGCACACTGGAAGAATAATTATTGGGGGATGCACAAAGGATTCTTCACAAACACCCACTGCTCTCCCAGACCTGACAAACACTAATTATGCATTCAAAACACTCTTACACACACACTGACTGTCCTCTTGCCAGCTTGTTGAACCAACACACGTGGTCTTGAAGGACTCGCAAAGCCTGTCGTGATTGGTAGCGTGGGTGCGCTCACCTCTCCATCCTCTGATGCCTTGTCCACATCCTGTGTGCCAGCCGAGTGCCACTCTGGGCCAGGGCTGCTGACCAGTCTACTGGAGCTCAGCTGACTCACCCCAAACAATTCAGTGTATTGGGGAAGAGAGAAAACAGCCCTGTTCTGATGCCTCCATTGTTACTTTATAAGGAGATTTACCTTGTCACAGTAAACACAGTGGTTTCATAGTAGACATGCATTTCAAGAACAAAGGCAAATGAGTGGAGCCTTGTGGAAGAAGGGAGGAGAAACTGCACTAAGACCATAACCTGACCCAAGGATCGAACACTACCAAGCAGCTCAAATAAGCTGTGGCTAATATTACATATAAAAAAAAAACCATTGCATCACACAGTAGAACATACATCTGACGGTATCGTCAGACACCAAAAGCATTCTCCTACTTTCCATCTTAGATCCATCATTGTAAATGCTTGCTACACTAATTAAACTGCCTCTTCCTGCATGTTTTGAAGACATTTTTAAATTCTATGCTTGGCTATGCTCATTTGCCAGAGTTATTACACAAAGACAGTTCATTTTAAAAAGCTAAGGACTGGTTTATAAAAAAAAAAAACTCTATAAGCTAGTTCACACCTATAGGTTTATACGAGATAAAAAAAAAAAAATCAACTATGAAAATGTGCAAACCATGCAGTGTAGTTTTTACTAGTCTGGACTTTATTTCCACACCAACATCTACAGGCTTTCAAAAGAGAACTGGGCCATGTTCAGACAACAACTTAACTTACTCCTGCCATCTACTGGCCCTAAACTACAACAACCTTTTCAGACTCAAGAAAAAAACACCCTGTAATTTTTTTTTAAAGAACCGCTTTATTTTTCAAAAATATATATTACATACAAGCATACAAAACTGAACACAGTCCAAACAAACAGACAGAGACCTGTGTGGGAGATCAGAACATTAAAGATAAGAATCTCAAAATCCAACTGGGCAAGACAAATTCAAACCTTAACATTTATTCACAATACATTTTCGTAAGACAAGCAACATGGCAGGAAAGAGGGGCCAACTTCTTACCTCAACTGCCACCATTGCCTTCCACTATGAGTCAGAGGGAGCCACACCCTGTAATGACATTAAATGTTGGTTTAAAGTGGGCCCAGCTTCACCCCCTCTGGTCTCCGTCCAATAAGAAAATGGGCAGCCAACATAAAAGGGATTTAAACTACTACAGGTTAAAACAAGTTCAACTGAGGACCACTTACTGTTTCAACAGCCTCGATTTCAACATCCTCGATTTCAACATCCTTGATTACAACAACACCTTTCTCCAACTCAATGTCACTTTCTGTGTTGTTGTGGGAACGGTACTCATCACTGTCTGTGCCAATACTGGTGGGCTGTGGAAAGATGGATGACTGGTTAGCCACACAATGACAAGCACACAGCTAACTTTTTTTTTTTTTTTTTTTTTTTAAACACCAGAACCACTAACACCTACCTCATAGTCTGGGTCCTCTGGATCAGGTGCATCCTCATCAGCCAACTCCTGATTGAGGGCCTCCACCCAGGATTGTTCCTCCACATCATCCTCGTCATCTTCCACATCATCCTGCTTCCTTTTGCTGCCCTTTCCACATGGTTTTGTGGGAGAGCACTGCACCTCTAAAGAGATTAGGCACAACGTCTCCATTACAATATGGGTCTGATCTGTTGCCAGTCTAAATGTCTTCTATATAACACATAAAATTAGCTAGCCATCTAAGGTGGAGGCTGATCCAGTAGTCTATAGTTTACGTAGTAAAGTTATGTCACCGTACACCTTTTCAACAGTATAAGGCAGGAGAGCCATGACTTCCTACCTGGGGAAACCGTGCGGCCGATGCTGGTGCACACAGGGTAACCCAAGGCACTCTGAACCCTACATGGCAAGAAAGCAAGTAGCGTGCGAGTCGCCCGCCACATTCGTTTGCGGCCCGTGCGGCAGGTACGGGCCGGAGAGTCGCCTTCAGCGGGGGAAAGAGGCTTTTCTGGTGAGGAGAATCCAAACAACCACCAGAATCCACGGAAAGCGCGCATCTACAAGACAGAGTGTTTGGGAACTTTAAACAAAAAGTTAACTTTACGAAAACCCCAAGACCGCAAAACGACGGTTCACTCAAATTCATTTTGCACCTTCTAGCAACCATTGTAACAGGCAAATCCACATTAACGTGTTATGCTAGGTTAACATGTCTAGCTTAAGTAAGTGGAACAAAATTGCATACCGCGAATCTGAAGGGCCAAAACTGCGAGATCCGACAGAGTACACCAACTCTCTTCGGTTCACAGTTATCCTGCAAAAAAGAGAGACCATGTCCCATCACTCTCATGAGAATCACTTAATACACAATAATTCATCGAGTCATCGAACTAGGAAGATGGCTGGTTAGCAAGCCAGCTCATGGCCACACATGTAACGTTAGATAACTTTAGCCAACGGTCAAAGTTATGGTAGATGCGAGGCACAACTTCCATTACACCAAATAATTAAATAATACACATTATCAGCATGGTAACCTAGTTCCCGCAGTTCTATTCTAGCGATTGTCAAAAAAATGAGAATGGCTTTAAAATCAACCTCAGAAATGGTCTTCTCCTCCGGCTCGATCACGATGCTGCTCTGAGAAGTCATGTTGCTGTTTGGATCTCTGTGTGAATAATGACGATAATCACGTGCCTTCTGTTACACCTGTGTTCACATAAATCCAGTGCGTGCCAAAGGTCAACCAATCAAAACGCTTCTAATAAAAACAATTAACTTTCACCTTATTCATTAGCTGACTAATCAGCACATGAATCACCTGGAGACTGATGCATGTTTTATTTTATTTGTTTATCACAGGCCACATAATCATTACACATTGTAATGTAATGCGTTGTAGTGTATCTATAGCAGTAATAAAGTAGGCTAATTTACGGATTGGTAAGGCTACGTTGAAGCTTAGTAACATTTATGTTGGATACCGGTCAGCTCTTTGTGTTTTCACATTTATCTCATGGATCATGGATAGCATGTGAATACTTAAGTGTCAGTGTTTGGTCTGCCATGGCGAGTGCTTCCGTTGGATTTGTTTCCGTCACATTTACGCACGTCTCATTCAACTTAAGAGGGGCGAGGAGGGGCTTGGGGAACTGAATATAAAAGATTCCCAACCAGCAGCTCCTTTACAAAACAGAACACAACACAACACATCTACTTACATTTATTTAAACAGGGAGGGACAAAACCGCGAAAATGAGCCGAAGCATGGCAGTGAGACGAACATTCAGTGTCGGGACCTGTTCAGCTTCCGATCGACAGGATATTCAAAGTGCGCGCAGACATAGCCTCGTGGGGATGAGGGCGCTCATGTGGTCTACACACTCGAGCTCTCTCGGCTGGGAGAGAGTGACAAGTAAGGACAACATCCTCAGCAATGTGGTGACGCCGAACAGCATCCCGCAGTTCACCATTCCACGTCTGGCTGTAGAAGACCGTGCAATGTGCACCGGGCATAATAGAGAGAGGTCGGGAGAGGAAGACGATGCTGATATATACGTGGAGAGTTTTGATGAGACTGACAACTCTACACACATTTCCACCTCGCTGTCCTCATCATCATACTCAGGCTCCTCATCCTCTGGGTCTGGTTCCTCCCCTGCAATTAGTCGGAAAGCCTGCAGAAGCATCTCAGACCCCTACAACCTGAACGGAACCTCAAGAGAAGCCCAGCAGCATTACGACCCAGACTCATGTGTTGCCCTCTCCCTTCCTCACCTCCCCAAAGTCACCACCCCTTACGGTTTCATCATGCTCAGTCAGAGCCCCAAGATGGCCAGTGAGGAGGCTCTGCTCTTCCAGGCTGGGCTCAACCGGCGGTGCAGGCTGGATGAGGTGAGCCCTGCCCAAAGGCACATCAAGCCAGAGCCAAGGAAAGCCCTCTCGTCTTGCCAAAGCCAACCCTCTACCAGCATTCACAGAGCCTCGCAAAAAACACTGACACCCCTGCTGCAAGGAACTGACGGGAAGAGGGCAGAGGGGGTCACGGCACCTAATCCAAATAACCCAGACACCAGAACCTCACAGAGAAAACCCAAGTCCAGGCTCTGGGGAATCCTGCGCAAACAATTTAACAGCCAGAAAGGACTGAAGAGACAAAACACTGTGTGAGGGAACACCTCTGCTCTCATCCCTGTGTTCATTATGCAGTTGAAGTTGCTATTGATTTCATGTGGGGCATGATGTGTGCTATAAAAGAGATACATGGCAAGACATGCTCAAGACATTTTTTGTTGTTGTGAGGTTGTGCACTGTTGCAATAAACCAAATAAATATACATTTATATGAGACATCATATCACGTGTTGTGACATCTGTTCGTTCTGTAAATCTTCCTTAAACTTTAGACCTGACTATCCAAGTGGTTGTTCCAACCCTTCATTATGAATAGTGTAGTCTGTAATGATGAATTAATGCATTAATTCATTATTCATATAGGGGCTGGTGAAAAGATAATTGTGAAATGGCAAGAAATTAATCTGTATAAAACTATATGAGTGAGGAATTTTCATTTTCCCTCGAAAGAAGTGGTCACAAAGTATTGGGTAGGTAACGACCCCTGAACCTTAACATAGCCCATGATCATTTTCATCGGCCTACCCCCATGTTGTCAGTGATTTGCTCATTGTTTTATTTTGAAGCCTCTCTGTTGTGTGAGCTCCCCGCTAAAGTACTTGCTGACGTAGTTGGGCTTCTGTCTCTGGCTCAAAGCCTCATTGCCAGGGACCCAACTCTGAAGGAGCTCTTCAACCAAAAAGCTTATGGCCTTAATGACACTCCGTCTCAACAGAACAACAAAAAGTGTTTTATCCCCCCCCTCCCCCCCCACCCCCGTCTAATTGTTATTCTCTAATTTGAATCAGTGCTCTTACGAGGGTCCCAAATTGGCCCTTCTCTCGTCCTCAAGCCATTCTAAAACAGCATACAAAAGACCCTGTTTCCTACCTGGCCATAAACTGTGTGGTGCTCTGTTCAATATGGTCAGCAACAGTGAAACCCCTTTATCACGATACACAGACCTGAGCTTAAAACAAAAAGTATTTAGTCTGATATATACAGCCGCGGAAAAAATTAAGAGACCACTTCAAAATTAACAGTTTCTCTGGTTTTACTATTTATTGGTATGTGTTAAAGTAAAATGTACATTTGTACAAGTACGTTATTGGTATGTGTTAAAGTAAAATGTACATTTGTACAAGTACGTTGTACTTTGCCTGGCTGAGGTTTGTAAAAGACCATAAGGATTGAACCAAAGCTGACTGGAGGTCCCTAAGTTCGTCTTCTCTGATGAGTCCAATTTCACAGTAGGTGCAAGACTCTGTGGCTTGTAGGCCTCTCCAGGTCTCAGTCTAACCATCAGACGACCATGTGTTGGGCAAAGCTGAAAATTGGACTCATCAGAGAAGACGAACTAGAAGACCCTCCAGTCCGCTTTGGTTCAATCCTTATGGTCTTTTACTAACCTCAGCCAGGCAAAGTACAACGTTGTCCCGGAAGAAAAACTTGCTTCCTTTTGCTCTGACAATGTTCCCCAACTCTGAGAAGTGTTTTTTCCAGCAGGGCAATGCTCCATGCCACACAGCCAGGCCAGTAAAGGTGTGGATGGAGTACCACCAGATCAGGACCCTGTCATTGCCAGCCCAATTTCGAGACCTGAATCCCATTAAAAAAACTCTGAAATGTGATCAAGAGGAAGATGGATGGCCACAAGCCATGAAAAGAAGCCGAGCTGCTTGAATTCTTGCGCCAGGAGTAGCATAAAGTCACCCGACGGCAATGTGAAAGACTGGTGGAGAGCATGCCAAGACACATGAAAGTTGTGATTTTAAATCAAGGTTATTCCACCAAATATTGATTTCTGAACTCTTCCTAAGTTAAAGCATTAGTATTGTGTAGTTTAAAAATTAATATGAGCTTGTTTTCTTTCTATTATTCGAGATCTGAAGACACTGCATCTTTTTTGCTATTTTGACCAATTGTAATTTTTCTGCAAATAAATGATCTAAATGACAATATTTTTATTTGAAATTTGGTAGGAATGTTGCCAGTAGGTTATAGAATAAAACTAAAATGTACATTTTACTTGAACACATACCAATAAATAGTAAAACCAGAGAAACTGATAATTTTGAAGTGGTCTCTTAATTTTTTCCGCGGCTGTATTTGCTAATGTGAATTTAGCTTTTGCACTAGTCGTTTATGTTCATGTTCATGTGGAAGGTAAATATGCAAGAAATATTGATTTTCTCAATTGTTTCTGTTTTTGTGATAGATAAAACATTTTAAAAAGTAATACTATTGGAATTGTATGCAAAATGATGGCATCGTAAACATTGTCCTCTAGTGACTCCAGATATATTTTACTTGATTAGTCAAAGTGAACATAATTTTACCAAGCTTGCTGTGACCACTGGGGCATTCTTGACTCTTGTATGTCTTGTATGTTTTTCCCATTACTCTGTGAATGCAGCTCCGCTGAAGGTCTATTGTGACTGCCTCTTCACATCGATGGTCCTACCCATCATCATTAGTACCTTAACTGGGATTGTGAATCACAGCAGACAATGGGCCTGAGGGCCCTGACTCACTCCCTCTTTCTTTCCTTTTCTTTCTCTTGTAAGATCAGAGGCCTGTTTCAGCCTAGAAGCCTGCCTTTCCTCTCTCTCTCTTTCTCTCTCTCTCTCTCTCTCTCTCTCTCTCTCTCTCTCTTATGAGGACCTAGGAACATCACCACCATCTTAGACGTAATTACCAGACAGGCCTTTGTGCTGCGCTGCCCAAGAAGACAGCCCACACAGGCCATTATCATGCTGATGAACATCAGCATCTGGAAAGGCCAAGGGTGACGTCATGGCAAGGACACAAAGAGGATAAAAATACTTAAGTGATGTACGTGTGTACCTGCGCAGAGATGGGCAAAAATACATCAAAATGTATTTTGATACAAAATACAAAATACCCTTCAAATAAATGTATCAAAATAAAATACAAAATACTGTTGCCAGAAAATGTAACAAAATACAATACATTATTTTTAAAATACAGGAAATACTTTTTCTGAATTTTCAGTTTCCTCGCAATTTGGTATAGCAGAACATTCAGGTTTGGCCTATTCAGTGGCGTAACGTAGTTATCACGGGCCCAGGTGCAGGCTATTATGACGGACCCTTGTCAGTGTTGTAAGGCAGTGGTTCCCAAACATTTGAGTCCCGTATCCTTTTTTTCATGTTTGTAACCGCCGCCACCACCCCCCTGCCCCCGCACATATTCCGCCTATTACACTTGTCAGTGTACTTTTTTCGCTGAATATAGGTATACATCAGTATTTTTGGCAATGTGACATGGCTATTCGCCCCTATTTAGATTGACATAAATATGTCTATGGGCCCTGGCTACAGAGCTATAATGTACACAAAGCTCTGGTGAACCCAGTAAAAAAGGAAGAACAGTCACAGAATGTCAGTGTAACTAAGCAAAGCTATTAAAGGACAACAACTTGATTGATTTTGTATATATTTTTGCAGGCAGCAGCTGTGTGACTTTCATGTTTTCACAAAACAGGGCTCTCATTGCAATCTCTATGGCTTCCGGGAGGGCTATCCCCACCATGCTGTCGTCATACGTAATTGCGTATAAGGACATCATACGGCTTTGAAATAACCTCCTTTTAGTCTGTGTACTAATGAAGATAAATTGACAAGGATCAAGACAGCTATCTAAGTTTTCGACCTGAGCCCTGTTTTGTGAAAAAAAAATGTATTTAACATGAGAGTCAATGAGAGAGATCTGGGGTGATTTCCTTTTCGCCCCAAATAGGGGCGGGCCATAAGAAGCACCACTTTTGGCAAATTGACTGATGCCTGATTCGACAATGACATTCAGAGGCAGATCAGATGGTCTAGTGGTAGAATCCGAAAGAAATAAATCTCCTGCCTAGACACTGGAGAAAGTCTTTTGAGTATTTTAAATACAAAATTACTCCACTCTAAAGTATTTTGTTACAAAATACATTCGATATTTGATCAGCCCTTGCATTGCAGGCTGTTTAGAATATTATGGGATTTTGTACTCAGACACATCTATGCTCACAATTTCCACCCTCTAAATTCACAATTCTGGGAAAAAAGGGTGGTTGCGTCATGTTGTGACACACACAGTCACACCACAGTCAACCTCTATTTTATTTTATGACTCTTAAAGACTGCCACTAGCTTTTGTAGCTGTGAGACATCTGTTGAGAACCATGTGTACAGGACATAAACTAAGCTATAGTTAGTATAGTATGAAACTATAGTAAGTATAGTACTAAACTATAAACTCTTGGATGATTCTTAGATGGTTGGATACTTTTCTTTGCAGGAAAACATTTAAGATTCATCTTTTCATTTGCTTGGTTACATGCTAAAACAAGGCCAGCATGAAACGTTTGTCTGTGTTTGACTCAACACATTCCATTTGACACTATAACTGTTTGGGTGTGACCAATGCAAATCATCCCCCCTCAACCACAGTAAGTATTGTCATATGGTTACACACACACACACACACACACACACACACACACACACACACACACACACACACACACACACACACACACAACACACACACACACACACACACACACACACACACACACACACACACACACACACACACACACACACACACACACACACACACACACACACATATATACACTTCCCAGCAGATGACACACCCTTCTAGTGAAGCACATCAGCATATGATGCCATGGCAACACCAACAGACAGGAAGAGATAGCACCAAAAACCTCCCCAAACTCTCATATGGTTTCCTCTTGCTCTTCCTCTTGCCAAATGCTTATCTCATCAACAAAAGGAAGCCTCTTCTCTTGAGTTGCCATCAATTTGTGTGTTAAGTTGTGAAAACGGCATCAGCCGCAGTGGGTTTGTTGACATAGCACTGTATGGGTTCTGTTAACATAGTATGGGTTCTGCTCACATAGTATGGGTTCTGTTGTCCTCATCTTGACTCTGTCTTCTTCAGCACCTTTCTGCTTGAGGATACAGGACAACAGACAGAGGTAGGAGCCTGTGCAGACAGCCAAGACAATAAGATAAAAGAAAATCAGTTGGTGTTGTTTTGTGGTTTCCCCCGGTCTGAACCTTTATTTCTTAAGAAATACAGTTGAAGCAGAAGTGGGGCATGATGACTGGACTTTCAGAAGTCCCGTCCGAATGCACACTGTAAAAGCGAGAGAATGACGATGCATAGAATACTGAAGTTGCTGTGGGTCCTTGTTTCTTCCTCATTTTGGAGTTGAGGTCAGTGCACAGCGGAGATATGACCCCACACTCACTCAACACACGCACTCGCATGGTTGCATGCACACACAAACACGCAGTAAAAAAATACTGTTCCTGTACCAGAGGTAGACTTCGGAAGACCGCAAGAGAAGATAAGAGAGAAAGAAAGTAAGTCAACTTAGGTAGAAAGGCAGAAGTACCGCCAGGGAGCGACACACTCCGTCTGCCAGCCTGCCAACAAGCCAGCCGGTCACCCATCCATCCCGCCATGGACTCTTCTCAGGCAGAAGCAGCGGAGCTGCCACCTGCCCTGCCAGCTAAACAGCGCAGGTAAGACCCGTCAGAATGAGGTCATCGTCTGCCTTACCTCCCAAGCACTGCCGTCCAACAAGTGCAGTTACTACCACATCAGAGAGATCAACAGCGGGGCGATTCTGCAGCTGTTGTGAACATGGCTGGTGTGAACGTAAGATAGTCCTGGAGAGGCATTTGAAATGTGTGGAACATGTTTTAGGCATTTAGATGATAAGCATTCATGGCTAGATCATTTATCACATCCTGAGATTAATGCCAAGAACGTATTCAGTCAGTAGTGTGTTTTATCTGAAACTGTCTCAGTTAAGGCTGCACTGAAAGTTTTGCATTCATATTAGACATTTCTAAGCACTCTGTTAATCTGTTTGTGTGTGTGTGTGTCTGTGTGCATGTGAATGTGTGTGTGTGTGTGTGTGTGTGTGTGTGTGTGTGTGTGTGTGTGTGTGTGTGTGTGTGTGTTCAGGAGTTTGTACTCTCGTAGCTCCAGCACCAGCACCAGCTCTCTGAACCTGAACTCCAGAAGAAGCTCCATGGTCCTCACCTCTCCATTACCCTCTCCCAGCTCACCCTTCGCCCCACTCTTTCTCCCCAACCCCCCTTCCTGTGATTGCTTTGCACCACAGTGCCCCATACACCATCGTTATGGTGAGTAAAGACGAACCCAGTGCATTGTATGACAGATGAGGTGGCAGTGTTGGTGTTGTTGTTAATGAGGAATCGAACAAGTTATTTGAGAGAAATGTGTGTTCATTTCAATGCAGAGCAGGAAAATCTATTTTAGTTTTCTAAAGAAAGAGATGGCTTTGTTGTTTGGCGTGCTTTTACACACCTTTGTTGTGTGTGAGCGCACTGCTTCCTCCTTTTCTGTGCGGAATTAATGAGGTGGAGTGACACCTGAAACCATAGCTTAAGAATACACACAGCAGCAAACCACACGGTAGACATGATCGTCACAAACCACAGCCACGTTAACATGTGATGGCTGCTACTTCCCACCAGCGTGAGCCTACCAAATCTAATTTGTGATTGAGAGCATGACCAGACATGCTTTAGTTCTTATGATAATAGACTGCATGATTTATTTTGTGTTTTGCGTTGTCATGGCATTTGTTTGCCTTTTATGTACTTTTAGCTATACTGACCAATTTTCATAGTCTTTTATATAAACATAGTGACAACTCAACGACTTGATGTACGCACCCCCCTTCGGTTTTCCATACTTATTCCTGTCCTGTTCTATGTGTCTTCTTTTGTCTTTTCTCCTCTACTTCAGAACCCTCCGATTGCCATCATGAGAGATATTTCTCAGAGAATACCCCTCCCCCAATTCCCAAAAAAAGGCTGGCACGCACCATGTCTCTACCAGGGGAGTTCCCTGGTTCTCCCTACACTCGTCCTGCTCTTCTACCTCAATTCAGCAACCCTCTCTACAGACTGTCACTCCTCGAGGACGCCGTGTTCGAACCAGGCTCTGGTGCTGGAGAGGCGGCAGCTGAGGCGCATGTAGTGCCATCTCTCCGCCTTCTTCACCAGCTGGACTTTGACACTCCCGACGAACACCTGCCCTGTTTCTTCTCAAACCTTGGTGACCGGGTGCAGGTGTCTGAGAATCTCCAGCAGCACCTCCTGCTGTTTCTGCGCAGTACTGCGGAGAGGATAGAGAAGGGGGTTGGGGGAGTGGAGAAGCCAGGGCAGCTCAAGCCTCATGACCTGCTGCTGTGCAGAGATCAGATTCCCCTACAAACTCAGGACGGAGTACTGTACTACAGCGTCAGGTGCCCCAGACTACAGGGACAGGAGTTTTCCATCAAGGTGAGAACCCCAAATTTGGAGTTAGAGAAATGACCAGATCCTTATTTCAGTTCATGAAATATGGGGCCGGTAACACAAAGCTTCTTGTGTCAGATTACAACAATTTACCTACAAGCAAATGTGAGACTAGACCACATAACCATAACAGTTCAGCACTTCCCTGTATAACATAATGTCAAATATACACCAGTTCATACATTCTTGATCTTTTTACTGACTGTTGGGTAATGTCAAATGTTGCCATGCCATCTCCATGTGGGCATTTTGAGATATTCTGCTATTTCTAATTGAGATCAGGTGACCAAGCTTCATGGCTCTGCAGAGGCATTGACAGCAAGCTGAAAGAAACCTTATCATTTGGAAAGAGATTCTCACACTCTAGATGAAACCACAGGCAAACACACTCTCCCATATAAGGAAGCCGTCTGAGTGCACTATCTGTCACACAAAGCCACTTCCTGCAAGCTGGCAACAGGTGTTGAGAAATCTAACTGTCACCCAGCAAGCACAATCATGCAGCTATCAGCCACGTTTTTAGCAAAGTTGCAATGAGTGGTTAAAAATCAAAAGCAAAAACATATGTAAAAAAAATTATTGTAGATTTCAAAACATCTAAGACAGAGATGTTCTGCTGAAAAATCCTACCTTCACTTTCCATTCCAGGTAAGCAGACAGACAGCCACACCAATTCCCGCTATACCTCAGCAGCCCCATGCCAATGTTCAACAGGTCATCAGTCATTTTCCAGCCAGTCCAGAGGTACTGTCGATGTCAGAGAAGGGAGGAAGAGGTTTAACACCGGAATGGCCACAAGAGGGCAGCAGTCTGATAGAAATGCAGCAGGAAGGTTCGTCAGATGAGAGAGAGCATTCAGTCCTGTCTCTGCTTAGAGAGGGTTGCTGTGTTTCGATCAGCAGAGATCTAACTCAGGGTAGTCTGGAGGAGTTTGTGCTGGAGATGAGCTCACTCCACAGCAGCAGGCCTGAGGTGTACCACAGGCGACTGGTCCTCCTGCTGCTTCAGGTGACCCAAGCCCTCCAGCACCTTAAGACATATGGCATTCAGGTGACAGACCTGGAGCCACACAACATCCTTCTGGCCTGGGCAGAAAATGAAGGTGGCAGAGAGATGCTCAAGAGAAAGGAGCCTGTAGAGTCACAGGAGACCAATGATAACCAAAGAATGAACAACTGTAAGAGTGGCAATGAGAAGGACACTGAGGAACAGCTGGAAAAAGAGCATGGAGGAAAGCTTGAGCACCGCTGGAGGAGGTGGGGGACGCCTCGGGTGGTTCTAACCCTGGGCCCTTCTACGACCAAAACATCTCAACCAATCACATCACACCACATTCAACTAGGACTGCTGCTTCAGCACTGTCTGAACCTTCCAGAAGCCTCGACGAGCTGCACCACGGCCCCACCAGATTCCTCCTACTCTCAAGGGCTGCTGCGCCTCCTCTCCCAACTCCTTGTCCCAGAAAATAAGCTGCAGATGGCCGACGCAGTTCCCTTCCTTCAAGCTCTGCTCTGGGGCCCACGAGCCTCTCTTTTCCAGCACAGCCTCCCCAACCCTATCACGGTCCACAACTGGCTGCTTGTCAAACGCTCCCTGCTGTTGCTCAAACTGGCTGAGAAAGGTCTGTTTTCATATCAGTCGGCTGTTGACTGGGAAGATTACCTCTGCCTGCAGTACTTCTGCCTCGCTGATACCGATACTGTGCTTAATGCTACTGCAAAGCTGGGCCTCCACAACACAGAGTTACGAGGCTGAGTTTATGCCTCTGGAGCTGCTGTTGTGATGCATTCCACTGCTGGGACTCTCCCACTGGTCTACTCTCTCAATGTAACATAATTACTGATAAGCTCTTCGAGGAAGTAGCTTCCAGGATATTAAATGTCACAGGTGTGCTACAAAGTTGTTGTGGTTGTGTCTGTCTCTATGTAGGTACATATAGTGGATACAAATACTTATGCATAACTTACCCTATGTTTGTTTATATGTGTGGGATGGTATACCATGTCCATGCTTCAAGCTGTGACATGTAACCTGTACAAATGTTTAAAAGCAAATAAAAATTGTCAATCGCCAAAAAAAACCAAGAGTGCTACAAAACTAATTGAGTGAATAAGTAAACCAAGGCCTTTTCATTTAGCTTCTTTTAAAACATGTCACTATTTACTCCAACAATTGTAAAGAATTGTAGAAAATGACTGTACACTGCAGGGATCCTTTCCATGTCCAGACAGGCATCAGAGATGTTCAGATTTGGATTACCATTTTTCCCTATAAAAGTTTGACGAATTTACATTTTATAGCCTACTTAGTTGTATCATGGTTATACCTGAAGACCCATCTAAGGAAATTGCATGGGGGGAAAATAAGTCAGATTGGATATGTCTTTGATTCCATAATTATACAGATTATCTCTCTTTAATCTTTAAAATCATGCCTGGCAATCGAACCTAATCAAAAATCATAATTTTTTAACACAGGCATATTTATTTTAATTTTTACAAATATTAAATCAAATGAATGTGCTCACATTAGCTAAGAAAGCCTGCCTTGTTTGATTGATTGTAAAAGTTCAGGGTCAGTGGCGTGGTCATATTACGCACCTCGATGCGGTGGTATATCTAATATTCAAAATTTTAATAAAAAAGGATGACCTATAAAATGTACTTAATTGCAAGAGCCTTCCCATTCAAAAACTAAAGACATTTACAATGATGCAAAAGACATGTTCGCTACAGCAGTTACCTAATGAGATATACATAAAAATATGCAGGTGTAGTGGGTCTTGTAATTTTCCATCTTAGGTGATGTAACATCCCTCTGAACAAGAAATTAAGTGGGCAAAGAGACATGTATTATCAGAGCTTCTTACGATCACCTGAGATAAGAACCTTGACCTTGGAGGCTCAATATCAGTTTTTTTTATTTTCCAAAGCTGGCACAGGTACAGTAGCCTACATGATCCAAGTCACATCCAGCATTGTGACAAAGCTGTACACTACAGCAGCAACTACACTTAGACTGTGGGAGAGCACCTGTTTTAGTTCATTTGTGTAGTACTTTAACTGAGTACACGTCAGACATCACATCCACGGAGGAATTAGCATGAACTTCAGGTCAAAAGACCATTAGCAAGAAGCACAGGATACCAAACTAATCCCTTCATTGAGGAAGAAAAAAACAATGACATCCAATGACAAAACCATTCATATTAATTTGTTTGAGCACTTTATTCTGTGCACTGTTACAACATGCAGAGTTCAATCTTCAATAGAATCACAACTAAAATTCAGATTCATGCACACATAAAAAAAAAATCAATACAAACATTAAAATCAACATGAAATAGCCATGAGAAACAAAACTACTCACATAATGTTTTAATGTTGCATGGCCACCTTCAATCATAAATATTACACCCTATAGAGACGATCAGTAAAGTGGAGGTTGGAGGGAGTTGGAGGACCAGAGAATAATTAAACCAAAAACAAACAAAAAAATCATGGGGATCTGTTCCAGCTCATTGCTCGCACTGCCTCCCTTCCTCGTTCATACTGTGCTAAAGTAACTGGACAGGCAGAAACAAAATGGCTGACATTCCACTGGGCCATTTGATAGGAAGAGTGAGAGGAATATCAGCCCGACTGCCCTCTCCCTCTCCCTCTCTCTCTCTCTCTCAAATACCCTTGACTCTGTGGAGGAGGGAAGGCTGATGCCTCAATGAACTGGGACAAGCCCTGGTAGGAAAAGTAACAAATAAATGTGTGCCAGGTGTAAGCTTGAATGAGATCCAGATCCAAAACAAGTGCAAATGTCACGTTTCTACAGCACGACTCCAAAGAGGTGGCGTGAAATGAAAAACAAAAGTCACTGAAAAATTCTACGCTCAGTTTTAATTTCTTGATTCTTTGTCATTCACTGAGAATGATGGTGAAGAAAGAGAGTATATTAAAGAGTATGTGTGTGCGTGAGTGAGTGTGTGCGTGAGTGTGTTATGTCTATGTGTGTGTGTGTGTGTGTGTGTGTGTGTGTGTGTGTGTGTGTGTGGATTAAGCTTATTCGTCGTCAGATGAGTCTTTCTCGATGCTGTAAACCATAAAGAACGCGTCAGGGCGGGAAGGGACGAGGGGATGACCTGGTCGCACAATCTCAAAGCCCAGGAAACTGAACGTCCGAAGCAGCGATGCTGGGGAGAAAGAGAGAGACAGTGTGAGTTTAACGTTTCTTTGCGATGGGGGAAGTGAAAGAGAAAGCAGACAGACGCAACACTCTGCCAAGCAGACTCACCTCGGTCGTCTCGCTTCTTGTGGAAGCAGATGAAGATGTGATCCACGTGCAGCTTCTCCTCCGCAAACTCCAGCAACAGAGCAAAGCTAAAAACACACAGACCCAGTTAAAACACATGTCAGAGCATCCCGAGTGCTTGTGTCCAACATGGCCCAACCCCTGCCATCACACTTACATGGGTGACCTCATATTGAGGTTAAAGTGAATGAGGCCAATTCCTCAAGCATCTCGGTAATACTACATAATAGGGGTGGTACATTTAAACATTTAAGAAGTGTGTGTGGGTGTGTGTGTGTGTGTGTGTGTGTGTGTGTGTGTGTGTGTGTGTACCTGTCCTTGCTGCCTTCAGGCAGGGCTCCAGGGGGAATCTCTACATAAAGACTTGTCCCCTTCAGCGCTGCCCTCCAGGCCGGTGCCTTGGCCTCGGCGGCACGCTGCGCCTCGAACAGCAGGAAGCGCACTCGGCCACTCAGCTGGGGAGGCTCCTCAAAAACCAGCAGATGATTATCCTGCATGGAGACACAGAGTGCCCAGAGTGTGAGACCTGCTCCTCAGCAGAGCAAAAGATACACAGAAAAATGCTCTTAGGAATCACCCCCTTAGGTTAATAATAGCCGTGCTACTGTAAAGGTCAGGGGGGACGGGCTGAGGATATAGATATAGCATGGCAGGGTTGTCTGGGCAGTCCCCCATCTTCCTACCCAATGGATAAAGAGAAGTCCAGAAGACCAACTGCTGGCTCTGACACAGTAGACAGCTCTGGCCTGTCATTTCAGTTGAGGGAGAGTTAATCTTGCTTGATAGTAGTTATGTTCGTAATGCTGTCGTTTTTGTTTCTCCCAAACAAAGCTATTTCGGTTATTCACTGTGCTCTCACACACACACACACACACACACACACACACACACACACAAGACCACTCGGGTTTACAATATCACTTGCAAGCAGATTTAAAGAAAAAGGAGAAACATTGATGAACGCTAAGCCGGTCACTTGAGGAGAGACACAAAACAGCTTAAGCGGGACACTGTCTCTGTCAGAGCTCGGAGAGGGCAGACAGGACGGGGAGAAAAGAGAGCAGATTAACTTGGAGATGAGAGTGGCGATGGGACTGGGCAGATTAACTGCTGCAGAGAACATGGGAAAATAGAGGACAGCACACCTCAGCCAAAAAAGGAAAATCCAATGCCGAGCGAGAACATCGTGGCCTGGTGGAGAGAGTGGTCAAAGGCCTTACAGGGGAGAGTGGCTGAACTAGAAGCACACGTTATGTTTTATTCCATACGTCCTTTTTTACCTGGAGCAGGCCATGTTTTGAATGAGAATGGTTTAAGCATTCTTGTATGTCTTTACAGAGTGTCAAGATGAATGACGGCATTAAACTAAATAATTGACCGAGGCTATGTAATACAATAGTTTATATTCTTGGCAGAATAGCAGTAGAGGCTTGGTTAGCTGGGAAGCTGTGTGTGTTTGTGTGTGTGTGTGTGTACTTACAGAATAGAATAGTTTAGCTGTAAGATTGTGATCCCTCTGGCCGTCCCCCCGCCCACCTGGGATCTTCAGGGGTGGGAGAGGGGCATCAGGAACACCACAGAGGCCCCGGACACGGGTTACTGCAACACCGGGAGCAACGACGCACACTAGAGATGGGGGGACGGAGAGGGAGAGGAAGAGAGACATTTTATTCCTCCTTTCATTTTAACCTCAGGTTTTGTAAAAGGTTAATTACTGATCATTTGGATAGGCCGAGTCAAAAGAGGATCTGTTTCCAGAGAAAACCCTGTGACTGACTTCCTCAAAATAATACATGTGGAAGAGAGAGACAGACAGGCAAGAGGCCAAGCAATGATGAGGCTACCTTTCTAAACTCTTGGGTAATGTGAACAACCACATCACATTTTTGACATTTCTGAAAGTCAATGTGCTTGTTTTATTCTAAGTAGAGGAGTTTTGGGTGTGACCTACTTAAAACAATTGGACAAACAAACCTCAAACTCTTACAAACATTATTTCAGTAAATGAACCACTGAAACCTCTAACTGTTTCAGAGTTTCAACTCTGCTAATTTTCCATTGTTTACAACTGACCGAAGCTATTCTGAGCTTAAAGAGCAAAATAGTTGTTTGAGAAAAAACTTCAGTCCAAATTCTCCAGAGACAACAAGGATTGGAATTTGGGTTTTGGCTTCACAAAGCATCAAAATAGCGATCTTACGAACTGTTATGACATGATTTGGTCACGGAAATACAAACTGTTGCCTTTCCTTGTTGAAACATTTTGCATTACGAATGTGGTCTGCAACATGTTTTGTTCATTAAAATAACATTCTATTTCCTTGTTCCCCACTTAACAAACTATAGACATGGTTAAGGTAAGCAATGGCACTAAAGAGCCACAATACATCTGCACTGTATTACATTGTTGATTTGCTAAACAAAAAGTAAAGCACTTAAAACACTGCAGGCCAAGATTCCACCATAAACCAATATGTAAGCCTTCAGGCACTTATCACTGATAACTACAAGTTTGTTCCCATTGTGAAGATTTGCAATATTTAATGGTAAATTACTCTTGACTGAACATATTTTAAAGCATCCAACAGATTTTAACGTGTTTGCACATCATGGCAGTCCCACTTTAGTCTGGATCTCATGGTGATCTGAACCCTGGTTGCTAAGGTTGCCAGTGGATTTACAATGAGGTAGTTTCAGAGCCTGGTTTGACAAAATCTAAGGCAACCCCTGAGCAAACGTGGGATCAAGTTCACTGCACTGTACAGCTGCTCTTCTCTCTGCACAAACTGTCCTTGTCAAACATTACCGCAGGAGTGTGCCATTCAGAGGGTCAAAGTTTAATTATTAAGACTGCTGACGTGATCATCATAAATGTCTGGTGTTCTCAGGACATCCAAGTTGGGCATGGAGGAGGGCAGTCAGCGGGTTTCAACCATGAGGAAATTTTGTCATCTACTCTCTGTGCATCATCTCAAACAGGCCATTACAGCAGCAACTGGCACATAATAAGTCATCAAGGTAGTGCGACATGTGTAGTGAATGTGCGATTGCAATGTCTGAACCACCACCATGTCACACACAGACACACAACACCAATCTAAACAAGCATGAGTCATACAGGCTCACACCTGCACACATACCACCAGTTCAGATGGCCACTGTACTTGGAATTTCCTTTACATATAAAACCTATATGACTCAACATCTCTCTGCAAACAAAAAAAATTGAATCATGAACCCTATACCCAGATAAAGGAGGGCTTGGAAAGCATCAGACAGCTGGGAGGACTGATGCAGAAATCCAGCTTTCTGTTGTATAATCACAGCGCTGATGAATGAAGTGGCTCGTACTTGGCTGAATCACAAGCATTACACAAGGGGATTAGAGTGGCCAGAATAACAGTTCCCATCCAATCCCATAGGTCAAGATGCAAATCCGCAAAAAAGCCTGCACAGGACAGGGCTCTGGTAAATACATCTTGTGTAAGGGATGCTGGGAAGGGATTGGAGCGTCATGGAAACCAGCGAGGCAGATGACGATGCAAGACTGCTCTGTACTGCACCGTCACTAAAACCACAAACACGCAAAGTACATTGAATGCCAGCAACTCCCCACTAAGTGCCCAGCTAGTTTGCTAAACAGCACCGTTGTTGGGTGTTGAGTATTGGGACAACTGATTAAAAGGCATGTGCTCAATCATACAACAAGGGATGGGGTTATATAATAGAGCTTGGGTTAATAACAAGTAGATACAATGGCCACTTTTTGATCAGGACTTGAATAGTTAAGGTGATGTAATAAGATAATGTACCTCTTGGGCAATTAAACAAACGAGTGATGTAGACCTGAATCATTTACTGACAAAAAAAAGAAGACTAAATGACTGCTGGAGGCTTCTAAATATCATGACTCAACTAAGGTGTTTGAAACTATGAAGGTATGAAGATTTTGTAGGCTTCATACTATGTGGGAATGACGCCAACAAGACAAAAAAGGGGCACGCTTTTCAATGCAAACTCGTGACCGACTTCCCTTAAAACTGAACTGAATGGTCCCTTCACTTGACAAGTTATCCGCCCAGAATACCAATAGTAAATAAGTATTCCAAGTCGTGACAATCATGCGCACAGGATACGATGCAAATAATCGAAAATCGTTGTGTTTAAACGCGAAGTACAATAATAGATTTAGCCTACATCTGAATGTCGTTAAGAAGTATTCCAATAAGTGGTCCCTGAATGAACCACATTTAAAAGTACCATCTTTGACCCATTCGGAATGGGGGAGATCGCTCGGGTTAACATTACCTGTGGAACTGGAGTTCGTTGTAAAATGCTAAACCACCTAAAACGTTCAGCCAACTAGTCTCTAACGTTTGTCTATTTTGTCCAAGCCTATTAGGCATCAGTACTTACAGACTCTTGACGCCTTAACAAATAAGTACCACGAATAACGCAATTCTGCAAATCAGAGAGGTATTGGTATTGGCTTGCTAGCTAGCTACGCAAAACAAAAAGGCTTAAAGGCGGCTGCTTGCTACAGCGTTGGGGGTTAACGGTTGCGCAAAATTTACTCAGTGCAGTTCATGCTCCCAAAGGTTGCGCGTGTTGTCATGAGCCTGCCAAATTGCCTGGCAGATAGAAAGCTGTTTCCCTAACAGAAAGTCTGAAGCTTGAAGTTCTTTTCAAACCTTTGCTTGGGTAGCACTGTTAAACTGAGCAGACATGCAGACTACATTTGAGTAATCTCATCACGTAACATTCGTTTTCTAAAAACAATCACATAGTATTGCATGTTTTACTGTGGTAGAAAATACGTTAGCTTAATGCTAACGTATATGGAAAATCCTATAGACACCGCGCTAGGTATTAGCATCAAGTAATTCACGTTAATGTTTTTGTATGAGCCTGACATTTGCTCTGCAGATAGATAACAGGTTCCCTAACAGAAAGTCTGAAGCTTGAAGTTATTTTCAAACCTTTACTTGGGAAGCACTGTAAAACTGAGTAGACATGCAGAATATTTTAGTAACCTCATCTCGTATCATTCGTTGATAGAATGCAGGCTGCGAGGCTCGCGTAAGGGCTTACGTAAAAAATGACGCAAGTCTAGAAAAAGGGGCCGACGCACGCAAGACGTAAGAAGTCGCGCGGCCTCTTGCGCTTGCGCTTACGCTTACGTAAGGAAGCATGAATCAGCCTTAAGACTGAAGGCGGCTGCTTGCTACAGCGTTGGGGGTTAACGGTTGCGCAAAATGTACTCGGTGCAGTTCATGCTCCCAAAGGTTGCGCGTGTTGTCATGAGCCTGCCATTTGCCTGGCAGATAGAAAGCTGTTTCCCTAACAGAAAGTCTGAAGCTTGAAGTTCTTTTCAAACCTTTGCTTGGGTAGCACTGTTAAACTGAGCAGACATGCAGACTACATTTGAGTAATCTCATCACGTAACATTCGTTTTATAAAAACAATCACATAGTATTGCATGTTTTACTGTGGTAGAAAATACGTTAGCTTAATGCTAACGTATATGGAAAATCCTATAGACACCGCGCTAGGTATTAGCATCAAGTAATTCACGTTAATGTTTTTGTATGAGCCTGACATTTGCTCTGCAGATAGATAACAGGTTCCCTAACAGAAAGTCTGAAGCTTGAAGTTCTTTTCAAACCTTTACTTGGGAAGCACTGTAAAACTGAGTAGACATGCAGAATATTTTAGTAACCTCATCTCGTATCATTCGTTGATAGAATGCAGGCTGCGAGGCTCGCGTAAGGGCTTACGTAAAAAATGACGCAAGTCTAGAAAAAGGGGCCGACGCACGCAAGACGTAAGAAGTCGCGCAAGGGGCTTGCGCGGCCTCTTGCGCTTGCGCTTACGCTTATGTAAGGAAGCATGAATCAGCCTTCCCAAGTAAAGGTTTGAAAAGAACTTCAAGCTTCAGACTTTCTGTTAGGGAACCTGTTATCAGTGTTGGGAGTAACGCGTTACTGTAATTCCACTACTTTTAGCGGTAACAAGCATGTAACTAAGTATTTGTTTAAATCGAGTAACGCAGTTACAGTTACTGAAATCTAAATTAGTTCGTTACCCGCGTTACTATCTTTTGTGGAAAATTAACACTTGCAGACAAGAAGACAAGATAGACCTACTTTATCTTCTTCTGATCTGACGTCGCAGGACCAATGCGACCGCACATGAAAGACACTCTGCTACCCAGATCCACGACCGCTTACGCACACAAACACACACACATTGCACCTGCATACAATCACGCACGCACACACACACACACAAAGACACGCACAAGGCTGTACATACGCAACTTTTTCTCCCATTTTCCAGGACTGCTAACACACACACACATTGCACTTGCATACAATCACGCACGCACTCACACACGGATATACAACCGCAATTATTTCTCCCATTCTCCACGGCCGCTAACACACATTCATTGCACTTGTATACAATCGCGCATACATATGGAAAGAAGGCTAGGACACCGATCGTGGTTTCCAACATTTATTGTTTAACCAGAAAACGCGTGGAATCTATTACCAACTGTATAGGGTGTTCGTGTCATAGACATGTATAGGTACACATGTCTATGGTTCGTGTCCTCAGTCATCTTGGCTGTCGGGGCAACGGCGAAAGAAGCGCCACCGGGACCAGTGGGAACTTATAAACAGTTCCTACCTTGATCAAGGTGGGGATTGCCAGCGATTAGGATGTATTAGAAAGATATTATTCTAATTATATATTTAGCATATTGTGAATACTGTGTGGGTGTTTCAGGGTATTTTGTGAACTGAACCACTAATTGATTATTTTGTATCCCCCTACTCTTTATATGGTGTTAATACTGTAAGCCAATCACTTTAACTACATTGGGCCTAATGTAGTAAAAAAAAAAAAAAAAAAACACTGTTAAATGACTGAGACAGTTATTTTGTGTTAAGTTAAGTGTTAAAAGGGACTTTTGTACTACTGCTTGATTTGAAGGCATGTTGCCCTGTTGTTTAAAATAATTAGGTAAAAAATATATATGGTTATTGGGTTTGTCTGTTCAGTACTGTTCATATTCATTATATTAAACGCAGATATAAAAGTAACTTAAAAGTTACTTTCCCTAGTAACTAATTACTTTTGATATACAGTAACTGGGAAGTAATTAAATTACCTTTAAAAGAAGTAACTAGTAACTGTAACTAAGTACTAATTTTCAGTAACTTGCCCAACACTGCCTGTTATCTATCTGCAGAGCAAATGTCAGGCTCATACAAAAACATTAACGTGAATTACTTGATGCTAACACCTAGCGCGGTGTCTATAGGATTTTCCATATACGTTAGCATTAAGCTAAAGTATTTTCTACCACAGTAAAACATGCAATACTATGTGATTGTTTTTAGAAAACGAATGTTACATGATGAGATTACTCAAATGTAGTCTGCATGTCTGCTCAGTTTAACAGTGCTACCCAAGCAAAGGTTTGAAAAGAACTTCAAGCTTCAGACTTTCTGTTAGGGAAACAGCTTTCTATCTGCCAAGTAAATGGCAGGCTCATGACAACACGCGCAACCTTTGGGAGCATGAACTGCACTGAGTAAATTTTGCGCAACCGTTAACCCCCAACGCTGAACCAAGCAGCCGCCTTTACTAGGATAGCGGGCACGGAAATAAGGCGAGCCTGGATACATTCCTAGCTCAGTCCTAATGACTAATATCGACACATTTATTTGAGTGACGATCGTTATTTTTTAGCACAGGCAAATATCTTAACCTTTATTTTAACATTTTTTGTTTCCCTTTTAAATGTCATCGCAATATTTGACAGTTTGTTGTGATAATCCAGGGGTGCTTCATGCTTCAGTGACTACGGTACCGTTTACTGGACCCCTTAGTAACCAACCTTTTCTAGAATATTCGATTAGCTATTTACCATGACATTTTCACACCACAAAGCGCTAGATAAATGCATTCGACTCCCGTATGTATAAAGGCTACCTGTATTTATAATCCATATTCAACTTCAAGCGCATTTCGACGTCTGAGATTAGGGGTCAGTTACTCGCTGAAATAGCTATCTAGCATGCCAAATCGTGTCCTACGAATTTCTGATAGCATAGCATACAATTATTTAGCTAGCTACGTTAACTTGTCTTAGCATTAATGAGCAATTACCTGACATTTATACTCGCCAAGTTATACATTAATGAATGAGGGAGTGTTCCACCCCGTAAAACCCCCTTTATAAAAATCAAAAAGTATTATTAACAGTACAATCAAAAAGTCTGTTAATTCAGCCAACAGCACACATATAGCTGCATAAAGCTAACCCTTGACTTCAGAGCTAGCTACCTCACCTAGCAATGTAAACACGTAACGTTAGCGGGCCACCTAGATAGCTACCCATGTCGGACTGCTAATTAATCTTTACAGGATTCTCAATGTGTTAGTCAGTATAGCCAACGTTATTCATTTAAACTCTTTCCCTGCATAAACCTGAATTTAACGCAGATGACAATTTGGGAAATACAGCATATACGTGTATTAACTTAAGTAAATGCATTGTAACGACCTCTTAAGTCTGAAATATTACAACATCGGTGAGATTTATTACGCATCAACAAGACACGAGGCCCAAACGCTAGCTAATGTTACCATATTCACAAATCTTGATTAAAAGGCATGCTAAGCAGCTACATAGCTAGCGCGACAGGATGGCTAACTCGACAGGTAACATAGCAGCAAGGCCCAATTTTCCATGTCAACAACTCAGTGATCCTGAACTTACCTTTCACTTTCGGGTTTATTACTACTCAGCTCAATGACAGGCATTTTGGAACTATTTCTCTCTTTTTCGCGCACAAAACAATGGCTATTCAGTATCGTCTGTAGGTTGGATTTAACCATCCGGCCAACGTCCAAGCCCGCAGATCTCTCTCGCCTCTCCACAAATGATACTGTTTTTCTAACGACGATCACTTTTGCCAGCACGGGGCGGGCGTTATCCGAGTGGAGTCATAACGGGGGCAGAGCGATTTATCTTACGTAAATGATCTTAAGATATATTTCTTTGCGTAACTGAGACTGACATGCCTTAAAACAACTCTGGAAATTGATTTACATAATATTCGTTAGAAATTGAAGACTAAGTAAGTCAACGAGACGTTTCTATCTTTTATGATGATGCCTGAGCAGCTTTGTTTTATTTGTTGCCTTACATTTGCCTGTTTCATTATTGTAGTCTAGGCTAATTTAACAATTAAATCTTAGGTCTTAGAAAACGCAGATGTATGAGAATGTCCCCTACTAGTTGGAGGTAGCCTACTACCTTACCTGCAATATGAGTTTTAACCTGAAATAAAAACACTGTCCATATCACCGCCAGGGTTTTTATTTTTTTGCTCTTGACCCAGCTGTGCCTGTCTGTCAGTGTCAAGTGTTTGAAACAGAATCCGAGACGTGGGCTAACACCCTGCTTCTAAAGTGTATAGCTCTTATCCAATCGCACAACACAACAGGTTAATCCAGGTATGGCGCTTTTATACTAATTCACTGTCATGGCTACGGCTGACTGATTTGTTTGCATGTGAATCAGGCATGTAGCTTGTAATTTTGCAACAGCCAACGGTGTTAACTTACTCTTGGTTCCATCTGATTGAGCCTGGCTATTTAAAGCAAGTCGTTGTAGCCTACACTCCTCTTGGGTGGTTGGATCACAACGTTGTCATATGCAGAGACACTGTTTTTCAGGCAGACTTGGAATCATCTTGCATTAAAATATAAGAATTTAACGTTCATAACACAGCTTCTGGTTCAGCTGAATATTCTGTAACCCACGCTTTTTGTGCGACCTGAAGCTACGTTTTGTCTTGGATAACATAGAAAGGAATAGCCTTCTAATCATGGTTTCTTATGTTCAGGTTCCCTGATTGCTCCAAAGAAGACCTGCTTTCAAGTCTGTTTATTACCCTTTTATCTGACAGCGTCTGTGTTATATAGCTAAATGTAAAAAAATAAAAACAATACACAGTGGGTTTGAAGAATATATGATAATGCAAGTAATGCATGCTTGTGTGAGAACAAGAACATATTGTCAAATATGTAAAACCATTACATAGCACTGGGGCCCAGTCCTACTCTAGGATGTCTACAGGTTTGGTTAAAATACCAGTTAGGGCACTAATAAGTAAGGGTAACAACCTGATGTAGTTTCAATGGGGTTTGCCATAGTTTGAGTCCGCTGCAAGTTGAGAACTAAGTGTGGAAGCATATGTATGTCATAGATCATGAAGGTAGGGGTGCCTGTTGACTTGGTTTTGTTATGTTACGTTAGTGCCCTATCGCCGGAAACTCCCTGTTGAATCGCTGAGTCAGGTGGAGAATCCATGGAAAGGCATCACACTCAACCGCTGTATTGCCCTGGCCATGCTCATTGTGGTGGTCAGCTCAAGTGTTGAGCAAATGCAAGGTAACACCTCTTTTCACTCCTTGCCATTGACTTTGAACATGAACTAATTCATTGGCCCATGCAATGGATGCATACGAATTCCTTTGTTTTTATCAGTCTGTTTATTTGATTGTACACTCTGCCAGTGGGCCTGTGTTCTATAATCATTAAAGACAGATCAGTGTTGTATGTTTTTGTTTACCGGTTCCAGGAGTGACCCATGTTTTGTGTTAGTGTATACATGGTTCTGTTTTACCCAGCATTCTGCTTTCTTTCAGAGGCTCTGGATGCCTTCCTGGAGGAGGAGCATGGTCTGACTGATGGAAATTATCAGGTAGTTAAAGCCACAGACCTTGCTTGGTTCATGTTCACTTTAGAATTAGCTAAGGGAGGAAATTACAGAAGCTCAGTGGGAAACGCTGCTGTGATCACATGACATGCTCCCTCTGTCTCGGTAACAGCTTGGCAGCTTGCTATGGGATACCATGGCATTTTGGAACCGGGGCTCGGACGAAGGCACGATAAAGAAACGATCAGTACGCAGAAAGATCCATAAGAGGGACCCATCTAACGGACTTCTGAAGGACAAATCAGCACTGGGAGCAGTGGATGGAGATGACTGAGGAGGAGAATGAAGAGCAAGTGAGAGCACGAAAAGCCAAAGGGGGAGGGATATGTTGGAAGAGGAGACAATAATGACAATGATGATGATGACGGTGGTGATGACTGAATCATCAGACAGTTGCATGACTCAACAAGCTCAGAAACTCAGTCAAAGACAGGATGTTAATATGAGTCATGCTAAGAGGGCAGATTTTATGTACCCCAAACTGAACATTGTGTTCAGCACCAACATTATTACAACTTCAGCACTGCCATTAGAGATATTGAACAACAGAGAAAGTCAAACTGTGTATCATTTGATTAATCAGTGTCTTTGTAACAGTTCTTTTGTCACTTTTTGTCACAATAAATGAAGCATTACTCCATGAACAGTTACATCATCTTTTGTTTACTAATATTTTGTCGGTCTATTTAAATGTACTGTTTGCCATAGCATGTCATTCACAAGCTGTTTCAGCCGAGATCAATTCTTACAATAACTTCACTCAAAAAGGCTATTAATAAAATATAAAATGTAAGTCTTGATCTTTAATTTGTTTGCAACATTAAAACCCTCCAGGCAACATTTCGTCTTTTCACAACGAGTGGTTTTAATGTTTTCTGCAGACAAAAACGCATCTGATCTGTGAGTCTCTACATACATACAAATACTTTCTCTGTCTTAAGGAATGTGTCAGCTAAAGTCATGTCTAAACACATAGACAGGTAAATGAATACAGTGGTGGAGTATTTACACAGTAATTGTAATACTTTACATGATGGTAGTGAGTGACAAAAAGGAAAAAAAAACATGCAAGTCTTTATATATTTGTGTGCTGCCCTGTAAGTGGGCTGTGGTTGGTAGGTTAATGATTTCAGCGGCAGCCACATTCCTTGGCCACCATGTTTGTCTTGGCGGTGATGGTGGTGCCATCCTTATCCAGCTCAATGACCAGCAGTTCTCCGTACTCTGTGGGCACGCAGCAGGGGGCACGGCCAGTCCAGCCCTCCTTCTGCACCATGGAGTTCAGCAGGATGGCATGGTTGTTGCCCTTGGGCAAAGGGAAGCCACACTCACCCTCACAGTTGTTGATGGTGGCCTCAGAAGGCTCCAGAAGGAAGGCCCCGAGGGAGATGGTCAAGCTCTGCAGGCGACAGGAGTTGCTTTTCCCTGGACTCTCCTCTCCACTGCGGGCTTCCCTCTTGGCTCGCTCTGCCTCCCAGGCCCCCAGGATAGTTTGTAACGCCTTCAGCAACAGCAGGGCACGGTACTGGCCCTCACTGGCTTCCCTATCACCTGCAGGGATATTCTGGTGTCAGGACAAAGCTGGCACTTGTGGAAATGGCATTTTACATCCTAATTTATATCACATTGTAAGTGTTGTGGGTGTGAGTGTGTGTTTAAGTACAACCAGCTGAGTTGATTTGCATGGTTGGATTAAACAGAGAGAATAATTTAGATAACTTTGAAGTCTCAGAGTTAGAATCATTCTGTTGCTATCAAAAGTGAATACAATAGGTAACTCCTCTCACCTTCTGATTGATCCATCCCTTCAGCTGGCAAGGCACTGAGATCACTGAGCATCTGTAGTCTGTCAATCAAACTCTGTCCCAACTCTTCGCTCCGAAACTGGGACCTGGCGTCAACCAACTGCTGCTGAAGCATAGATAGCAGTTGTGGCTGGAGAGAGAGCGCCACCCTGTGGCCCAGCAACCCAGCGCCCCACTGTGGAAAGGAGAATAGTGTTGGCGTTGAGGAGTTCAGTAGGCCCAACAAGAGGCTCTCGCTGGAGGCCACGCCCAGGTTCAGTGGTGGCAGAGAGCTCAGTGAGGCCAGTGGGAGAGCAACTGTATCTCTGTAAGGCTGAGATGATACTTTCATCTGGCGTAGAACATCACTAAGGAACCTCTGGAGCTCACACAAGAACTGGTAGGTTCTGGAAGGTGGAGGCGGAACTGTAGATGGGGCACTGTTAAACAAGAGGAAATTACAAGTAAGTCCAGTCACTCTTTAGTAATGATCATGTCAGTTTCATGTAAACAAATTGAAAAGATCTTCCAAAGATATGGCCAGTCAATTACAGACAGAATTACAAGGACGTGTGAAGATCCTTAATGGGGTTGTAGTCCAAATACACATTCAGAGAGACAAACAAGCACGTTTCTGTTACACATATGATCATACCTCTGATCAGCTGAGGTGAAACCCCTCGGCTTATCCTTATTTGGTGAGTTGTTTGGGACTAAGACCAGCAGAGGTCCGTTCTGGGCACCATCTCCTCGAACACGACTCATTAACACGTCTTGCACTTCAGACAAATACGGCTTTGCCCCTAAGAGAACTTCAGTTTCACGGTTAAAGATTTCATATTTATTTCCACATAGTCCAGATTAAACTCCAGACAGGAAAAAAAAGCGAGCAAATAATGAATGGACACCTTACTCTAGTAGAAGACAGGTTCTCACCGTTGTTTGGTTCCTTTGATTCAGCAGTGATTCGTATGGTCTGCTGTCTTGGACTCCCTGGTCCAGACGCCCTCCGGGTCAGAACGATGAACCGAGTTCCCACTGAAAGACATGCTGTCTGGGAGAAGGGCCATGAGATTTGGTCAGACACAGCATGTGAAGCAGTATATTTGCAGCATATATAACATATTGTTCTTTCTTCCCCAAGACCTTTCAGAGGAATTGCACTGAAATATAGTCAGAGGATGGAAGATCTCTGAGTTGCTTTTACACCTGCCTCTACTGCAGGTAGGGGAGATGGAGGACCAAAGGGAGGGAGCAGGGAGCAGTTGAGGTAAACATATTTCTGGGGTTTCTTCTGCAGTCACTGACACGTTTTATGCAATCAGGAGACAGAGACGAACAAGTCAATGCCATTTTCACGAAGAGTGTATTCTTGATTGTGACTAGTTGCTAGGTTTTAGTGCCCAAATACAGACCTGTGTCAGTGGTATTTAGTCATTAACTTTGATTCCTTGGACAGTGTAAAACTGCCTCAGAAGCTTCTGGACATCATTTTTCCTTGTGAAAGATTCAATTGTTATTGTCAGAATGCACTAGACTGGATCTTTAAAGTCTTAGTACACAAACAACATTCCTACACACAGACATGAAAACAAACAAGAAAAAAGCTCTGAGGTGAACCTGTTTGATGGGAAGGAGTGAATCGCTGCTGAAAGTAACTTCAAGGATCTCTGTTCTTTTGGAGGCTACAAACAACAACAGCATTGTGGGAACCGCTGTGCTGAGGCGTGCGCTCACTTCAAAGGCCTGAGGAACTTCAAAGGTCAAAGAAAAGCTTCCTGCTTCCTCTCCAGGAACCCAGCGTTCTAAAACCCAAAGTAAGGAATATCATTAATTTAAGCCATATAGCGGTTTTCAAAATGCTCTTAAAGCAGAAATGCAAGGTCAGTGTTTAGTGTTAGAGCTCAACTATACAGGTATTTCTCTTTAAGAAGATGCACATTGATGAGATGAGACATTGTCTTTTTTTCATGAGATAGCTTTGCAGACTTGACCAGTCATAACAATTCATTTCTTAAGAACTTTGCTTTGAAACCTTTGGAAGTAAATGTTTAAAACTAACTAACTGAAAAAAATATATATTTTCAAAGTACCATGATAACAAATGAAAAAATGCACCTTTATCCAGATGCAATGCCCAAGGGCCCACATTGTCTTTATCTCTGACTGCAGCCAAGATGGACAAAGCTGGGAGCCTAGCATCAGTTGACCTATCACTGCCAGTGCAAATCCCAAACTGAGCCAGGGTGTCTCTTCCCAACTCACTCTCCCTGTTCCAGCCAGCTGGGAGCGCAGACAGGACTTCTCCCAGTCTATCGCCTAAATTCCCAGCCATGGCAAAACACGACGCTTCCCCAGACACACCACTGCGCAGAGAAGGGAACGACCTCGTACTGATCACCGGAGGCTGTGGGAACGAGTCCTCTCCCCTCTGCACATCCTCCGTGCTCAGGCTGGATTTCAGAACATCCACCTGCTTTCCTTGAGAGCAAAATACAAACCACACCTTACAGAATTTCTCAAATCTTAAAATCGTCAAACAATACTAAAATGTAACCACAAAAACATTCTCTCATAAACAAACATGACAAAAGTGGACTATAGCCAATAGCAAATGATACAGAAATGCAAAACTCAAAAAAGCTAAATTCATCAGCAAATCCCAATGGCTGATCCAAACATCTGCCACATGGAAAATTCCATAAAAAGCTTTCACACACCTTCTCCATTTCCTCCCCCACGATGGGCATCACGAGTGTCTCCGTTCAGCATTATAGATCCCAACAGCCCTACATGTTCAAGGAGAGTAGCTGGCGTGGCAGATGACTGAGCTGACCCAGCATGCCAGATCTGAGGTCCTGATCCAGGGTCCTTGCCCACCTCTGGTGCAAGAGGCGTTAAGGTGGGCCCCTTGCTTTCCTCCAGGGGTGTGGTGGTGACGGGGGCAAGGCCCAGGGGCAGAAGTAGGAACAAGGGCATCCACATGTCAAAGAAGTTCTGACTCGCCTGCATCAGTTCCTGTTTTTAGGGTGGGCCAGAGAGAGACTGGTTTTATATCAGCTCGGACTTCTCCAGGTTCACAAGAGCGGGAACTGTCACAGAGCACAGGACTCTGGCCTTGATTGGGTTATTGGAGGTGGAGTTTGGGCACTACTTCACGAAGAGGTATGAAACTCACTGTCCACACACAGAGGTATTGTTTACTACAACTACTTGACTGTGTGTGTGCGGGGGGAAAGGGCTGAAGGGATTTACATATTAACACACTCCCACACCGCCTCCGGTCTGGCCAATTCTGTTATCATCAAGGGAGGTGAGATATGGACCTCACATTTTTTTTAACTTCTTCTAACTGTTAATAATGTTAATACCCCCCCCCCCCCCCCTTCACCATATATTATTTAGTGGTAAAGGTCTCAAGAGTCTGTGTGTATACTTTGAAACATCTCTCACCACTATAGTTCACTTCAGTTTCTCAATTTCTCAGTTTCTTTTTTTTCCCCTCAACACAGATGAAGGAGCTTCGCTATGAATCAAATTTTTATATGATGGAACATGTAAATATAACTCTGTGAGGGCGTTCAAGAAGTCCTAGCTAGGTTTGTGTTATGCAATCTATGGGACTATAGCTTTTAAACCACCACTCTTTTCCCTCAGTGGACTAATGTGCATGAGTGAGTATGTGCACATCGGCGAGAAGTTTATCTTCAGGAAGAATGTGTTCTGTGTTCTGACCAGAGGGAAGACAGCTGCATTTTTGTTTTGCAGACTTTCAAGGTCTCTCCTCTGTTTCCAGGGGTGCTGGGTGACAACAGATGTCAAGGTCCTCTAAAAAAAAATAAAAAAAATCACAGGATCCAAAGCAATCACTCAGAGAAATATTCGAAGAATTATTTCCTATTTCGGTGAGTGTTTTTAGAAACAGTCAAATAAGTGCCTCCACAGCATGACTTAGAGGTCCATCTTTATTTACATCTGTGGAGGACATTATTGTTTTATATGCAAAGCCCACTAAGACGCCTGTCCTTTAGAGAAACCCATTTGGCCAAGATTAGATTGCCACACCTCTATTGCTTTTGGAATGCCTCTTCCTGATTTAAACGACTGACAGAATGATTGGAGCAAATATAGGTCTTTACTTACACTTTAAATCTACTTGAAACTCATTCTGTGGCCAAACATTTCAAATACACCTTGAATATTGCAGTACAGCTCTGCCCTGAAGTGGCTCATTAATTGAACGATGAGAAAAAACGTTTGCAAGTCTTGAAAGGAAACGCAATACAATAAGATCTTAGAAGCGTCAACTCCATGTGAAGCCCATGGGGCAATTTCCCAAAACTGTCAGACCCATATTTGGCGAGTATTCTGATAAGGCTCTGCACATACTGTCCTCCCCTGCAGATGGACAAAACAAGTAGCAAGCAATTCCGCGCCCAGCTGCCAGCACCCACTGCTACGCTCTCTCTCTCTCTTCCTCACACACACAGTGGTATCCAACGACTTCAAGACTACAGAGGCTCAAGTTTCAAACATTTTCACGTTTCTCCTTTTCAGTAATCAAATACCCGCTCAACATCCTACTAATGAAATATCTCAACACCTGTTCATTGTTTTTGTACAACTATGTGCAGGGGGTGGGGGAGATCAGGACACATCTTAGAAATACTCAGACAGCAAACCTAACTGTGCTTTTGATCACTTGTAGTTGGCAGTTGTCTTTCAGTGCAGACGACGGGGATCATGGAACATGAGTAACCGGATAAGGTCACCAAAGTGACAGAGCAGTAGGGTGTGTGGGCATAGTGATATTTGACCACTGGACTGTTAACAGCGCATAACCCAAGCAACGGCCTTTTCACAATTACATGAGACTTTAGGCAGGCCACAGGTCAGTGAGGGCCACTTACACCCACATGCTTCAGGGTACACCTGAGAGACAAACTACAGTGAGTGGAAAATACAGACTAGCCTTCTGGGTAATATACAGCTTTTGGACAAGGACATGGCAAAGGCAACGCCGAGTTGACCAGACAATTATTTAACCAACACTATATTAAACTTTATGATGAAGTCACATTGTTGTGAGATATTTTTTTGGAGGAAGGATGGTGAGATTGCAGAAAATGTTCTTTTTGCACAGTAAAAAAGTGGGATGGGAGCAGGATACAAGGAAGACATGGCAACAGGGCATGTTTGAACTGAAGTTTATTAGACAGTTGCACCTCTACAGCACAGGAGAGGGCACTCATTATGTTCATAGCTGCATTTGTCCTTGTTTTAAGTGAAGGAGAGCACCTTAATGTCTAAAGAGTATTAAAACAATCTGAATCTCTTAATAAGTGTTATTAAAAGCATCACCATTTGCAATTATCAAACACGAATAAAATCAAAGTTGTAACAAGTACAAGAACAATTCATTCATAACAAAAACAAAACATAAAAAACCCTTTCAGTGCTGGTAATGAGGGACTTGTTTCTCTGGTCCACAGCATGGGTGTTTGTGTTGTTGCTGTTATTGTGTGTAAGTGTGTGTGTTCTCGTTTCTGGGAGATGAGAAGACAGGAAGGCTCAGGGAACATCTCTGATTAGAAAAGAAAAAGTGTTTCCTACCCGACAGCATTCAGACTCTAAAGCTGAGGTGAGTCTAAGCTCTCCCTGAACGTGTACAAAATCAATTGGAAAGAAAAGAAATGCAAACAACCTGATGAGTGGATTGTGGGGGGGGGGGGGGGGGGGGGGGGGGAGAGAGAGAGAGAGTTGAGTGACCCACTGACGGCTATACCGACAAACTGGGGAAATAGTCCAAAGTATGTGAGCTAGTATTAGTATGACAGCTAGCATTTGAACATCATCACTAATGACGTGGCCCAACCACCGAGGGGTTGAAAGTGTTAAAGGTTGAAGAGAGGCGGGTTTTGGTATCGGATGCACCAGTTATCACTTGTGTTTTTGATTCCAGCGGGTCAAGCAGCACCATAAGTTGTTGACATCGCTACCCCCCCCCCTCTTGCTTTCCCTGTTTCTCTCCAGAAGCAGTAAGGCTTAGAGCTGAGCATTCCCACAGCTGTGAGTGCTTTCGGAGGCCTGCAGTGCATGATGAGGCCCGGGGGAGTGAGGAGCCCTGCAAGACAACTGTGTAGCACCAGGTGAAGTGTGTTTTTTTTTTTTTTTTTTTAAGCGTATGTGCAGGCCAGGGGTAGGTGTGGACATGAAAGCACCCTGTTGGCATTGAGCAGTTTCAGGGGGGCTACAACGCACCTCCCAGCGGGGCTGAAGGCCCGCTTCCCAGAGGCCCCGTGGAGCTGACTGGCTCATTACTCAATCAGCTAGACTCTCTGGCCTACAGCACCAGTTAATAGGGAAGGGAAGGTAAGAAAGTTAAAAGGTTTAGAGTGACGGGACACACCTTAAAAGCTCAGCACCGGAGGAGTTATTCTGGCTCTGTACTTCGCCTGCCAACTTTCAGACTGTAAAACAACTCTAAAGCTAGAGAAAGCTCTACA
Source organism: Sprattus sprattus (assembly GCF_963457725.1). Taxonomy (NCBI): domain Eukaryota; kingdom Metazoa; phylum Chordata; class Actinopteri; order Clupeiformes; family Clupeidae; genus Sprattus; species Sprattus sprattus. The sequence goes on along the minus strand of NC_137921.1, from coordinate 47,884,222 downwards.
GACACACCTGTCGATGTCACATGCACATCATCCTGAATGCAAAACAATGTCTAAAACAACCAAATAAACAGGTGTTGAGCTATGCATCAAAATACTGTATATATATTTACATATATATTCTGTGCCAAACATCGCAACTAAATGTATCGAAACAGGCAGGGACTCTTTCGCTCTATGCACTTAAGGAAATGTCATTACATTATAAATATAAAAGAAACACACAAACAAAAACACCAGAGCGCCACAAAGCGGCCTCTGTTTCATCCCTGTGAAAAAGAAGCACCAAGAATCGATAACTATTATTACAGATGTTCTTCATATAAATAGGCACAGTCCAGAGTTGTACAGATTGTAGCACCATGTTTGTTGTTTTTCTGTTTTCTTTTTAGACTGAGTCAAGCACGTATTCTTTACACAATCTATTGTGTTCTACACAATTAAACTCTTATCAATAGATTAAAAAACAAACAAATGAAAAAAAACATGAAAAACAAACACACGCACCATCGCCTTTGCTAGGGAAAAGACGCAAAAGATAAATAACCTAAATTATGCACAATTACACAGTATGAGAAGACACTCCATTCACAGTACAAGATTCATTACATTAGAAAAGGAAATACCCATCAATAAACAAAAACATAAACAACCGAACAAAAACAAAAAGGAAGAGTGAAGGTTGCCCAGTAGTTTTGTGTATTTTTTTTCTTTTGTTATTTTTGCATTTCCCAGTGTGTGAGGGGTGTGTTGAGGCTGTGTGAGTGTGTTGAGTGTGTGCTGGCTGGTCGAACTGGTTTAAAATACCACCACAACAGGGTTCCCATAGCGACATGTTTAAGCACCACCTTTTTTTTCTTCTTTTTCTTTACAAAAAACACAATTACCTGAATCATTAGACTGAGCAGAAACACAACCAGTCCCCAAAGGGCTTTTTCAATAGCATGGGTTCAGCAGGATGCTAGCCTTCACGTTTCTGGTTTAAATAAGGAAGCGTCAGATAAATAAAGCCTTGCGTTGGGAAAGGTGTTCCTGCGCAGCCGGAGAAGACAGCGTAACCAGAATAGGGAAACGGCAGTTGACGTGGCTGACCTGATAAAGACTTAATTTCTGACTGTCTGAGAATTCTCACAAATCACTCCACTGTCTGCTGTAGCCAAACTCAGCATATGTGAAAAAGGTTTTGTGTGTTTGAGACACATAGAAAACACAGAAAAACAAAGCACCTTTGAAACGCACAAACCCCTTCTCACAAGTATTCTGTGTATGAGAGGGTGTGTATGTGTATGTGTGTGTGTGTGTGTGAGTGTGTCTGCTTCTGTATATGCGCTTGAAATTGAAGCCGACTGTGCTGTGGTAGCGTCTGGTTGCACAGATGCAGGTGTGTGTGTAGACTGGAGGTCAGAGCTGTGTAGTTTTGCCCAAACCCATTGGCATGCATCAGTGTATCATTACACTGAGCCAACGCAGGGGGGAGGTGTGTGTGAGAGTGCAGGAGAGGGACAGACCGACAGACAGACAGAGAAGGAGGGGGTAGCTTCTTTATACCTCCACATAAACCCCCTCTTCACTCCTGTGCACCACAAGATAACACACACAGCAATCTATTGAAAACAGTGCAGACGACCTGCAGAGCAAACAGGAAGGTCTTTGAAGGAATAGTTAGAGAGAGGATGGGAGAGAAAGCGGAGAAGCACTGAGAGCCCACTGGCCACGACAACCGCGTCAGCTCACCTGCCAGCCACCGCATCCACACTGAGCACCTCTCTTCAGCTACGTAGCACAGTCACTGTTAGAATTCTGAACTCACCTGCGTGCACACAAACAGACAGAGACGGACAGACGGACAGAAAGATATCTGTGTCCTTTCTGTCCTCTAAACAGGATACTTTACAGTGGCCGTGGCTGCTGTGTCTCAGTGTGCGTGTGCGTGAGTGTGAGTGTGAGCGTGAGCGTGAGCGTGAGCGTGAGCGTGAGTGTGAGTGTGAGTGTGAGTGTATGGTGCTGTCGGTGCTGGCGTTGGGTTTCAGTGGATCGGTGAGGGAAAGGTCACAGCAGTGGCGAGCGTCGGGGTAACAGGATTGGCTTGGTCCACACCTGTCCATCTGAGCTTTGCATAGGTTTCCGCTGGGTTGAGGTAGATTTCTTCATGTTCCTGTCGAGGACAGGGCAAAGCCACTTTAGACAGAGCCAAGGGTGGGGGGGACTCAATGCTCAAGTAACTGTCTGAGAATACACTTGAACAGGGCAAAATGTTTTTATATGCTATTCCATATATATGCAGAGTGTGTGCTTTGGTTGACAATCTACACTACTGTGGGATTTAAAGTCAACCAGGGGCCTATGAAAATGTACCATGTCAAACAAAGATGATCTGTACCTACATGAGGTTTGCTATTAGAAAATCATTACCGTGGAATTAATATCCCAGCATAACTGTTAGAAGTACATAGGAACATGGCTCAAACTACCATTACACTCTGTTCAGGCACCACCTAGTGGCAACTCATGAATGTTACACCAACACTCCTCATAAATACATCTTTCCTAAGCACATGCAAACCACCACCCCCCCCCCCGCAACCCCACGTACCTTTACTGGAGAGGGGCCATGTGGGCAGCACCCTGACCCCCTCCCTCACTGCCGCTCCTCTCTCCCATACTGTTCCCACCCGTCCCTAAAGCCTATACCCCCCTCCCCATGGCAGCTGGCTGCTATCTGGGCCGGCTGGCCGAGGCCTGAGCCTGCAGCCCCACAGTCCTCCAGGAGCTGCCAGAGCCCGACGAGGGGGGCAGGGGGGCCGGGTGCGGGGGGTAATGCATGGAGAAGGTGGAGCGGGAGGAAGATGAGGAGGACATGATAGAGGAGGAGAGAGAGGCAGAAGCGGAGGCAGCAGACACTAATGAGGAGGAGGAGGAGGAGAGAGAGATAGAGGGAGCAGATGACACATGCATCCTGTGGTGATGCTGCAGCAGTGCAGAGGTGGCAGAGAGGGAGGGGGACGAAGAGGAGACATTGAGCAAAGGGGGCGGCGGGGGCAGGGGCAGGGCGAGCGTGAGGGGCGTGTGCAGGACAGACTGCGTCCGGTTGAGCATGGGCAGGGGGGCCGAGGCAGAAGCGGGGGCCAGCGTGAGAGCCAGGCCGGGGCCAGAGGCTCCTCCTCTGGCCTGAGAGGAATCCTGCTGCTGCGGCCGGGGATGGGAGGAGGAGGTTGAGGATGATGAGGAGGAGGAGGAGGAGGAGGAGAGGCTCAGCAGAGAACCCAGGCCTACAGAGCCAAACGGAGCAGCGGAGCTTGAAACTGGCAGCGTGTGGTGAAAGATACCTGTGAATACACAGCAGATGGGGGTGGGGGGAGGGCAGACAGAGAGAGACAGGGAGAAAGAGAGAGACACAAAAAGAGAAGAAGAGAGAGGGACACAGACATAAAGAGTGACAGAACGAGAGCAAGAAAATGAGGGATACAGAGAGACGGAGAAGTCAAGATCCCCGAGAGAGGGAGAGAGGGACAGAGAGAGTGAGGGAAAGATCCAGACAGAGAGCATGAGATAATGAGCAATAGTGAGTCAGAGACAGACAGACACAGGTAAATAGAGACAGAGAGAGAGAGAGAGAGAGAGAGAGAGAGAGAGAGAGAGAGAGAGAGAGAGAGAGAGAGAGAGAGAGAGAGAGAGAGAGAGAGAGAGAGAAAAGGAGAAAGAGAAATAGAGGGAAAGGGAGGGAGAGGGAGGGGGAGAGAACAGGAGGGGGCTGAGCCATGTTTTGCATAGCTGCAAGCAAGTCCACAAGCACATACAAGCATGAACATAAAAGGCAAGAGAGGCATTTCACAAGTGAGCCAAGACCCTCACAGCTTCTACTATTCCTGTACTAGTTTGGAAGGGTCATGTTCAAAGGCAAAGTGGATCTGGACCACTGTAAAATGTCTCTGTTTAAAAAAATCGGGGGCAAACACTCATGACGACACAAGGCACCACAGGAAGCGTGAGCGCTGTTCAATTACTTAAATGTTTGACTGAAATATATCCAATTCACCAGGTTCAGTCATGTCATACCTCAAGGTTTAGAGTCTGACCCACTCAGTTTCTGAGTCAACGGTCAGCATAGGGTTACATTTAAAGCCAAAGGGCTTGTGTCAGTTCATCATAGCAAAGCAGCACAGCACAATACAGCACAGCACGAGGCAGGACAGCACAGCAAAACAGCAAAGCGCAGCTATGGGTGGTCAGCGATGGATAGCTCCGTCACTTACCTCCATCTCTCCCACCTCACCACACTTCAACCTCCCCTTGATGCACCCTCCACCCTTCTGTACACTCCACCTTCCCTGTGACCTTTCCATCCCTAGTAGCCCATCCCAATATTCCCCAAACCACACAAAGGCCCTTCCATGTAAATGAATCATTCCTGTTCGAACCCCACCCCCATAACAGCAGTAAACTTTGACCCCTGTGGCTGGTGTCTTACCTCCGGCAGCCCCTCCCATCAGGCCGGCGCTGGAGAAGCTGCTGTGGCCGTTGACCAGGCGCGGCGGCACGCTGACTGGGGGCATGGTTGCCTGGCTGCCAAACAGCGACTGCAGCACCGAGGCGCCGCCCAGGGGGAACTGGGTGCCCACGTACTGCGCCCCAGAGCCGCCCACTCCTCCTCCACCGGAGGTCACGCCGGCGCCGCCCATCTTGCCAGCCAGGATGCCGCTGACTCCACTGGTGGCGGCAGAGATGAAGAGGTTCTGGCTGACCAGGCTGCCTCCGGCACCGCCGACGCCCTTCAGTTCCCACTCACGGGGCCTGGCTTTGGTCAGGCTGCATGCTCCAGTGACCCCCTGTCGACCAGCCCCAGGGTCCTGGCTGAGGAAGAGGTTGGAGGGGAGGCAGAGAGAAGGGCTGCCCCCCATCGCCGCTCCCGAATCAGGTCGCTGCTGCTGGGCGCATGCCTTGTGCTCTGTGTCGGACACCCCTGCTCGAAATGGGGAGCCACCCTGTCGGAGCTCTGGGGGCGTGGGCTTGGGGTCAGAGATGGGGGAGAAAGTGGACTTCCACTTGCTGGATGAGGAGGAAGAAGATGAGGAGGATGAGGATGAGGAAGAGGAAACATCACAGCTGCCCCCTGATTTACGGCCCAGAGACCCTGAGAGAGAGAAAGAGAGAGAAACAGAAGAAATGTGATTTATGAAACGGCTACATTATGAGAGGTACATGTTGAATGAAGCAAGTAAAACAAGTATCCTGAAGTCACTGGTTTCTCACCTCTGTCAGACTCTCCTCCTCTGCTTTCCAAGGAGATTGTAGCAATCTTCCTTTCAATCCTACAGCAGAACAGGTATCGTCATAGGTCATGACTGAAATAAACTTCTTCTAACTAACTTCTTCTTCTTCTTTGGGCCTTTTCCCAAACTCATACATCCTCCAACTTAGATCCCCCCCGCCCCCCCTCGCGCAGGAAGAATGGAGGTGAAACTGGGTGTCTACCTGGAGCTGGAGCTGTCGGCAGGGTAGCCTGAGCCCTCGTCCTCTGAGCTGGGGGTGGAGGGGTATCGGCCAGAGCCGTTGAGCTCCAGAGGGCGCTCTCTCTTCAGCACAGGAGGCTGGTCCAGGTCCCCTGGGCAGGGGCTGCGTCCTGACTGCTCCGGGGAGGAGATGGCAGAGATCTCCAGAGGCTGGTTGATGTTGTTCACCTGAGGGGAGCAGATGGGCAGACACCCACTCTACAGATGAGCTTAGTTACTTAGATTACTAGCCGTGACAGACTTTTCAGGTGTTTAAAACCACATTATCAACGTGCACAATTCAAGACTTTTAGTACCAGAATGTTATGAGTTCATTACCTCAGTTACATATCTTTACATAGACATTTTAGGAGGGTAACTAAACTGGATGTCTCCACACTAAAATGTTCCATGTATTTCCAAAACCTGGCATATCTCACCATGGAGTTGATGTTGAGTGGAGAACCAGAGGAGTGTCCGGTTGAGACCAGCCCAGGGAAGGATCTCCTCTTGGGGGACGTTGAAGCAGATGGTGCCCCGGTGGAGCCACGTTTCCGGCGTCCTCGCTTGCGGCCCTCCTGCGTGCCTGGCGAGTGGTGGTGGTTGCTGTTGTTGTTGTTCTGGTGATGCTGACTGGCTTTCGCCGAACTGTGGTGCAGGCGAGAGGAGGAGGAGGACGATGATGATGAGGACGATGAGGAGGAGAAGAAGATGCGGCGTGGAGCCTCACTGTCTGGGCCCTCACCCTCCGACTCACCCACCCGCTCGCCGCCACCATCCTCGGGGAGGATCCTGGGGGGGCCGTCAGCGTACTGCAGCACCCCTCCGGTGGCGTGGGGGGGACTGCGACCTTGCAGGGCCAGCACAGGGGTGTTGTACGGGGGCTGGCCAGACGCAGAGGAGTCCTGGTCAGATAACAGCACTGAGGAGTGAGGCCCGCCGTTCACCAACCCTGAGCTGGAGGAGTATCCTGGAGAGAAATGACACATAAGGCAATAATTTTTTTGGGGAACAAAGCACCATCAGAGAACTGCACTCTCAAAGAGCTGGGTCTGCTAAAATAACTCTCTCCGGTTATGTCCCAACTGACGAAGACATGGAGTTTTATACTTTGTCTTAGGTCTTAGATCAGGAAAATCAGCACAAGACTTAAGGGAAGGGACCCACCTGAGGTAGGAGTGAGAGGCTGTTTGCCATTGGTCTGGCTGGCTGAGGATTCTCTTCCTTGGGACACAGGACTTGGTGTGCTTCTCTGAACACAAACAGCAAAGAATGAGTTTTTAGTTTGGGCGTTAGCTTGAAAGAGCAAATCAGTCTCTCTGTAGGCTACCACCCTGATATTGTTGACTTCACAGATCACCTCCACATTACAAAACTGTGCAACAGTTAAAGTCACAAATAAGTCTTTTGCTAGATTTCCTAGACCAACTGAACGTGTGCTTGGGTTAAAGTGACAACAGACACGCATCTAGGGTGTGTGGCCTGAGCCTGAGGTATGTGGGCTGCAGATGAAGCGCCGACCCTTACCAATCTCTCGGCTCGGCTGGGCAGCACCACGCTGGCCAGAGGGATGCTGACGGGCAGCTTGTTTGGGTGCACCGTGCTGAGAGGGATGCTGATTGGCAGAGAGGTGATGGTGTCTCCGCCTCCGGCAGGACTCTTCTCCTTCCCCCCCTGAGCACAAAGGACAAATCATCTCACATGAATACACATGTAGCTACAAAAGTAAGTACACATGTAAACGTCTAACCAACTCACTAACCAGGAAACAAGCCCCCTAGGGAAATGTACAACCTCACAGACATTCCATTCCATCAATTCCTTAACCTGACACTTTAGCACATAGAGTACAGGTAGTGTTTTTTTAGTAGTGTGCGTTCACTCCCTTGGAACTGAACCATGATCTCTGTTGATCTGTAGGAAACCACCAACCAATATGCCAATCAATTTACCAAATACAGTGGCATTACATCCACACATGCACAGTAAATACATCTCTCACACATAATTCTATAGAGCATGTGCCATGCACAGGACCTCCTGCTTGCACACTGATGAAATACATACCCTTTCTGAGCCTCTGGTCTGCTGGGGGTCCCCTGGGCTGGGGGAGGGGCTGCCCTGTTTAAATCCTAACGGAGGAGAAGAGACCACACACATATCTCCCCTGAAACACACACACACACACACAATGTGAAGATCACACACACACACAGAAAATAAAAATGTCTAATGTTAAACACACACTCTAATAAAAGGAAACATTTACAATACACTCAGTTCTTTAAAAAAGGCACGCCTTTGTGTGTTAAAGTTAAGACAATTAGGTAATTAAGTAATTGCTTCAATTTCATGTTAACCTTCATAGCTCACCAATTATAGTCTCATAATGGGTCAACAATGTAACAGTACCAAAGGCACCTGTTAGACTAGCAGACCTGTGTCAGAGCAGTCCTCTCACCTGTGTGTGGTGAAGCTGCGCAGCGGGCCCGAGTCCTGATTGAGGTGGCGGCGCAGGGCAATCTTGGCCGGGGAGAAGCGCGTGTAGTCGGGCTGCGTTAGGCCCAGCTGTCTGTGTCGGCCGTCGGGGGTGGGGGGCACCAGCTCGTGGTCGGGTGAGATAGGCAGGTAGCGTGACAGTAGCTCGTTCTTCGCACTGCTGCCACGCTCGAAGTAGGGCGAGGCCGTGCCGTTCATGGACAGCTCCGGGCTCATGCCGTTGAGGGCAGCTGCGGCTGCGGTGGTTGGTCCCAGGCCGAGTTTGGGGCTGCCGGACTCCAGGGAGTGCCTCTGGTCCAAGCCGGGCAGGCTCTTGCGGTAAGGGGAGCCATCGCACGAGCTGTAAGACTTGAGCTGCAGCAGCTCCTGCTGCCGCTGGCTCTTCTCCAGCTCCACAATGCTGATCTGTGGGTTGGACACCAAGGGGCGCTATTAGCACGACTACAGTGACACAGCATTACACGATTACACTGATGGCAATTCTTGACAGTAGTTATGCTGCTGGTTCTGTGGGTTTCTCAACATCCTCTATAGCAGTGGTTTCTCAAACGTTTGCCAGCTGGGCCCCCCATAACTGGTTAGGTGTAGCTGGGCCCCCCCCAACCCGCCAACGCCCTCAACTACACCACCATAGATAAATAGATAGATAGCATATAGTTATTGATAGGCCAAGAGCAAAACCTTTGGTCAAGGTTATGCTATTGTTATTGTTAGGCCCATACAGACAATTATTATTACGATTATTATTATTATTATTATTATCAGAAGTAGAAGGCCTATTAGTAGGCTATTATTATTAGCAGCTATGTGAGCCTGCATGCTTTCTTATTATTAAAATCATCATTATAATCACCATCATTATCTTATTAGTATTATTATAATAAATGATAATCGAACTATTTTTATTATTGGTATCATTAGGCTACTATTATTTCTGTGGGCCTCTCGTGATCTTTTTCAAAAATCTTACAGGTCTGTCAATTAAGAAATGCGCCTGCTTTGACTTGCAAAGGTCCTTAATTCTTGGTGCAATGTTTGATTCACATAGCCACAAGTCATCCTCGATCTGTGCACGGTTGCAATATTTAGTTTTGAGCGCAGTCAGTCTTCAGAAGCCTTCCTCACACAAATGACAAAATAACTCAAATTACTAGCAAATTAGTTGTTAGATTAGGCTACGATTAGGCCTACTGCAAATGCAGGAAGGAAATATATTAGTAAGGAAATTGAGTCGTTTAAAAGACTGTTTATAAAGCAATGAATATATGAATGATCGAGGAAACAAGAGATCGCACAAACTCTGCAGGGTGTCGTCTCCGTGAGGGTGAGCACTTACCATGCCTGCGGTTACTTTTATACACGGAACGCTGTGTTTTAATTGGTTGATTCGAAACAAAACTGTGTATTTTGATTTGTTTGTGTCAGTCCAGTCCTTGCATTTCGGGATTTTCACCAACCAACAGGTCGGCAACGTTTTTTGTTTTTTCGTCTGTGACATCGCGCCCTCCCCCCTTTGAGAATCACTGCTCTTAAGTATAACCTATATTATCTGAACCACAACAGTGATGGTCTGACAACTTCTGCAGCTCACAATATACTACTGACACTTATGCCACACGTTTGTATACATCCACGTTCATCATTAAACTATTGAATGTCACATTTCACATATGTCCATACCTAAAGAGAGCATGACAGGCGTTGGACTGGATTGTAAATTCACTGTTTCTTTCCAAGGATGCATGTACAGTGAGGGTGGTGAAGGAAAAGGACTACACAACCAATATGAACCAAACTTCAATAATCTAAAATACACTGGACTTTCCTAAGCCTATACTAAAAGGGTACAAAGTAACAGCTCTTTCAGGGGTCGAAGTGAACAGCAGATGTGCGTCTACCTGCAGCTCCAGGCAGTGGCGCTGTTTCTCTGAGATCTGCCGGCGGAGGTTCTGCTTCTCCTTCAGCAGGCTCTCCACACACAGAGATCCCCAGTCAAGCTTTAGCTCCTCACAGCGTGCCTTCAGCTGAACACACATGTTGATGCCATGTGGCCAATGAAAAGACAGAATTTAGAAAGGTCCGGACACCTCCAATATGCCTTGATGTGACATGGCTTTTAAAACTGGATGGAGGTGATAAATGCTACAATGACGTCCGGTTTGTGTTTGTGTGTGTGTGTGCGTGCATATGTGTCTGCGTGCGTGTGGCCTCACCAGCAGCAGGCTATGGTCCTTTAGCTTGGACATGTCTTGCTCCAGTTGCCCGGTGTGTTCCTTCAGCTGCTGATTGTGGGTAGAGATCTCTGTCTGGGCCTGCAGCAGGTCGTCCAGTGTTAGGGCCTTCACACCCAGCTGGAAGAGCCAGAGAAAAAGGGGCACAGTCAGGAGTTATGAGCGGACATTCAAGGAATCACTACTGAAGTTTTGCTACAACCGAGTTGTACGACAGTAAAAAAATAACCTCTCACAGAAAGCTTAAAATGAACTAATACAGAGAACTAACAGCCAGAGATATCTTTGACACACACACACACACAAACAAACAAACAAATATGATCCTTACAATATGGTAACATGTGGAGCAGCCATCATGTGCACAGCAATAGGTGTGAGACACATACTCACCTCTTCCAGTTTTGCATGGAAGAGCCCTTTGATCTTATCTTTATGAGATTGACACACATTCAGCAACTGCTCCGCCTGACCGGACAGCTCATTGTGCCTTACCTAGAGAGAGACATCGAAAAAGAAAGTGAGGGAGAGCCGATGAGAGTGTGTAAGGGAGTGGGTGTGTGTGTGTGTGTGTGTCAAAAATACAGAAGCAATAAGAGTACATAAACATTGCAGAAAAGAGAAGAGTCCAGGGTTGACCATAGAAGAAAAGCAATATCAGCTGAACTGCAGCCTCAAAGAGGGAAGAGCAGCGGCCCATGATCAGTCATAGTCACTGGGCATGACTGGACTTTTGTGTGTGGACTTTACCTTCTCCTGCTCCAGGAGCTGCTGCAGGTTGGCACGGTACTGAGGAGTCTTCATGTAGGCCATAAACTGCATGTATTGAACCTTGAAGTTATCTGTGCAAGAACAACAAGAACGCAATATAAGCCACCGTTCAAAAAGGAAGATCAAGGCCATTTCACCACACATTAGACATTCCAGAACCTGGTATAATGGGAACATGTAACTATGGTACAGCCAGGTTGTGAGGTTAGAAGACAGGAATACAAATGAGAAAAGTGTAGTGGAAAGAGGGGAGGTGGCGAGAAGGAAAAAGAGGGGAGACGGAAAGAGGATAGACCATCTTACCCAGCAGCTGCTGAAGGGCAGGTGGGGTGGGCCCCTGCAGGAGCTGGCTGGAGGCGTAGTGCTGCACTTTGGGAGGTAGCTGGTAGAAGGGGCTCTGAGATGACCGGAATGCATCTGCAAAGCCAACCAAGAGAGCGAGAAAACAATGAGTCCACCTGCAGCACATGGACCTAAATATACACTCATTCTCTCGCATAACAACTGCCTTGCTGCAGTAGCCGGCTCACCCTGAGATGGTGCCGCAGACAGCGTTTTGGCGTGCAACAGCTCCAGAGCGCTCTGGCCCTTTTTGTTTTTGCGCTGGGCAGGGACTGTGACACCGGGGATGGCAGCAGCACCGGGGGCCTTTTTGGGCCGGCCTCTCTTCTTGCTACCCAGCTTGCGTCCCTTGGTGATGAGGCGAGAGCGGCGCTGTTTGGGCGAAGGTTTGGTCACGCTCAGCAGCCCCGGCCTCTCATCCTCCCCACACGAGTCTTGCTGCTGCTGCTGTTGTTGTTGTTGCTGCAGCACATACATGCACACAGTCACATGGACAGTCACACACACACACACACACACACACACACACACACACACACGCACGTTATTTACGCCTCCACAGAGCAACCCGCTGAGGACTTTTTTTAAGTTGATATAGAACTTTAGAAGAGGAACAAAAACCATAACTGAAAACTTGTAGAGCTGGATGTGTGGTGTGGAATGAATGTTGGAGTACGCGCCTGCACGCGTGCGTATAGAGTGGGTGTGTCGCGGGCCGCACTCCGTACCTTCTGTTCCCGGGCCTTAGTGGGGGTGGTGGTGTTGCTCTTGCTGTCCTTATCCTTCTGTTGACGCCGCCTGACTGCCTCCTGCTCTTCCTGAAACACAGGCGGCACATGTCAATGATGCCAAAAACATTCTACTAAACAAACACACGCGGTCTATCCACATGTCATAACAATCTACCCATCTTCCTACACTTGAACATTATACGCCTAAAAATGGTGAAAACAGACTGAGCAGTCACATCCTAGGATCACAAACCCTTTTAACTATTTGCTGTCCAACTACAAAAGGGGCTGATTTAACAGTCAAAACTAGGGCCAAGATACCACATTACATTTGAAACTCTGAGACAGGCCATTAGTCACAATCATCAATACTTATACAGGAGGTTAAGGAATAAGAACCCAAATGTACTCACCCTGAGTTTAGGATTTTTTAGGCTAGAAAAATAGTTTTCAAGCTGTAAAAGACAAGCATAAAGTCCTGATTAAAGTGTGAGAGACACCGACCACAGCTCCTACCTCTGACAAAAATACATGCATATAGATTAGAGGCAGGAATGAGCGGGAGGCAGACACTCACTATGGTGCGGTCTATCGTATGGAGATAGTAAGAAACTGGCTTCCCAGTCCAGGACACCGAGCCCCTCAGGGGGGAAAGCTCCACCACTCGCATTATTGTGCCAATGTCTGTAACACACACACACAAAGAGAATGCATAGCCTTTACACTCAAGCTCACAGCCCAGGCAGTACAACCCTGTCCAGGCCGCCCCAAACCTCCCTTCACTCACCACTCAAGTTTCGACTGTTGATTCTAAAGTTGAGAGGTGCAAAGGGTTTTGAGGATACAATTTTTCCACCTGTACAAATGACAAAGGAAGTGCATGATTGTAAAGAGGAACTCAAGTACACAACACCGGCAGCCTCACAGCCCCCTCAATCAGGACAAAGACTAGTCATGTCTAAGACACTGAAGGTCATATCACCTAGCCCTCCACAACCCCCCACCCCCCGACCAAACCGATCAGAGGGCAAGGAGTAAGCCGCCGAGATCGTACTTCACTTCTCGTTCAGAAATGAGTGAGTGGTGTCACATGAGGACATGGTAAGAGTGAAAGCATGCAGTTGAAATGGAAGTGCTAGCTCTTAATTGAATTTAGACTAAGTACAAGAGACAGGCTACATGGAGGAGCTTTTTCCAACTCCAGAGCCACCCACCTTCCTTCATGTTCGCAAAGCGCTCCTTCAGCTGATGGTCCACCTCCGGACCGAAGGCAAAGTTATTCACAAAAATAACACTGTCAAGAGGGAAGAAGAGATTATAAACCAAAAAAATAAAAAAAATGAATAGTCCAAGCAGGGGAAGAATCGGGAAAATTCCAATCAGAATCAGAAGGTTGTATAGCTTATCTCTTTCAAATCTAGCTCTTTTGCAAGCAAAAAAAAGCTGCCATTACGCTATAGAGGAGATATGAATGGATGAGAAAAGAGAAGGAGGAGTACTCCCTACCTTGTGTTGGCTATCCTGTCTCTCCACTCTTCCGAAAGGAAATCGCCCCTTTCAAGCTGGTGAGAGAGAACACAGAAAACAATGATTACACAAGTAGCTATTAAAGGAGGAAGTCACCCTGATTAAAGGCTCGGAAATGCACATCCAGGCTGTCTCTTACCGTGTAATCTCCATGCTTCTTCCCATACCACTTCATCCATTTCCTAAACTCTGTATCCATTGCCTGCAGAAATGCAGAGTCATGAGCATCCGCACTTTATAGTATGGAAATTGAAGACTTTTTTCAACAATGCCATAGTACAATATGCTGGGAGGTATATACAGCCGCGGAAAAAATTAAGAGACCACTTCAAAATTATCAGTTTCTCTGGTTTTACCATTTATTGGTATGTGTTAAAGTAAAATGTACATTTTTGTTTTATTCTATAACCTACTGGCAACATTCCTACCAAATTTCAAATACAAATATTTTCATTTAGATCATTTATTTGCAGAAAAATGATAATTGGTCAAAATAGCAAAAAAGATGCAGTGTCTTCAGATCTCGAATAATGCAAAGAAAACAAGCTCATATTCATTTTTAAACTACACAATACAATCACATTTCAGAGTTTTTTTTATGGGATTCAGGTCTCGAAATTGGGCTGGCCATGACAGGGTCCTGATCTGGTGGTACTCCACACCTTTACTGGCCTGGCTGTGTGGCATGGAGCATTGCCCTGCTGGAAAAAACACTTCTCAGAGTTGGGGAACATTGTCAGAGCAAAAGGAAGCAAGTTTTTCTTCCGGGACAACGTTGTACTTTGCCTGGCTGTGGTCCAGCCGGGCAATGCTCCATGCCACACAGCCAGGCCAGTAAAGGTGTGGATGGAGTACCACCAGATCAGGACCCTTTCATGGCCAGCCCAATTTCGAGACCTGAATCCCATAAAAAAAACTCTGAAATGTGATCAAGAGGAAGATGGATGGTCACAAGCCATGAAAAGAAGCCGAGCTGCTTGAATTCTTGCGCCAGGAGTAGCATAAAGTCACCCAACGGCAATGTGAAAGACTGGTGGAGAGCATGCCAAGACACATGAAAGTTGCGATTTTAAATCAAGGTTATTCCACCAAATATTGATTTCTGAACTCTTCCTAAGTTAAAGCATTAGTATTGTGTAGTTTAAAAATGAATATGAGCTTGTTTTCTTTGCATTATTCGAGATCTGAAGACACTGCATCTTTTTTGCTATTTTGACCAATTGTCATTTTTCTGCAAATAAATGATCTAAATGACAATATTTTTATTTGAAATTTGGTAGGAATGTTGCCAGTAGGTTATAGAATAAAACAAAAATGTACATTTTACTTTAACACATACCAATAAATAGTAAAACCAGAGAAACTGATCATTTTGAAGTGGTCTCTTAATTTTTTCCGCGGCTGTATGTGTAAATTCAGCTCATTGTACCTCTGCATAAGTGGCAGGGGTTTCTGCTTTCTCCACTCCAAAGTAGTGTTTACAGTTGGTCGCTGCGGCAACCTGTAGCACCACCTGGCCCACACCTGCAAAGCCAGAGCACAGAACAAGCCCAGTCAACACCATGTGGACCTTCCCCCAGTATGACTTTATAGAATAGCTCTTTGGCAGCTTGAAAGGTCTGAACTGACCACTGCCCAGGTCCACGAAGGTGTCATCCTCCATCAGCTCCACCTCGTCAATGATCTGTGCCACCAGGTCGAACGAGGTCTCGCCGTACACCTCAGGCGAGAAGGGCTCATAGTTGTTGAGTTTCTCGGGGTCGGTGATGGAGTGGTTGTAGACCTGCTGCAGGATGTGTCGCAGTAGCCCGTTTGACGGCCGCTTGTTCAGCTTCATGGGCTGCGTAGTGCCTTTCCACTTTGAGGAGGCACGCACACGCACACGCACACGCACACACACACACACGCATTAACACAAGCGCGCACACACACACACACACACCGGTAGCATCGCAATGTAAACACACACAGAAAAAGAAGAAATGTCAGTAACACGGGTGATGCGGATGGAAAATCTCCACAGGCCACTGTCAAGCGTCAGGTGTGTGTGTGAGTGAGTGGGGGGGGGGGATGCATGGAAAATGCAAGACAGCTCGCAGGGGGGATTACGATTTAAAGGGGGCTTGGCAGCTCTTTAAAGGCAAAACTGCAGATGCCTGCTGATCGAGGACAGGTTTTACAACACATGAGGGTTGTGCAGGAGCTTTAAGAGTCCTGAAATAGCCAGACTGTAAGGGTTCTTCACATTTCTGTGTGAGAACTCTCTGCTCTCTGGCAGTGGCTGCATCCCACACTGCAGGGAAGGCGACTACAGCAGCCCACTGCCAGAGAAAGTAGTGCAGACAAGCCAACACTGTGCAGGGACTCCTGCCTGTGGCATGTTGTTTCGAAAGCAAAAGCTTAGGTGTCAGGTTTTTGTTCCCCAATAAGTCTGTGTGTGCGTGTGTGTGTACTCACCAGCTGGTGGATGCTGTCGATTGCACGGTTGTACTTGTCGCACAATCTCTGCATGCTCTCAAAGCTGCAGGAAGCAAAAACAATAGATCAGGAGTGAAGAGCAACACAGGCTATATTCAAGTCTATATTAATTTGGTTTCTAAGACATGTCTTTAAGAGAGCCCATGGACAACAGTGCAACATCTGTGATATTCTATTAATTAACACTCTTATTGAATACCGTCTTTGGACTTTTGGGGAACTGAAGCTCACCTTTTGGTGTCGTAGTCAATGAGAACATAATTCTCCATGGCCAGCTTAAGATCGGGGATCTCCTCACAGACCCACCTGCAGATGGACAGGGAAGAGAAACAGTTATCAGGCATGACAGACCTCTGATGTCTGGCCAGATGGAAGGCAGTAAGGATAAGGAGGCAGTCACGTACCTAATGGTCTCGATGATCTCATGCGCAGCATCATGGTGTTTGTCCTGAAAAGAGAAAAGGAGAGGATAACAGACAGGGGAGAGAGAGAGAAGGACAGGATGAACAAGGTTATAAAACAATTTTCTGAGCAATTAGATGTCATGAAGAGGTGAAATGTCATTTGAGGACTCCACAACTCCACCATTTCCACCAGCCCATTTCCTGCCAGGCCCCACTAGGCCACTAAACTGAGCAGATCACATAGAGATACAACTCTACACACATACACCCACCCACCCACAAGGGACAATGGTCAGATAGGGACAGAACTAAAAGAAATCTCTGCATGGAGTTCCACAGAGTTTGCTGTGGAGCTGAAGACAAAACAGAATATTCATCCAGTTACTGGAGCAGCCTGAAGGCCAATTCATAGTCCCAGTGACAAGTGGCGCTCAACAAACAATTGACATAAAAGACTAAAAAGAGACCAAATGTGTGTCTGCTAGAGCATTGCAGACCTTGCTGTCTATTTTGAAAGGGTGCAGCTGTTGAAAGTCGATCACTATGATTGGATGCGAAGAAATCCAATGGACATTTTGTCTTGGATAACATGGATCAACCATCTGGCTAATGCTTTAGGCATCCTGGGTAGCTAGTAGTGCCAGCAGTAGTTCATATTTTACTTAATCTACGGTTAAGGATATATCATTTATAGGGGTGTGACGAGACACTCAGCTCATGAGACACGAGATTGGGTTCACGAGATCGAGACGAGACGAGATTTTTAAGAAAACTAAATTACAAATTATATGAATGGACAACAGACTTTTATTTAACTGAGTTGCACATGGATTTATAACTCCTAACATGCATGATGTAAGCGTTAACTTTTGAGGAATTTCTTCCTTTTAATGAACTTCTTAATGAACTTCTTCCTCTACAAATTGAAACTAAAATAAAATGTTATAAAAGTTAAAATAAAATAAATAAAATTATATATTTCTCCTTTTTTCAAGTGCAAACTATATGTGCAAGACAAAAAGTTATTCTCTGTCAATACAGACTGCAAATAGTGCAAACAGAGCCTCACCAAGTATGTCACTGACAAGTAGGCTTATGTCAGTTCTTCCTCTACAAATTGAAACTAAAATAAAATGTTATAAAAAGTTAAAAATAAAATAAATGAAATTATATATTATATAAGTGGTGGTAACGAGACAGCATATCCAATGTGCTATTCCATCTCGTCGTAACGTCCATGATCAATTTGTGTGGTGGCAACTTTAGCTGTTTCTGCTTGGAAATTAACACCGCGGTAGCTGTTGAACTCCGATGAAAAAAAGCAGCCACACGTCTCACTCGCCCGAGCAAACGAGCGACGCGGGGAACACCAAGACCAGCTTGGGTTGCAAGATTTATAGTGTGTGCAAAACACTTTATGTGCGGCTTCAATCCTTCCTCGCGCACGGTCACGTCCATATTACGTGCATTGTCAGTAACAATATTGTATTTAGCGATGTCGTGGTTGGGTTTTTTAAGTTCCCAGTCAGTAACAGCTGTCTGTAAAACTTCAGCTATGTTTGCCCCCTTGTGGGACTCGAAAAGTGGGCGAGTCTGTAGTACAACATTTTCCATTTTCCAGTAATTGTTGATTGTGTGGGCTGTAATTGTGATGTAGCTTTGTGATGTAGCTTTGTGTACTTCTCGATGTCCAACCGTCTGTCGTTATGGCGATGCTTAATGATTCTTGCAGGATCTGCACTATCTTGCTCTTTGACTCTTCATAGAGTTTCGGGATCACTGTACGAGTAAAATGCGTGCGTGATGGGATGGTGTATTTGGGTTCTAGTGTGTGGGAGTCGCCGAAATCCTTAATTTTCTACCACAGAAAATGGCCTCATATCTGCTGCAATGAAAACACCTATGTCTCTTGTTATTGCTGTGGCTTTGGCGCTTGACTGTGGAAGTTGAGGTCCGAATGTGTCCGAACCTGTGGCTGGCTGCTAGCTGGATAACAAATCTCGCGAGACCGATTTTTATAGCGACGAGCAATCTCGACAAATTACATCTCGCGAGATCTCGTCACACGAGATCTCGTCACACCCCTAATCATTTATATGTTCATGTTAGGGTCACACAGTTTAAAGGGGACCTATAATGCTTTCAGGGTTCACGCTAGACTTTTTCTTGGCCGGACAAATGTCCGACGCTATTCCAGAATATCTGCCATTTGGAATGTCTACCGGACGATATTCACTAATAGCCTAATTAAATAACCACCAAAACTCCAACTGAGTAACGACACAAATAAGCATAAGTTTCTTCAATAAATGCAGTTTATTTAGCCTAAGTAGTCGTCAAAAAAATATTGAAAGCCATTCACATCACGTTTTAAAACTAGGCCTATAATGTTGGAACTAAAAATACTAACCTATTGAACAAAGAAAGTAGGCTAGACGTTAAATTGCGTCTTGCATCAAATTGAAAATCAGGAGCTTCCAAACACTCAAGTAATTCTGTCAATCCGCAAAATTTAATCCGCAAATTACTTGGGATGTCACGTTTAGTCATGTGATACACCACTTTCATTTGTGCCACGAGTGCGTCTCTTTTAGATTTAGTGGCGTTATCGCAGTGCACTCTCATTGCACTTTGCTGCGGTGTTAGGGACATAGCGGCTCTGTGGTCAGACGACTCGCTATGGTCAACTAAGGCAGATCTTTTTAAATTGATGGGGCCTTTCGTAAAGCCGTTTAACTTGCCTGCTCTCTCACAAATGCTACAGAACATTGTGTCTCGACCATCCACCTTTTCCGACCTTAGCCAACGGAATTGCTCGACCCATTCAGCTTTAAAACTCCTTTTAAGTTTTTTGGCAGGCGCATTTCCTAAATCCGTCGGGGCCTCGGATGATGTACTTGGAGTCGAATAATTTCTTGACGAATCATTAGGCCTATCAAGGCTATCAGTTGTGTTTTTGAAGAACTGACCGAGAGACGTCTGCTTAGCCATTTTGAAATGTTGTTATTGTTTATTTTAGTGAACAGTTTTTAGCGGGGAAACCAGCCTGTGTGTGTCGACCAGCGCATGTTCCGAATGCAATCCAAATCTGCTTTAGAACTTTTTTTTAATGACAAAGCAGGCTGATTATATTCAGGTTAATGTTAGAGTTGTTTTATTGTTTTCATATGTTATTGATTAAATCATAGCCTACATACATATTTTCTATCGGACATTTGGGCCGTTTACATCTTATTATACCGGCCATTCATGCGTTCAATCGGCCAATGTCCGGCCATAGCCGGCTAACGTGAACACTGAATGCTTTCCCCCCTTTCCTTTAGTGTGTTGTTGAGCTTTTTGTGAATATTAACGGTCAAAGTACACACCAGAGGAAGAAACTCTCTCCAACAAAAAACACTTTTCTAATCTTCCCGAAATGCCTCGTTGGAATTTCAACCCTTTCCTGTGTTACATGATAACGCAAACTCGTAACACATTCCTAATTGTCCAATTATGTTATTGCCCGCAGAGCTGAACAATTAGAGCACACTGGACGCACTCATCAGGAGGTGGGGGGGCTAAGACAGGAGCTGTAACCTCAATTTAGAGGTTACATTTAGATGTTTAGTATGAGAAAAATTATGTTTTTTTTAATTATTATTGAAGCATGTAATTCTATTGTAGTAGACCCCCAAAAAAGAATTTACGCATTCCGTTCTGAGCCAGTTTGTCATCAGCGACAGACAGAAGGCCCACAAGTGCTGCACTGCCACCACACCCTTTTCATTTTCATCAAGCTACACCCTTCACCTGGCCCTAGAAACTGGCCTTGAGGCTGCAGCTGGGTTCACAGATCCCCAAAGCAGTAGAGAGACTCTGCTACAATCTGGGATAACCTGCTGATCTTATGCCTTCACTTACCCATTTAGCGCTTGGCTCTGTCACAACCGTAGTGTGTACGCGTGAAAGCGTGACTGCCACTCTGAGCGAGTGTTTGCAGGGGGGTGACCTTACGAAAGGACTTCAAAGTGACACAGACCTGAAAGAAAACAACATCTCTAGACCACTCAACACCTCAGGCATAAAAATCCAACAACCCAAAGTGAAGAGCTGTGTGGCATTCCCCATATGCTCTGGTAAACCGACTCTGCTTACACCATGCTAGACTGAGCAGAATGTTTTTCTTACTAGCTTTACTTTCCTCCAAAACGAGTGGATTTTATTTATCTCGCTCCTTGGAATGCAATACCTCTGAAGCAGGACTGGCATGCAAATATAGGCACATTTCAGACCTGTGGGAAAACAAGAGTCAGTGAGCCGGTCTGTGCTTGTGGTAAAGGAAATGCTGCAATGAGAGAGAGAGGGAGGAGGGGAAAGGAGGAGAATTGCAGAATTGAGGAAAAGCAGTGAACAGGAGGAGGTGAGGGGTAAGGGGGAGAAGGGTACATGGGGCTGGGTGGACCTCCAAAAATATATGGAGCGAGTGAGAGAGGGCAGTGCATCGAGTTCACTCCCGAGCTGCTTTGCAGGATTCTTTTCCCGCTCTGCCTGACCCAATGACCTACTTTCTGCTGCTGTTGTTGCTGCTGTTAAGCGCCAGCCTAGAGCCCCTCCTACTCGCCCCGGTCCAAATCCAGCCCCCTTCTGCCAGCTAAAGCAAAGTCCAGCCCTTCTCCTCAGTGCCCCTGCACCAGCCCCATGCAACCACCGCTGGCTTCAGCCAGCCTCCTCTGGCCCCGTCCTACACACTCCGGACCAAAGCCGGTCGTCAGCTGAGCAGTGGCACTCTGCCACAGCAAAGCTCCTCCTTTGGGGAGTTTCATGGGGTTCCCGCTCAACTTTGCCATCCTGTGTGCGCACACACACACAGACGCAAACACAAACACCTCCTATTTGAAATCAAACCGTTATATTTCGCGCGTCTGCATTCCTGCCAGGACACACACACACACACACACACACACACACACAGAAAGATTAAGGGCAGCTCAATTTCAAACTGCCAGGATGCAGAATTGCATGGTGTTCAACAGTGCAGACTCTGAGGTCTTAAGTCTGCTAATGTCACCAGAGCGGCAGCTCATGTAGGTCGTGAGCAGGGCAGGGTTAAGCTCACGGCACCCACTTCTCAAAATGGAGGCCAGTGCGGACTAAGAAAGCAGAGGATGTGAGTGCACGTGCGCACACGCACACACACACACACACACACACACACACAAACTGTGTCCTCTGCGTGTGAGAGGGAGGTGTTCCTGCTCCTACTCACTCTCCTACACAGACACACTGACATACGCACGCAGGCTCACACACACCCACCCACGGCACACAGCAACACTAGCGCTGCAGCTAAAAATAAACTCTGGCTGAGAAAAGAAACACCCAAAAGAAGGGGGAGGGCAAACGAGAGAAAGAAATAGAAAGAGTGTAAGAAACCATGACAACAAAATCTGACCCGGTTTCTCACTCAATCTCTTCGCCTCTCTCTTATTACAATTAGCTACGTCGTGAGTGGCATGTTCAGTGGTGCGTTTGACACACACACCTTCTCACCAGTGAACATGACTCACACTTGAAGGCGTATGGGGGGGACTGCACCTTGTTACTACAAAGCCGACGGAATACGTGACTACCCATTACGTCAGCAGCATTTTCACCTAAAAACCAAAAGGGCAAGAAATTCCTGTCCACTACATTCTCTCCACCAACTCCCCCTTCCACCAGATGACGGCAGCTCTCTGCCCTGACGCATTCCTGGCTCCTGTAACCATCCTCCCATGTAGGACTGAGCTCAGTAGACGTGTGTGTGTGTGTGTGTGTGTGTGTGTGTGTGTGTGTGTGTGTGTGTGTGTGTGTGTGTGTGTGTGTGTGTGTGTGTGTGTGTGTGTGTGTGTGTGTGTGTGGGCCAAAGTCTCGACATGTCAGTAAATATGCCTCTCTTATCTTTTAAACTAAGGGGAAAGGTCACATCTGCTTGAATGTGGGGGGACGTGGTGGTAATCGTGGCAGTGGTGATGTTTTTCATTTCTCTGCAGAGTTGGCACAAGCTGCTAGGAGGACTGGGCGTTAAAACAGAAATAAAAAGGGAGAGTCAAATAGGGTCACAGGGGGGTTAGAAAGGAAGGGACTGGGGAGAAAGGAGATCCATCATGTGGAAGCACTTGCAGATGACTGAGTTCTGCAGATGAGTGGACAGTTAAGCATGTCGAATGGGAATCAGTCAGTCTGCAAGGCTACTGCAAAAGTTGATCTTGAGTCTGCCAACAGTGGAGGAGATCCATGGAGAAGCTCCACTCTATGGATGCCCTCCATGCCATAAGAGAAAGGGATTTTAGCAATGTCATCTACAAATATATGGAATCCCTGACGGGTGCTGTAGAAAAATCCTCCCATCCTACGTAATAGCCATCACACACTCTCACTGAACCTCTCACCTATTGAGCAATTTCGCCGGCACTGTTTCACTGGCTCGAGTGCACTCAGTCTCTATGTGCAATCTGACAAAGAGCTACTTAAAGAGTGAGAGAGCTAGCATCAGCTATAATCTCCGCTGTGTGTACTTCCATAGGTGCGGCACTTTTGGAGCATTAGTCTTATCATTGGCCAAATCCTTGACTCAGTGTCGGGATGGGCTTGCTTCAGTGCGGTTGTGTCAAACCACAGTGTGCTTCTGTGCACAAGCGTGCTCAGCGAAGCGGACACTAACCACACCACAGGCAGAAGAGACACCTCCATTAAACCTCATGCGGCTAAGTTTTCTTTATATTTCGTACGGTGTGAAACTCATGCACGATGTCACACCGTACGTCTGCCTGCCCGCCCACCCGCCCGCCCGCGGACACTATGAGTGTGTAAGTGTGGAGGACACAGCTGAGACGCACATGCTCCCATTGAAGGAGGGGGGAAAAAAAACGTCAGCCTTTCATCTACTCCTCCTGTGCCACTATTTTTCTCCTCAGAGTACCACTAAATGCATTTATAGCTTCAGCGTGCTCTAAGAGAGGATTATGTAGACCACACACAAACACACACTCTTAGCTGCCCACAAATGTTAGAATTAAGAACATTTCAAAATAAATAAGCACAAAAAAAACCTATGCCGCATATATGAAAACAGTTTAGAATGGCTTGAACAGTGGTGTGGCAACCAAAAACCACAACAAAACAATTCAGTATGAATGGCTGCCTCAGTGCTCTGTCAAGTGCTTTACATCAAATATTGGAATGAATAACTAAAGCCTAATTTATACTTCTGCATCCCTCTCCGTCCTCGAAAAAAAAATGGGCGGGCGGGGGCAGGCGGTTGATTCAGAAAAAATTGAACGTACTGGTCGGGCTTATATACTACTCCGACGGCTATGCGTCTTAAAGCCTATTCAACCTATTCAACGCCAGACCGCTGGGTGGGGTAACTACTGTTTGTCGAGCCCGTAGCTACCACATAACCTCTTTATTGGAAGTCATTGATTGTTTTCCTCCCAACTGTCACTGACATGACACGGATGCTGCTTCAAGACCTGTCGGGCAAGTGCAGTCACATGGGCCTTGGAGACATGTAGCACAGTCAATACTAACATGTCTAATGCTATATATTCACTTGAGTAGGCAAATGTATCTCCATCGTGGTGGTCATTTTTTTGTGAAAAACATTGCGATTTATAACAAAACGATATGCTTATCTTACATACAATACAGAAACTATTATAAAACGATCCAATAAAATGAATACGTTCTTATTTTCTTTGGTATTTTTGTCACATTCATACTGCAATGATCGCTGGGTAACCTTTGAATAACTACAACGCTATGACAATGCACTCATTGGCCACGAGACGGTTGCCCTTGTCAAAAAGTGGTAACGTGAATGTGTCACTATGAAACAAAGCATGCACACTTCGAACAAAATGACCCCCCAAACTCTGAGGACAGGGCCAGAAAAATAAACCCACGGTATTCATCATACATCTTACATCATACATCATGCAGTGTTATAGTTATATCAGACACACAGCAAGAACATGCATACCTCAACATACAGTTGTGGGACTGCGATTTCAACCATGAATATGTTGGAAAAACACATACATTAGCACACTTACTAATGATCATCTGCCAGGCTCTCACACACGAAAAGTTGATTCCAAAACTCTCGAATTTAAGACAGAGTGGACTGACAAGTAGGCTATGCATTTGTGCTGCTTGTGGGCAGGACAAAACCGATGTGTTTAATCTGCAACGAGACGGTTGCCCTTGTCAAAAGTGTTAGCGTGAAACATCACTATAAAACACAGCATGCACACTTCGAACAGAATTACCCGTAGAACTATGAAGTAAGGGGCAGAAAATTAAACCCACTGCAGTCTTCATACCAATCCACATGCAGTGTTATAGTTATATCAGAAACACAACAAGAGAACTAACAACTAACAGACAATGGTTGATGGTGGAGCTGCTGGACTAGTTTGAGTTATAAGCAGAGGACGTGCTTGTAGCGATTTGAGCGACAACTACAACAACAACAGAACAGGAGACAGGTGGTACGTACGTTTACTAGATTTTCCGCTAAATCAAGCGTTAGCGTATTCACAATAACTCTCAAAAGTGTGCTGCTAGTACAACGTTGTCGTGCCGATTATGCTCTCACACGCCACCCTCATTGAGGCAAAAGTAATGTTTGACTCAAATGTCTTTCACTGCCGTTTTATGTAAAGTCAGTCATTCTAAATAGGTTCTACACATACATGAAATACATTTCCTATTTAATAGATGCAAAGTAATTATGCTGCCAGCATTACTCCGTAGCAAATTACGTTAGATGTCAGTTGAAGCTGGTTGGAGAAGGCACTTTCAACACCGAGCCACCAGCCAACAGACCAACAGTGGTCGGGAGAAATGTACTTTTCGAGGGTTTATATAAAATACGGTAGCCTAATGCTGCATGCTGTGCAGCTTTGTAGTTTACCAAAGTCGTACTAAAACATTTTGACAGAAAACAGGAAATGTGAGGTCCTGACATGTGTGATTCCGGAAATGATGTTTGGAAATGATGTCGTAAACTGGCCAATCACAGCCAAGGGGGTCTCCGACTCTCTCCGTCTCTTTAAGAAAAGTTAGAAAAAAGCGTTTGTCTCCGACCAGCTCTCCGACGGCTCTCCGACGGGTCGGATGGGCGGCAACACCTGGGTGAAGGTGTTACCAAGGCGTGCCAAGGCGTGCCAAAGTGTCCCTCTACGACCAAATCGGAGAGAATCGTAGAAGTATAAAAATGCCTTAATTCCACAGAGAAAAATATTCGTGGAATGTGATAC
The DNA here is from genome assembly GCF_963457725.1 of Sprattus sprattus. NCBI lineage: Eukaryota > Metazoa > Chordata > Actinopteri > Clupeiformes > Clupeidae > Sprattus > Sprattus sprattus. The sequence goes on along the minus strand of NC_137921.1, from coordinate 47,858,466 downwards.
ATCCCACAGAAACCCCTTCAGTTTCAGGCAATATGACTACACTAAGCAACTTCAACCGGACCATTCTTCATTCAAGAATTCTGTAACTCCATTACCAGTCATCCCACAGGACTTAAGCATGGTTATAACTTCTTCTTCACAACGCACAACCATTTTCCTGTTTGGGATGGTTTAGCTCAGCATTTCACTTAGCATTCCTCAGCTGATGGCAAGAGGACATAAACGCATTATGTCTGAGAAAACGGATAAACATATGTTACTAATGAGGAACAACACACTGTGGCCAAAAACGTTACTGGTTCATCTGACATCATGCCTACCTCTTCGCACCCAAAGCCAAAAGGTGTTGCTTTGTTTAAAAGAGGCGACATATTTCGCTGATACCACTATTCGCAAACTCCGCCAAGCCAAAGCCTAATTAGTTTCGAGGGGGGTTGCTTAAGGTAACCGAAGTAGGGAAAGCGAAGCGAATAACTGCGGAACAGACACGACGTTGACTGTCATAGTAACGTCAATTAATCGAAATTGTAATCTTGACACTGGCATATTTGAAATGTCACTGTTTCGTTTAGAGTGTCTTATACTTATGGGAGCTTTCGGGTCTAACAAGAGGACAGGGAGCTATGCTTGCTATGTAAACAATGGGTCGCCTAAGAAAGCCGACTCGTTACCACGAACCAAATGCTTCATTAATCTGTTCGCATGAGAATGCACTTCTACCAAAACAAAATAGGTGGTCACTTTCTATTTACAATTATTATGATAAATATTACTACAGACATGTTTCCTTGATCTTATTTCCCGTTCGACAATAAAGTGTCATCATCAGTATTGCCTGCCAGAGCAGAGCAATACATCTGCTGACTCGTAGCGTTAGGGTAGCTAGCCTGATAACTGACATGTATTAACTAAAATACACACCACATACGTATAGTTGATGGAAGACAACCAAGACGGGAATGGTCACATTAACACGAAGGTTCCAATCGTGTTTTGTTGTTCGTGTCCGTTCCTGCGATTGCTAAGTACATACCAACCATTACTTCGACTAACCTCAAGGCTAACGTTTCCAGCCATGAAGTTAGTGACAGCATATTGGCGGTAGAAACAACTAAAAAGTAAACGATAATTTGAGTGTTGTTACTTTAAAATAAACCGAGATGTTATGGAATGTTATTGTATTTATTTGGGAGAATTGTATCGACAGTTTGTTTCACCGTGTAACGTTAGACAGTGATAGAGTTATTAGCGATAGCAAGCTAGCTTTGTGACTGGTTCCCTGGCTGACATCTTGCCGGTTTAGCTAAAACCACTTCAAATCAACTAAGTTAGCTAGATAGGTAGCCACCCATTTAGCTTCACGGGTTGAAACATCAAGGGAGATTTTTTTTCTTTAGCCATATCGTTAACGTTAGTTGTCCAACCAGCCAAGTAGACGCCTATGGTCTTACAGAATGTGACCATAACAACATACAATTCATGCTCTAAAAATATTCGACAAGAGGCCAACAAGAATAACATTGATGTTCCCCAATATAGGACAATGTAACGTAGAGGAAACGTAACCTCCAGCTATATCGCTAAAGGCGGCTGCATGCTACAGCGTTGGGGGTTAACGGTTGCGCAAAATTTACTCGGTGCAGTTCATGCTCCCAAAGGTTGCGCGTGTTGTCATGAGCCTGCCATTTGCCTGGCAGATACAAAGCTGTTTCCCTAACAGAAAGTCTGAAGCTTGAAGTTCTTTTCAAACCTTTGCTTGGGTAGCACTGTTAAACTGAGCAGACATGCATACTACATTTGAGTAATCTCATCACGTAACATTCGTTTTCTAAAAACAATCACATAGTATTGCATGTTTAACTGTGGTAGAAAATACGTTAGCTTAATGCTAACGTATATGGAAAATCCTATAGACACCGCGCTAGGTATTAGCATCAAGTAATTCACGTTAATGTTTTTGTATGAGCCTGACATTTGCTCTGCAGATAGATAACAGGTTCCCTAACAGAAAGTCTGAAGCTTGAAGTTCTTTTCAAACCTTTACTTGGGAAGCACTGTAAAACTGAGTAGACATGCAGAATATTTTAGTAACCTCATCTCGTATCATTCGTTGATAGAATGCAGGCTGCGAGGCTCGCGTAAGGGCTTACGTAAAAAATGACGCAAGTCTAGAAAAAGGGGCCGACGCACGCAAGACGTAAGAAGTCGCGCAAGGGTCGCGCAAGGGGCTTGCGCGGCCTCTTGCGCTTGCGCTTACGCTTACGTAAGGAAGCATAAATCAGCCTTAACTAACTAGCTACGTCTGGGATTCGAACCATGGCCACCTTTTGTTCAAATGTAGTTGGCTACACCGAGCTACACTACTGACAAAAAGCCAGTATAACACGTTAGCGCCGGTTGTTGTGTTTAAACCTTGTAATCGATAGTGTCAAGATGAAATGCGCTTTCATTCATAAAACTAGCGTTAGTTTAAATTAGCCTGGGTACAATGTTTATGGCCAAGCTAGATTGTCAACAATCCAGTCGGTCACAAGTGTATTGTCAGCTGGATATTAGAGCTTGACTGGAGAACGAGTAACAGTCTGTTTTCCTAGCTGATTTTTCATGTTTATCTTTGAATCACGCTCAGACCTTAACAAAGATCTACGTTTTGTTTAATCAGGCCGTCTGTATTTATAACCAAATTCCTTTAAGCTGGTGTAAATGTATCAAGCTAACTAACTGAGTGATGCCTCTTAACTTGACCAACTCTATCCTACATAGCCATTGGAAGCACTTAACTATCTACATTTACCCCAGTCACAACCAAATATAAACTGTCAGAGGAAACATTAAATATGCTCACTACAATGGTACTATGGCAATTTAAGTTAACTTAACTACGTTTAATATGGCTGGCGAGGTATGATTCTCCGCCAGGGAGCTACTCAAGCACGTGTATAACGTCTATTAGTTACCATTATATACTGTTTTCCTATGCATTTAATAAGCGGAAATATCCAGTACAATACTCTTCAGCAGATAATAAGTTTACCCACGGTATCATGTTGTAACGTTGTACAGACTACACAGCTTGGTTGGCCATGACTGCATCTCTCATTCGATGTGAAATAGAGCAGTAACCTAGCTTGGATAGGTCGTAAGCTAGCTTGTCAACTAGCTAGCCCCCGTGCCATTTCCCGTGGAAATGTCGTTTTTTCCCCATTGTGATTTAATGACATTTGGATATCGACAAACTGTATACTTACATATATTGGTAATGGCCAAGGATAACCTGCTGCTTCGGCTCCAACCGGCGATTTTAGCTTCAGTTCTAGCTTCTCTCCCATTCTACCGTACTTTCTCCGGCGATTTCTAACGTTTGCTATGCTAGATGTCCGAACTGAACTAGCAATATAATTTGAACATGATGACTGAGATATCAATGAAAAAAAAAAACCCAGGTTGGTACTGATTCAGATATGCTACCTAAGTGACTAAGTATACACGAAGCCCGAGTTCCACTGTGAATTACAGAAATTTCAATAAAAAAAAAATGCTCATGCCGAGCGGCTGCTTTCCCTCGGCACAGCCGCCATCTTGACCGGCGTGAAAAAAACTCTTGCTTGTTTGGACACTACCAAAAGACCGAAAACTACAGGGAGAAACGCTCTATGCTTAGCGCAAACACTGGGGACATCAGCTGTAAACATGAATGTTCGATCGGGTTGTTTCATTTTTTAATACCTTCATTCAGCGAGGGGGAGGCAGTTTCTTCCACTATAAAGTTTTGAAATAAAGTTCCCGGTGGCTGTAACGGTAAATGGGCGGGAGGTACCACTCCAAGATGGTCTGGTAGAACTAGACATGTGCACTAGAAACAATAGCAGTTAAGAGATGTTCACAAGTATTTGTGTTAATATTGTGTTCTCATAGCAAGTCTGTTTCATCTTTGGGACATCTTTGGTATAATAGCCTACCGGAGCATTTATATATGCAGAACAAACTAAAACAACCCTTTCATGCACAAATGATTACGTTTTTTCCCACCATTTTTTAAATTTTATTAGCCTACTCCAACATGACTTGTTTAAACGTCTCTCATCTCTGTTACAAAGCCTACAATTTTGAGCAAGATAGCCTACACAACTGTCCACAGTGGAAACAGGACATCAGAGGTTTAAAATGCACTTCAATAGTTAATATTACTTTTCAACCAACCAAAATATAACAATATGAATAGACAACATATAGCTAATTGCAACAGACAACATAAAAATGAAAGTGCCTTCTAAGGTGCCCCTAAAGAATAGACCCTTGTTGGTGTAAACCCAAACCTCTCCTCCTTTTCAATGCCATGGCATATTATTATAAAATATTGCTAATTAGCAGGTGTAGGACAAATTGCGGGTTTGTAGGGGGACATAAGGTAACATTTTAACCTGCCCATACAAGCATACAAGTTCACACATGCACATGGGGGGGGGGGGGGGGGGCGCCTAATATATAACATTTTATAATAGGATAATATCATATAACCATTGATGCATAACGTTCACTACAGTGGACAGTTATATTTTCACTCATAGATAAAAAAGCCATATTAAAACTTTCAGCAAAGTATTCCCTATAGTTAATCAGAAAATATTTTGGCCTTTGCATGTATCTTTTAGAATAAAAGGATTGAGCCTGATGAGGGTGTCATCTGCAAACTTCTGGAGCTTGACAGACTGATGATGACTGGAGGTTCAGCTGTTTTTATACAGGGCGAAGAGTACAAAGGAGAGAACACAGCCTTATGGGGAACCAATGCTGAAGTGCGGGGCTTTCCCAACTTCACATGCTGCCTCCAGTCAGACAGGTCTGTGTTCAACCTGCAAGTGGAGTCAGGCATACTCAGCTGTGAGAGCTTGTCCTGTATAGGTCCAGGTGCTGGAGGATGAAATGGAGGGCCATGTTTATTACATCGTCAACAGATCTATTAACTCAGTAGGCACACTGTCGGGTGTCCAGGAGTGGATTTGTGATGGCTTCGAGATGTGATAGCACAAGGCGCTCAAATCACTTTATTACAAGACTGCACCGGCCCACCACCGGCCCACAACGTGCCCAAAACTGGCCCAACCCATCCCCTCCACCTCCCATACAGTCCCGCTCAGCATTATTGGCACCCCTAGTAAATATGAGCAAACAGGCTATGAAAAAATATGTTTTTGCTGTTTATCCTCTTGGTCTTCCACTCAAAATATTCATAAAAATCTTACCTTTTCATTGAGGTACAATAATTGAAAGAATTTCTTTTTTTTCACATTAAATAAATATTATTCTCCAAAAACATGTGTGCACAGGTATTGGCACCCCATGATTAAATGTTTTGTGCAGCCTCCCTTTGCCAAGATAACAGCTCTAAGTCTTCTTCTTTAATGCGTGATGAGGTTGCTGAACACATGGCACGGGATCTGAGACCATTCCTACATACAGTGTCTCTACAGATCCTTCAGATTCTGAGGTCAACGCTTGTAGACTCGGCTTCAGCTCATCCCACAGTTTTTCTATGGGGTTCAGGTCAGGGGACTGCAATGGCCATGGCAAAACCTTTATTCTGCGGTCGGTGAACCATTTTTGTGTTGATTTTGAGGTATGCTTCAGATCATTGTCCTGCTGGAAGGTCCAACCACAGCCCATTTTAAGCTTCCTAGAGGGGGGCTGTTAGGTTTTTATTTAATATCTGCTGGTATTTGATGGAGTACATGATACCATGTATCCTAACAAGATGTCCAGGGCCTTTGGAAGAAAAACAGTCCCACACCATCAGAGATCTGCCACCATACTTCAAAGTGGGTATGGGGTGCTCTTCTGTATGACTATCTTTCTGTCAACGCCAAACCCACCTTTGATGTTTGTTGCCAAAAAGCTTAATTTTGGTCTCATCTGACCATATAACTTGGTCCCATTAAAGTCTGACTTACATTTGGCAAACTGTAGGCACTTTAGTTTGTTGTTGATTGACAAAAGAGGCTTTTTTCTGGCAACCCTCCAAAACAACCTGTGGTGCACTGTAAAAAAAAAATCTGTAAAAAAACAGTAAATTACTGGCAGCTACGGCTGCCAAACAAAAACCGCAAAATTAAAGTAAAACATCCTAATTCAAATAAAGTGCAAAAACCCTATATTTACAGATATTTCCATTTAAGGATTTGCAGAGAAAAACTGTTTTTTTTTATAGATTTTTCCTCAATTAATACAATCAAACACCATTATTAAAGTTACAGCCCTAACAGTTTAGCAGAGAAAAACTGTTATTGTACAGATTCTTCCTAATTTATTACGAGCAAACACCTTTTATTAAGTTAGGGTACTAAAAGTATAGCAGAGAAACACTGTTATTTTACAATGTTTTCCTCGATATTTAAGATTAAAAACCTTCAATAAAGTGGCAGCCCTAACAGTTCAGCAGAGAAAAACTGTTATTTTACAGATTTTTGTATCTATTATTAATATCGAACACTTTCAATAAGGTGACAGTACTACAAGTTTAGCAAAAAATGCTGTTATTTTACAGATTCTTCCTAATTTATTACGAACAAACACCATTCATTAAGTCAGGCTTCTTTAATTAAGATTAAAAATCTTCAATAAAGTGGCAGCCCTAACAGTTCAGCAGAGAAAAACTGTTATTTTACAGATTTTTTTATTATTAATATCGAACACTTTCAATAAAGTGACAGTACTACAAGTTCAGCAAAAAATACTGTTATTTTACAGATTCTTCCTAATTTATAACGAGCAAACACCATTCATTAAGTCAGGCTTCTTTAATTAAGATTAAACACCTTCAATAAAGTGGCAGCCCTAACAGTTTTGCAGAGAAACACTGGTATTTTACAGATTTTCCCTCATTTATTACAATGAAACACCTTCAATTAAGTGACGGCAATTCACATTTAGCAGAGAAACTGTCATTTTCCAGATTGCTCCTACATTTTTATGATCAAACACATTCAATAAAGTGCTGACACATGCTCAAGATTGTAAAATGATGGTTTTATTTTGGAAGACAATTATTTCAAACATTGACTTGCAGGGTTTGTGATTGAAGAGTTTCAGGTGATGCAGAGTTTATTGATGGAGTACAGACGGGGAACAGGACACAAACAGAGTATACAAATCAACGAAAGGGTTAACAGACAGAGTTCTAACACAAAGATCTAGGAACATGAACTAAAGATCGCACAGAGTCTCACTCTGGCTACTGTGCGCAAGGGCAAAGAACAGAGGTACACGGCTACAGGCCGGACAAGACAGTCACATTACTCCCGGTGCCGTATGCACGGCACTCTGGATAATGCAGTCCTAAAAGTCTGCCGGCACCGAAATGGCTGACTCGGAAGCCAGCAGACAGGGAGCTTGCGGGGCTGGACGCCCACGGACAGAGAGCTTGCTGGGCTGGAAGCCAGCTGACAATGGGGTTGTAGTTGCCGGTGGCCGGAAGGCGGAATCCCAGGGACGTAGAGTGGGCCACAGAGCTAGAAGACTTGGGAAAAGGTTTCACCCTTGTAGCGACGAGACCAAACACGGAGTGAGGGGAGTGCAGGTTATATATAGGAGTGAATCAGGTGTGTGTGATCATGTGATTTGGGACCTGAATGCAGTGCAGCTGGGATGGTGAATGATACTGATGACATGCAGCTGAGAGCATGAGTGAGAGTGAAACAGGTGTATGTGCTTGTGTGATTGAAGGGGGCGTGGCCGGAGCGGAGCTCAGCAGGAACATCACAATAGCCTCTACCCACAAAAGTTAAAACATTTGACTTCAGACTCATATTAAACTACATGGAGTGAGTCAGTCCATTGCAAAGTAATTTTCCCCTTGTCTCGTCTTTATTGTTCTGCATTGCTCTGGGCCAGCCAGATCCAAGGTTAGGTCAGGTCAAAAGTATTGGGACACCTGATCATCACACATATATGAGTTTCACGCACATCTCATTCCAAAACTACTCTATAACAGTTGCCTCTCTTATAGGAAGTCTTTCCACAAGATTTTGGAGTGGGTCTGTTGGATTTAGTGCCCATTCAGCATTAGGGAATTTGGACAATGCTCTTGTGTGACTAGACCAGGGTTGCCGATGCCGTTAGAATGGGTCCCAAATATGTATAGTGGTGTTTAGTTCAGGGGTGGCTTGATTTTAACCGAATTAACAAAGTGAGTCTGTGACGGGGCACCTGTGTGACCCACCACTGCAGCCTGTAGGCTGCTGCTTTTGTGGACTGGGTGAAGGTGTTTTGGTGTGTGTGTGTGTTACATGTTTGATGTTCATGTCTTTGTTCAGTTAAAATCAGCACACATTCAATGTCTTGTCTCTGAAATTTTCTGTTTATTTAGTTTAACAATAATCATATTGTCATATTTCATACCGTTTGTCAACCGGTGTTTAGTGTCTAAGTTTGTGTTGTGAAGATGGCGCGATATATGGAGTTTATGTTTAATGAGATTTGGCTGCTTTATTATGTGTCGGCTATGCCGGCACCAAGCCTAATTGCTACCATGTGTAGTCTGTGTTTCCTAATTGATTGGGAGTTTGATTGTTTAGGTATGGCTGCTGTGAGCCACAGGTGTTGGTGCCTTGCTGATTGACACACCTGAAATCAATGATTGGTATGAGCCAATTCAAGGTGCTTGTCAAGGCTACTTAAACTTACCTTTGTTCTTTGTTCAGGAAAGTTGCCAGTTTAATAGGACGTAAGTCCTTGGAGCTCTCACGATGGGCTAGTTACCTTGGTCCTTTTATTTGCTTTTGTTTTGTTTCGTAGTGAGAGTGATCGTGTTTAATAAGGACTCTCACTGACCAGTTAATGGTCCTTTTTATACATGTGGTCTTGTGTGAATTGCTTATTTGTTGGTGGCTTCATGCATTTGTCCTTAGTGAAAACTGTATTTTTTATATTGATTTAGTATTGTCAGTGTTTTAACTGCCTTTGTGCCTTATTTGGGTTAATAAAAATACCCATCTTTCTAACATCTTCAACCTCCTGAGTCCTCTTATGAGTAACATCTTGCTCTAAGCGTGAAGGCTATCCCGACCTTTTACAGAGTCTTATCTTATCAGGATAACCCAATCAGCCAGCAAGATACGGGAACCTGTAACTAATATCATAGGTTGACTGACCTGTCAGTCTGACACAATGCGCGCACCCAAGACTATTTTGTTGCTATCATATGTCCATGGTTGCTATGGTAAACTGTGCTAAGTCTGTGCGTGAAAAACATAAACTAATACTTTCCTTGACTGGTCCACACATGTGTCAATCATGACTGTAGACCAATGAGATGCAAAGATATCCGAGTGCACAACAGAGAAGGTGGGATGTAATCAGTAATTCACGTGCATTTGTTTTGCCGTTTAGCCACGCAAGTTTTAGACAGTTCTATAACGAAATGCAGTTGTACAACGAAACACATTTATTCTACACCATCATGGCTTCTAAAAATAAAACAGTGAATCAGCCCCCAAAAAGATTGTTTTTATGGGGTAACAGCAGCATTGAAAGAGCTTCAACCGTTGGATGACGAGAAGATTGAAATAGAGTCTGGTAGAATCCGAAAGCAGCAAAAGTCACGGAAGAGTATATGGAGAGATCACCGATTATTTATCTTCTAACTTTTGATTGGGATGAGATATCAGTTCCATTTGTTCAGGTGATGGCATACCCTTGGGGGCACACAATTTTATGACATAACTGGCCATTTCAATTCATTTTCCCACTTAAATCCACAGTAATCTAGATGCAAAAGGAAAAAGAGTTAGGGGGCGCCTATATTTTGGGAAGGTTATCAACATCTTTCTAAAATTTGAGATAACATATATGGTACTCTAAAGGTATTTTATCATAGCTTGAGGGGCACTTTTGTAACATCAAATTGAAATTTGCCATCATACTATACTTAAGACTCAAAAGTAGGCCTTTACATTTGGGCATGGAATTTTAGGTAGAATTTGCCAAAAAACATCAAGGTTCTAACAGGTTAATGAAAATGGGTTTGCTGAATTTTTGAGGAATTCACTGTAAATTTACATAGAAACATGATAAATTGTTAGTATGTACATAAACCTTAATACAATGAGCTACATATTTAATTTCAGATTATCAGTGTAATTTTATTTACATTTGCATGTATTTTAGAAAAATGGAAAAATTATGTATAAATAATACAGTTATTTTCTGTAAAAAAAATAGAAATCCATGTAATTTGTCATTATTGGCATTATCCTTAAAATAGCAGTCGTGTTTTTAATTTATAGTTAACCTCCATTATTATACGTAGTTTTGTATACAATTTCATAAAACAGAAAACCACTGTAAAAATGTAGAGTTATTAACTGTAAAATTAGGTTGTTTTTTTACAGTGTGATGTAGGTGGCATCTGATGGTAGTTTTGGAGACTTTGTGACCCAAATAATGTCTGCAATTCTCCAGCTGTGACCCTTGGAGATTATTTTTCCAGTCGAATCATCCTCCTCACGGTGCGTGGGGTCAATGTACACACACGTCATCTTCCAGGCTGATTCTTAACATCTCCCAACGCTTTAAACTTCTTTATTATTTCCATGATAGTAGAAATGGGTATTTTCAGCTGTTTAGAGATTTTCTTGTGTCCATTTCTTGATTTGTGCAGCTTAACAACTTTTCATCGCACATCGTCACTGTGTTCTTGAGTCTTTCCCATAGTGATGAATGACTTATGGAATTCGGCCTGTGTCACCTCATATTTGTACGCCAGTGGAACAGGAAGTCATGGTTGACCTTTTAAGAGTTCCTAATCAAACAGGTGAACTTAAAAATGTAAAACATGACTGGAAATATACTTCAGTTAGAATTCAATTATAAGATTCTCCTAGGGGTGCCAATAATTGTGGCTCACATGTTTCGGAGGAAAATATTTATTTAATGTCAACAGTTTTTTTTTCTTTCAATAATTTTACTTCAATGAAAAGGGATGATTTTTGTGAATATTTTGAGTGGAAGACCAAGAGGATAAACTGCAAAGACATATTTTTTCATAGCCTGTTTGCTCATATTTACTAGGGGTGCCAATAAGGCTGAGCGGGACTGTATATCAACTACACAAACAAACGGGCGGCTTTTGATCATTATTGTTAGATTTAATGTTGATGTGTGGGTGACAGAAATGTGTATTTGTATATGTACATTTATGGAAATACGGAACAAATCGCGTCCCGTATTGGCTCAAATGTTATGCTAATTCGCAACAATGTGTCCTGTCAACTCACTCGCATTAATAGTTCACGCCGGCTGTTTTTTTCGGAATAAATCCGTAATTCTTGACCATTTTGATGCACTCTCCTCCAGCATCCGCCTCTTCTTCATTCTGGCCTTTTCGGCCCCTCCTTTCTCCTTTCTCTTCTTTCCCTCCATCAAGTCCGCTTCACCTGCTCTCTCTCTCTGACATACTGAAAGGCATTTCCCATGAGGCTTTGCTCCGACCATTCTACATTACAAAACAAAAAAAGTAAATTGCTGGCCAATTTATATTTTTGGTCATGAAAGTTATGGAAAGTCTGAATAAAAAGTATTAGATCAAGATAGGAGGCTAAGTAAAAATCAGTAGGCTTATGAGATTGAGTTCGACACACACCATAAGTGAGATGTAGAGAGACAACAAGTGCTATATATATTGGTTGGACTACTTTTTCATGCTAGTGGAGAACTTACAGATTTTTGCAGGAACATTCCTTGGCAATGTCAGTTTTAACTCAATGGACCGCTCATGAACTTCACACGGCTGCGCAGGGCAGTCTGCAGGCTGCTTCTGGTGAGCTCATTGGCCTGCCGGCCGACCGGGAAACCTCCAGGTCCTCCCGATGGCCACTCCGCCCTGGGTGAGAGTCTTTGCAGGGTTAAGGGAGGAGGGAGTCTCTGAAGTGAGCAGCTGAGCTGCCCTGGCCCCTGTTGAAGTGGGAAAGTTGGAGCTCGGGTTGATGTTAACTGCGAGGTTGACTTGAGGTTGTGGGGGATGGTGTCAGGACTGTCTTTCATCAGTTTGTCTGGCGTAATTTCCGTCCTTCAAACTGACAGCAGAACGCATTCAGCTTGTTGGCCAGATGCCAGTCGTGGATGGAGTGGGGTGCTTTATGTTGATGTTTTGTGATCTTAGTTTGTGCCTCTCAAATGTTGGTCAGCGGTGGAATGTAAACACTGACCAGTATGAAGAATGCAAACTCATGCGGCGAGTAGAAGGGTTTGCAGTTGATGAAAAAAGATTCCAGACGTGGCTACAAGTAACCCAATGACCTCCAAGAATGACCAGACTTGGATTGTCCATCCCGCAGTCACAAGTTAACATATTATATTATCTATCACTTAAGTGCAGAGGGAATTAGCACATCTGGTGTTTATACAGAGTCCTGGCTTTGTGAATGGGAAACAAACACATTGGCTTGGACCAAGCAATAAACTATTTCAGCTAATCAACAATGTAGCTCCAGAATCACTGAAGGGAGGGGTTCATCTTTCAGCAGGATTGAGGACTTCATCTATAACCATGATGTGATGCCTGACACTCATCAACTTACACATGGCATATGACAGTAACCTCATGTCATTTTTCAAGGTCTGTCTCCAACATCTGGCATCTTCTGAAGAGTGGAGGATGTATCCTAAGAATAGAAATCAATAAGTGACATGATGATTAATGAGTGAAATGAAAAGCCAAATTCACATGAAGGTCAGAGAAATAAATGATTCGTGGATGGACACATTTGTCTCCTGTATTAAGTTTGCATTATGATATCTCTATCCCTCTTGAAGTAGACCTAAAAAAAAAGAATAAGAGCACCACTGCATGAAGACCTAGATATACCCCTAATATTTTTTGTCAGCAGTCCTTGTGTGCATATGCATACAACACACCTAGGATGAGCTCCCTCCAGAAAACAGATAGACCCCTACTGCCCCCCTTCCTGCCATACACTTTGCAACCCCCCCCCCCCCCCCCCCTGGCACACCTATTTTATTAAGTTGTGTGTTTGGTTCATCTATATTGAGAGTGTTCAACTTTCCTCTGTGTGAATTTCTGCATCTGGAGCAAGGAGTGATGCTGGGAACAAAGAAGCGAAGACAACAAAGGTACCACTAGGAATCACAAGAATTCCTCCAGAGTGACATCTGTGGCAAAGACATCAAACATAAGAGCACCTATGAGGCAAAGTTTACACTCAGATTAAACTTAGAAACCGATAGATATTAGGTAAAAATACAAATGTCCCTAATTGAACGCATGAACACCAGCATGCTTTTGAGCAAGCATGTTTCTTGCAGATGTTAGTTATGTTAGATTACCTCAGAAACACATCTGGTACTCCACTCAGTGTTTAAATTATAGTATGGCCATTTCCATATCACTCAGTTGTAAATGATCTCTTCAATGGGAACTGCCCTCAATTCCCTCAGAAAATAGGTCACTAGGGCAGTTATTTTTTAACCTATGTACAGTGGGGAAAATAAGTATTTGACCCCCTGCCAATTTTGCAGGTTTGGTCTGTGCTTGCCACCAAGGGTTATTCAACCAAGCACTAAGTCATTTTTGCTAGGGGTACAAATACTTATTTTCTGCGATAAATTCATAACTGTTATAAAATACAGTTTTCTGGATGTTTTTGTTGATATTCTGTCTCTCACTCAAATAGACCTACCATTATAGATCACACATTTCTTTGCTAGTGGCCAAACTTGCGAAATCGGCAGGGGGTCAAATACTTATTTTCCCCACTGTATGTGCACTGTGCAACTGTGTTTTCCCTAACCCCCAACTCTACTCCATCCCAACCCTCCCCTCTCCCAGGAGCACCTGAGGATTCACACTGGTGAGCGCCCACACACATGCAAAATTGGCCACAAGATTCATACCAAGCCCAGGTTGGCGCCTTTGGACAACCGGCCAAACAAATGCTCAGAGTGTGGCAAATGCTTTATGCTGCAGGGCCACCCAAACAAGCATCTGGTTGTCCACAGCAAGTCTTGACCCTTCCCCTGCGACAACTGTGACAAGAGTTTCAAGCAGATGGAAGACTTGGTCAAGCCCCAGTGTGGTGTACCCTCTTGTGACTCCATTTCGTCTGCTCGCACTGCAGCCTGGCCAAAGAGCGAGAGGCATAGCTGTAGAAGCACATGAACCTCCACAGCGGAAAGCTGTGTGACTGCGGCAAGAGCTTCTCTCACAACTCTTTACCGGCACATGCACTGGAGCCAGGATGGGCACAAGCAGTTGGCCCAGTGTGCTGGATGCAACAAAACCATCATGGTCTCCACTGCCTTATGAGTTGTACTTGCTAGGTTGTCTTCAGTTCTTCAAGCTTACTGGCTCAACCACACATACTGGAAGCTCTAAAAGAACAAAGCCATGCTCCAAAGTTTTAACCTCACTTCCAATTCACCATCAGAACTATTAAGATGTCCTCACACATGACTTCCAAACCAAAATACAACACAAGGTGTTAAGGCAGCTGTCTGGCTGAAGCTGTTGTTCTCCATAACCTGTGAGGATGCGGATGGCAATAATGTTGGAGTTCAGTAGTCTTGAGGGTAATAGAATATTAATAAAGCACGCTAAAGTTGAAGAATGGACCGGAGGCAGAGTCAGTTTCAGTTGGCTTGTATTTCAGCATGGAGACCCCTCTCGCTGTTGGTTCAAGAACGGTCTAACCTGATAGCAGTATGCAATGGCATTTATACAATTCAGGTTACAGTACAAAGGGAGAGGGGGAGGGCCACACCCTTTTAGGTGAGAGAAGGGGGGTGGGGGTTACAGTCAGAGGTTCACCTATGGGGGGATGATGCCAGGACACAAGGCCTCTAGCAGGAAGAGGGGGAGGGAGGGTCACATGTCATTTGCATTGGATCTCAGTGAGAGACAGACCTAGTACACAATCAGAGTGAGTTGTAGATACAGAGCAGTACATCTTTACCTATAATAATAACAATAATTCCAGTTCCATCAGTCCCCCAATTGAGCATATATATGCTCACACAATAATAACCAGGCAACAGCCAATCAGGGCAGGACACATCGAAATATGTTACAGATAGGGATGATACAAATTAACAGTGGAATATCTATTTTGCAGTTCCATCAGTAGTTATCTTGTGAACACATAGAGCCCACATGCAGAGTCCTTCTGCCATGTTTTCTGGGTGGGTAGTCTCTACCATGGCAAGACGTGCTGAATCAGGTGCTGAAACACCAAGCACGTGGATGGCCAGTTGATGAGTTCAGGTTTCCATTGTGGTCACAGGGTTGTCAAAAGTCCTTTTGTTTAGGCTGAGTGTGTATCTCTGAGGAGAGCTGGACAGTCCATGACCTCAGCCGGAGCCAAAAACGCCCCGGGACACAGGGAGGTGTTAGATAGGGTGTGTTGATGGCTGCAGATGGGCAGGAGATGTAAGGTCTGTGTTCTGTCCCTGTCTTGTTTCATTGTATGTATCCCTTGTGTTCTCACGTGTTCCTTCTTTTGTGGTTGTTTACCCTTGTCTCCTCGTGTCTGTCTCCTCACGCCCTTCCCTTGTTATTGTGCTTGTGCTGTTCATTAGTTTGTCTCCCTTGTGTGTCATGTGATCTTTGTTGTCTAGTCTTTGTGCTTCCTTGTTCCCACCATGTGCTTTCCACCATGTGCTTTCCTGTGTTTGTTTGTGTATTCCATGTGCCCTCGTTGTTGTCCGTGTCTCCACCCCTCACCTGTTCCCAATAATCACCTGGTTTGTTTGTCTTATTGGTTTCTCCTGTGTCCTGTCAATTCACCTCGTTTAGTCCACCTGTGTCTCCTTGTCTGCCCTGCCTTGATTGTTTTCACCTGTCCCTTGTTATCTGTTGTGTGTGTGTGTATATATAGTCCTTGTGTTCTTGTCTCTCGTTGCTGGTTCGTCATTAATGTTGCGTGTTGCTTCTCAGTGTTCTCAGTGTTCTCAGTGTTCTCAGTGTTCTCAGTGTTCTCAGTGTTCTCAGTGTTCTCAGTGTTCTCAAATATTTCTCGTGTTGACCCTGGACTGTTTTCGACTTCTCTATTGCCTTTGCCCCTTTGGATTGTTTGCCTGCCATTGGACTGCTTACCCGTGTACCGAAACCTGGACAGTAAAAGTTTGTTCTTTATTCTACCCCTTGTGTCTGAGTCGTGCTATTGAGTTCACACCCCAACCCCAATTCGTAACAGTACGAACCAGCCAAGATGAACTCAGCCGACTCAGACCCAAGCCTGATGGATGACCCTTATAGTCAGTTTTATGATTTTGAGAACAAGGCCATAGATCTGCTCCCCTGGGAGATCTTCTGGCATGGTGTTTCAGTGAGTGAGGACTGGGTCGACGATGACGAGCTCTCAGAGGGTGAGTGGCCTGAGAGAGAAGTCATTGAACCAGTTCCCCCACCCGGTCCCAGCCGAGACGCTCGGTTTATGGGTAGCCGGTTGGCCATCCGGCGAAACCCATTCAGAACACCACCTCTGGTCTCGTCCCCTCCGCTTCCAGCATCCCCGTGTGTTATTAAGGAGGATGATGTCAGTGGCTGGATTGATGGGGGTTTTATATTAGGGGATCGGTTTTTTGAGAAGCCAACCTGTGCTGATGACTGGGAGGATTATGACTCAGAGGATGATTCGGATGAGAAGGAGGAGATGGACACAACTCCCGTCCCTGCTCAGATGACCTCCGTTGCTGCAGCATCTAGGACTCTTTCTCCAGCACCTCCTGCACCTCCCACACCATTACCGGTGCCAGCTCCCCGGCTGACTCCTGCACCTCGTCGAGCCCCAGCTCCCCAGCTGACCCCTACGCCTCGTCAGGCTCCAGCTCCCAGTCTGACCCCGGCACCTCGTCGAGCCCCAGCTCCCCAGATGACCCCTGTGCCTCGTCAGGCTCCAGCTCCCAGGCTGACCCCGGCACCTCGTCGAGCCCCAGCTCCCCAGCTGATCCCTGCGCCTCGTCAGGCTCCAGCTCCCCAGCTGACTCCTGCTCCAGCTCCAGCCCCTGAGCCATTCCACACTCCTGCAGCTCCTGCTGCTGCTGCCCCCGCAGCTGCTACCCCTGCTGCTGCGCCTCCCGCAGCTGCTCTTCCTGCATCCACTGCAGCTACTCCTGCTGCTGCTCCCCCAGCAACTGCTGCAGCCACTCCTGCTGCTGCTCCTCCTGCAGCTCCTGCTGCTACTCCTGCACTTGCCCCTCCTGCTTCGTGCGGGGCGGCTGCCTCCGTACCTGCTCTGCAGATCACTGCCGACTCAGACACTGTGCTTGCTGCACGGGTGGTAATGTTGAGTCAGCAATCCACCTCCATCTGCCTTGTTATGAGGGGAATGACGGAGCGAGAGGAAAAGGCCCGGATTTTCTTCAGCCTACTAGCGGCGGAATTCCAGCAGCTCCTGGCATGTTGGGATTCTCTTGTTGCACCCCCTTCTTCTCCAGCTCCAGATCAATCTCACCTGGATTCCGTCTCCAGGGTTTCAGCTCCACTCACCACTACGGCTCTGGCTTCAGCACCAGTTTCATGTCTCCTCGCCCCCGCAGCTGTAGCTACTGCTGCCTTCACAGTTGCCTCGGCTACCCTCGAAGCAGCCTCTGCTGCTGTCACTCTCGAGGCAACCACTACCGCTGCCACCATGAGGACCGTCTCTGCTGCCCTTGAAGCAGCCTCTGCGGCTGCCACCCTCGAAGCAGTCTCGGCCGCCCTGGATACTGCCTCTGCAGCTTTAGAAACAGCTTCTGCCGCCCCCGAAGCAGCCTCTGGTGCTGCTGCCCTCGATGCGGCCGCTGCTGCCCTTGACGCAGTTTCGGTCGCCATCAAAGCAGCCTCTTACGCTGCCCCTGATGTCCCTTATGTAGCTACTGCTGCTATTGCTCCCGAAGCAGCCTCTGATGCTACATCTCCTGAAGCAGCCTTTGACGCTGCCGCCCCAGTGGCCATCCCTGATGTCCACGATGTAGCCTCAGTTGCTACCGCCTCTGAAGCATCCTCAGACGCTGCCTCCTCCAAAGCAGCCGCTGACGCACCCGACGTAGCCTCCGTTGCTGCCGCCCCTGAAGCAGCCTCTGACGCTGCCGCCCCCGAGGCCATCTCTAATGTCTCCCCCGTAGCCTCCGTAGCTACCGCCCCGGAAGCAACCTCTGACGAATTTGCTGATGGTGACCCCACTGAGGCCTACGCCACAGCAGATCCAGCCGTTGCAGACCCGGACCTCGCAGCCACCGCTGCAGACCCGCACCTCGCAGCCACCGCTGCAGACCCGCACCTCGCAGCCACCGCTGCAGACCCGCACCTCGCAGCCACCGCTGCAGACCCGCACCTCGCAGCCACCGCTGCAGACACGGACCTCGCAGCCACCGCTGCAGACCCGGACATCCTAGCCACTGCTGTCGACCCGGACATCGCAGCCACCGCTGCAGACCCGGACCTCGCAGTGTTCCGTTCAGCTGCAGGACCAGCAGAGCCCTCTGCCGGCACTGGTCCAGCAGCACCTCCTGAAGGCGTCGCTGCTGACGACTCTGCCGCCCATGTCCCCAGTTCCCCTGTCCCAGGTTCTCCTGTCCCCGATTCTCCTGTCCCAGGTCCCCCTGTCCCAGGTTCCCCTGTCTCAGGCTCTCATGCCCCTGTCCAGAGTGCCCCTGTCCAGAGTGCCCCTGTCCAGAGTGCCCCTGTCCCGATCCCCCCAGATCTCCTCGCCCCCATCAAGGCTCCTAGTCGCTTGCCTCATTTTGGGCTCCTAGTCGCCTGCCTCACTCTCCTAGTCACCTGCCTCATTCCACCCGGCCTGCCGCCAGAAACTCCGTCCCTGTTCGGCTGTTCCCCCGGTCGACCACCAGAGACTCTGCCCCTGTTTGGTCTCCCGACAGCCCAGCCACCAGACATTCTGCCCGTGCTTGGCCGTCCACCCAGCCAGCCACCAGACATTCTGCCCGTGCTTGGCCGTCCACCCAGCCAGCCACCAGACATTCTGCCTGTGCTTGGCCATCCACCCAGTCGGCCACCAAATTCTTCAGCCGTCCACCCGGCTTGTCACTGGACTCTTGGTCCCTATCCCGCCTGCCTTGCTCTTGGCCCCCTCCACCCACCCTACTGGGACTTGTTAAGTTTGTTTTGGGCCGTCTGGCATCCGGCCCTTAGAGGGGGGGTACTGTAAGGTCTGTGTTCTGTCCCTGTCTTGTTTCATTGTATGTATCCCTTGTGTTCTCACGTGTTCCTTCTTTTGTGGTTGTTTACCCTTGTCTCCTCGTGTCTGTCTCCTCACGCCCTTCCCTTGTTATTGTGCTTGTGCTGTTCATTAGTTTGTCTCCCTTGTGTGTCATGTGATCTTTGTTGTCTAGTCTTTGTGCTTCCTTGTTCCCACCATGTGCTTTCCACCATGTGCTTTCCTGTGTTTGTTTGTGTATTCCATGTGCCCTCGTTGTTGTCCGTGTCTCCACCCCTCACCTGTTCCCAATAATCACCTGGTTTGTTTGTCTTATTGGTTTCTCCTGTGTCCTGTCAATTCACCTCGTTTAGTCCACCTGTGTCTCCTTGTCTGCCCTGCCTTGATTGTTTTCACCTGTCCCTTGTTATCTGTTGTGTGTGTGTGTATATATAGTCCTTGTGTTCTTGTCTCTTGTTGCTGGTTCGTCATTAATGTTGCGTGTTGCTTCTCAGTGTTCTCAGTGTTCTCTAATATTTCTCGTGTTGACCCTGGACTGTTTTCGACTTCTCTATTGCCTTTGCCCCTTTGGATTGTTTGCCTGCCATTGGACTGCTTACCCGTGTACCGAAACCTGGACAGTAAAAGTTTGTTCTTTATTCTACCCCTTGTGTCTGAGTCGTGCTATTGAGTTCACACCCCAACCCCAATTCGTAACAGGAGGGGGGTAAATCCTCGGAATTGAAGGGAATTGGGTGATCTCAGGGTCCTGAGATTCTTGGCTTCGGGTACTTATCAAGTCTCACATGAGGAACCAACAATAGCATGAGGTGTTTGGAGAACATTCAAGCATTTGCATTTGACTGTGATATGGGGGAGGGGGAGGGGTGTTTGGTAACAGGAAATGCGAGACTACTTCATGAGTGAAGGCACAGGGCGTGGTAAAATAAAAATGGAAGACTTTGACAAAATAAAATAAAAGGAATACAGGAAACAAAATAGCACAAGACTTTGACAAAATAAAATAAAAAGGAATACGGGTGGGACAAACAAAAGACAACATAAAATAGTGCAGATAAGTCACAACAAGCCTTCAAATCCCCTATATGATAGCTTGGAAGCTATCACCTTTGAAAAGTAAATACAAGTTAAAGCAAGGCATTGTCAGACTTAAATCATACCAGACAATAACAAAACAATCAAAAGTCATATACCAGACAATAAACAAAGCAGTCAAAAGTCATATACCAGACAATAAACAAAGCAGTCAAACGTGGTCAAAAGTATGTCATTCTATATTCTCACTCAGTCAGTGAGTGGCATTGAAGTCCATTCATTCATCGGCTGGCCAGCCCACACACACACACACACACACGTACACACACGCGCGCTTGCGCAGTTGTTCGCTCAGAACACGCGTTGTCTGACTCGCGGGGAAACAAAGACAAGAGAAGTTAATAATCTGGTTACAACATGTAGGCAACACAGAACACAGAGAGTTAGCAGAAGTCTGCCTCCTCAACATTCACTGGCTTTATTTGACTACCAGACAGCGACAGATCACTTGAACAGCGAGCTCATTTGATTTTACTTAAAAGGGGCATTCCAACATATTGTGGGCCCAGCTAATGTGTCTATACATTTACGTATGTTTTTCCGAAAAGGCATCTTATTTCCATGTATCTTAAACATATACACCCAGGATGAAGGCTTTGTTAAAAGTCTTCACTCCTCTCCTTCTAACTGGCTAAGTTAGATCAATTTAGACAATGGGATAGATGGTGCTGTTTGAATCACTACTGATAGTCAAGCCTGGCCACTTTAAGAACAAAGACAACACAGATGGACGCACACAGGCTTACACAATGAACATAAAACACGGAACAGACAAACATATATCACGCTGAAACAAACCAACCGAAACTGACCTGTCCTGGTCCTTATAATGAATAGTATAAGTCAATTATAGCGAACAGGGCTTTTTCTATATGCAGAGGCGGCTAAGCAGATGAGAGACCTCTTTCACACCCGTACAGTACCAAGTTATTTAAACCGTTGAAAGTTGACAATGGTAGACTTATCTCAATTGGTATGGCGCTACAAATTGAGCCAAAGTCGCTCTCAAGACACAGTGTTCAGTCTCGCACTCGTGCCTTCCCAATAACAGCGCCGACACAGTGCTTTTAAAAAATGCATAGGTCTACTAAACGCCGAATGATAAAACGTCTGAGACTGTGCATGTAAAACACGCCTCGATCACGTTTACTAGTCCGCACGGCGGTGTTTACCTAAAACACGCGCTACAGTCATGACCCTAGGACAACGTCCGGCACTGTTTGCATAAAAACACGCGCGTAACGATAACGTTGTTAATTTCTGGTTTTAACTGGAATACGATGCCTGTGCACTTTACGCCTAGCGCTGGGTATGTAAAGAGTTGAGGCTGAATTAAGTGCTATATATTTATGCCTAAATTGCTCTGTCTCTCACCCCCACACAACCTCTGTACACAGAAAGATGGTAAAAAGCTTACCTCTCCCGTTTCACAATGTTTGAGCGTCAGCTTGTATTCTCTGCTGTTTCTTAGAGTTACAGTATTTCTCTGCTCCTAAAACACATTTTTTCAAAGCATGCCTCGGTTTCTCTGAACACTAAACCCAAGTGCCAACTCCTTAAACCAATTCTGCTAAACTTTAAGCACAATTCTCTGCTTTAAACACAGATTTCAATTGTTAACCGCACTTTCTTCAAAACACAACACGCAATTCTTTGCTTTAGACACAGTTTTCAATTGTTAACCACATTTTCTTCAAAACACTAAACACCATCCTCTCTACTTTGCATACTTCATCAATGCCAAAACCTCCTTGTGTTCAAACAGAAAACACTGCTAATCAATTGGCAAAACTTCCATTTCCAAGGCTGTTGTGCAATTTGAAATCAAAACTTTAGCTCCTAGTTTGGAGAACAATTTATGGCAACATTGAAGTGAGTGGTGATCAGAGAGGCAGAGGAGTGAGAGTAAGAGGAGGAGGAGAAGGAAAATGATGAAGAGGAAGAGCAAGACTAAGAGCCATTACTGTATCTCTGATGAGATCCAGGCCAATGTGTTCAAACATGTGGTCAACATGGGTTTGACCATGCAGGAGGCTGGTAAGGCTGGCCAGAGGGTTCAACCAAACATAAGTCGCTTCTCAGTTGCACCGATTCTCCTGACATTCAGAAGAGAGAATGGGTAAGAAACACTACTATGACAGTACGTAAAACACTAGTTTGAATGCCTTATCAGGAGCATAGTATTCTTGTATTTAGAATATTTTACATTGTACTGTATTTGTAAAATTATAAACAAATACAAAGTGCAACCATTGATGACCAAGACATATTCCTAAACATCAATACAGTGAGCCTAGCCACATAGGACCATGTTCTTAGGCAAAACACCTCGAGAATGAAGCAGGTGTACAGGGTGCCTTTTGACAGAAACTCTGATAGAGTCAAACAATTACAGTATGATACGACTATGTGCAAGTAAGTCATATACGTTTCCACAACTGATTACGTCCTATCAGCACTGAAACATTACTGTACTGTATTGTAATCCAATCAAATGTTACTGTATTTTCAGATGTTTCACAACACAACAATTGTCGATATTGTTCTTGAGCAAGAACAGGATGCGGTCTAGTTTTTTTGTCCTTTTTTATTTTACATTTTTCTTTCTTTTTTTGTTGACTGTATCAATATCCTATTGTTTGTTCTGTGTAAATCATCTACACATTTGGTTGTGTTTGCTCTGATGTAAAGGCTACACCACTTTTGAAAAAAAAAAATCTTTACTGTAAGTCGTAACTGTTTGTGAGTTGGTTTATATTTGAGTTAAAACATTATACAGTTACAATATTTTACAACAGGAGAAAGCGTACAGTAACAATAGAGATGAAAAGGCACAATGCTCCTGATAAGGCCTTCATACTAGTGTTTTCTCATTTTATAGTAGTGTTTTCCATTGAGCACATCAGTGTTCCATCGATGCTTAGAATATCTACTCATATAATGGTTTGTGTTTGTCATTTGAAAACAATATATATATTGGGACTAAACCTGAATACGATGCCTTTCACTGTGCGCTGCAGTGTCGGGTAATATATATATAAACTACTTGTATTTCTGTCTCACTCTCTCTCTCTTTCTTTCTCGCACACAGTCTCTCTCTTCACGCACACAATTTTCTCTATCTCTCACTCTCAAAAATTCTGCACATAGAATCAGCTTAAATTGCTTACCGTTCCCGTTCAAAGTTTTTGAAGCGTCGGCTCGTATTCTTTTGCTGTTTCAGATAGATGTATATCTACCGGCATCGAAGGACCATCTAATAGAATATTAATAAAGCACGCTAAAGTTGAAGAATGGACCGGAGGCAGAGTCAGTTTCAGTTGGCTTGTATTTCAGCATGGAGACCCCTCTCGCTGTTGGTTCAAGAACGGTCTAACCTGATAGCAGTATGCAATGGCATTTATACAATTCAGGTTACAGTACAAAGGGAGAGGGGGAGGGCCACACCCTTTTAGGTGAGAGAAGGGGGGTGGGGGTTACAGTCAGAGGTTCACCTATGGGGGGATGATGCCAGGACACAAGGCCTCTAGCAGGAAGAGGGGGAGGGAGGGTCACATGTCATTTGCATTGGATCTCAGTGAGAGACAGACCTAGCACACAATCAGAGTGAGTTGTAGATACAGAGCAGTACATCTTAACCTATAATACAGTATTTCTCTGTTCCTAAAACACATTTTTTCAAAGCATGCCTCGGTTTCTCTTAGCTCTAAACACAAATCCCAAAACCACTCACACAAAATGCAAAACCCTTTATATCTCTTGCAAAATGACACTTTGGTTTCAAAACACTATTATATCACCTCAAAAGGGCATTTTGTTTTCAAACAACAAACACAGACCATTATTTGAGTAGACATTTTAAGCATTGATTGAACACTGATGTGCTCAATGGAAAACACTACTATGAAATGGGAAAACACTAGTATGAAGGCCTTATCAGGAGTATTACAGTATTTCTCTGTTCCTAAAACACGTTTTTTCAAAGCATGCCTCGGTTTCTCTTAGCTCTAAACACAAATCCCAAAACCACTCACACAAAATGCAAAACCCTTTATATCTCTTGCAAAATGACACTTTGGTTTCAAAACACTATTATATCACCTCAAAAGGGCATTTTGTTTTCAAACAACAAACACAGACCATTATTTGAGTAGACATTCTAAGCATTGATTGAACACTGATGTGCTCAATGGAAAACACTACTATGAAATGGGAAAACACTAGTATGAAGGCCTTATCAGGAATATTATGCCTTTTCATCTCCAGTGTTACTGTACGCTTTCTTCTGTTGTAAAATATTGTAACTGTATAATGTTTTAACTCAAAAATGAAAGAAAAATGTCAAATACAGTATTTCTCTGTTCCTAAAACACATTTTTTCAAAGCATGCCTCGGTTTCTCTTAGCTCTAAACACAAATCCCAAAACCACTCACACAAAATGCAAAACCCTTTATATCTCTTGCAAAATGACACTTTGGTTTCAAAACACTATTATATCACCTCAAAAGGGCATTTTGTTTTCAAACAACAAACACAGACCATTATTTGAGTAGACATTCTAAGCATTGATTGAACACTGATGTGCTCAATGGAAAACACTACTATGAAATGGGAAAACACTAGTATGAAGGCCTTATCAGGAGTATTATGCCTTTTCATCTCCAGTGTTACTGTACACTTTCTCCTGTTTTAAAATATTGTAACTGTATAATGTTTTAACTCAAAAATGAAAGAAAAATGTAAAATAATAAAAGGCCAAAAAAACTAGACTGCATCCTGTTCTTGCTCAAGACAATATCGACAATTGTTGTGTTGTGAAACATCTGAAAATACAGTTTGATTTGAACATTTGATTGGATTACAATACAGTACAGTAATGTTTCTGTGCTGATAGGACGTAATCAGTTGTGGAAACGTATATGACTTACTTGCACATAGTCATATCATACTGTAATTGTTTGACTCTATCAGAGTTTCTGTCAAAAGGCACCCTGTACACCTGCTTCATTCTCGAGATGTTCTGCCTTAGAACATGGTCCACTGTGGCTAGGCTCTTTGTATTGATGTTTAGGAATATGTCTTGGTCATCAATGGTTGCACTTTGTATTTGTTTACGTATACTGTAATTTTACAAATACAGTATAATGTAAAATATTCTACAGTAAAATACAAGAATACTATGCTCCTGATACAGTAAGGCATTCAAACTAGTGTTTTACTGTCATAGTAGTGTTTCTTACCCATTCTCTCTTCTGAATGTCCGGAGAATCGGTGCAACTGAGAAGCGGCTTATGTTTGGTTGAACCCTCTGGCCAGCCTTGCCAGCCTCCTGCATGGTCAAACCCATGTTGACCACATGGTTGAACACATTGGCCTGAATCTCATCAGAGATACAGTAATGGCTCTCCGTCTTGCTCTTCCTGTTCATCATTTTCCTCCTCCTCCTCCTCTTACTCTCACTCCTCTGCCCCTCTGATCACCACTCACTTCAATGTTGCCATAAATTGTTCTCCAAACTAGGAGCTAAAGTTTTGATTTCAAATTGCACAACAGCTTTGGAAATGGAAGTTTTGTCATTTGATTAGCAGTGTTTTCTGTTTGAACACAATGAGGTTTTGGCATTGATGAAGCATGCAAAGTAGAGAGGAAGGTGCTTAGTGTTTTGAAGAAAATGTGGTTAACAATTGAAAACTGTGTCTAAAGCAGAGAATTGTGTGTTGTGGTTTGAAGAAAGTGCGGTTAACAATTGAAATCTGTGTTTAAAGCAGAGAATTGTGCTTAAAGTTTAGCAGAATTGGTTTAGGGAGTTGGAACTTGGGTTTAGTGTTCAGAGAAACAGAGGCATGTTTTGAAAAAATGTGTTTTAGGAACAGAGAAATACTGTAATAAAAGGACAAAAAAACTAGACTGCATCCTGTTCTTGCTCAAGACAATATCGACAATTGTTGTGTTGTGAAACATCTGAAAATACAGTTTGATTTGAACATTTGATTGGATTACAATACAGTACAGTAATGTTTCTGTGCTGATAGGACGTAATCAGTTGTGGAAACGTATATGACTTACTTGCACATAGTCATATCATACTGTAATTGTTTGACTCTATCAGAGTTTCTGTCAAAAGGCACCCTGTACACCTGCTTCATTCTCGAGATGTTCTGCCTTAGAACATGGTCCACTGTGGCTAGGCTCTTTGTATTGATGTTTAGGAATATGTCTTGGTCATCAATGGTTGCACTTTGTATTTGTTTACGTATACTGTAATTTTACAAATACAGTACAATGTAAAATATTCTACAGTAAAATACAAGAATACTATGCTCCTGATACAGTAAGGCATTCAAACTAGTGTTGTACTGTCATAGTAGTGTTTCTTACCCATTCTCTCTTCTGAATGTCCGGAGAATCGGTGCAACTGAGAAGCGGCTTATGTTTGGTTGAACCCTCTGGCCAGCCTTGCCAGCCTCCTGCATGGTCAAACCCATGTTGACCACATGGTTGAACACATTGGCCTGAATCTCATCAGAGATACAGTAATGGCTCTCCGTCTTGCTCTTCCTCTTCATCATTTTCCTCCTCCTCCTCCCCTTACTCTCACTCCTCTGCCCCTCTGATCACCACTCACTTCAATGTTGCCATAAATTGTTCTCCAAACTAGGAGCTAAAGTTTTGATTTCAAATTGCACAACAGCTTTGGAAATGGAAGTTTTGTCTTTTGATTAGCAGTGTTTTCTGTTTGAACACAATGAGGTTTTGGCATTGATGAAGCATGCAAAGTAGAGAGGATGGTGTTTTGTGTTTTGAAGAAAATGTGGTTAACAATTGAAAACTGTGTCTAAAGCAGAGAATTGTGTGTTGTGGTTTGAAGAAAGTGCGGTTAACAATTGAAATCTGTGTTTAAAGCAGAGAATTGTGCTTAAAGTTTAGCAGAATTGGTTTAGGGAGTTGGCACTTGGGTTTAGTGTTCAGAGAAACCGAGGCATGTTTTGAAAAAATGTGTTTTAGGAACAGAGAAATACTGTATGCCTTTTCATCTCCAGTGTTACTGTACGCTTTCCTCTGTTGTAAAATATTGTAACTGTATAATGTTTTAACTCAAAAATGAAAGAAAAATGTGTAATAATAAAAGGACAAAAAAACTAGACTGCATCCTGTTCTTGCTCAAGACAATATCGACAATTGTTGTGTTGTGAAACATCTGAAAATACAGTTTGATTTGAACATTTGATTGGATTACAATACAGTACAGTAATGTTTCTGTGCTGATAGGGCGTAATCAGTTGTGGAAACGTATATGACTTACTTGCACATAGTCATATCATACTGTAATTGTTTGACTCTATCAGAGTTTCTGTCAAAAGGCACCCTGTCCACCTGCTCCATTCTCGAGATGTTCTGCCTTAGAACATGGTCCACTGTGGCTAGGCTCTTTGTATTGATGTTTAGGAATATGTCTTGGTCATCAATGGTTGCACTTTGTATTTGTTTACGTATACTGTAATTTTACAAATACAGTACAATGTAAAATATTCTACAGATACAAATACAAGAATACTATGCTTCTGATACAGTAAGGCATTCAAACTAGTGTTTTACTGTCATAGTAGTGTTTCTTACCCATTCTCTCTTCTGAATGTCCGGAGAATCGGTGCAACCGAGAAGCGGCTTATGTTTGGTTGAACCCTCTGGCCAGCCTTGCTAGCCTCCTGCATGGTCAAACCCATGTTGACCACATGGTTGAACACATTGGCCTGAATCTCATCAGAGATACAGTAATGGCTCTCCGTCTTGCTCTTCCTCTTCATCATTTTCCTCCTCCTCCTCCTCTTACTCTCACTCCTCTGCCCCTCTGATCACCACTCACTTCAATGTTGCCATAAATTGTTCTCCAAAATAGGAGCTAAAGTTTTGATTTCAAATTGCACAACAGCTTTGGAAATGGAAGTTTTGTCATTTGATTAGCAGTGTTTTCTGTTTGAACACAAGGAGGTTTTGGCATTGATGAAGCATGCAAAGTAGAGAGGATGGTGTTTAGTGTTTTGAAGAAAATGTGGTTAACAATTGAAAACTGTGTCTAAAGCAGAGAATTGAGTGTTGTGGTTTGAAGAAAGTGCGGTTAACAATTGAAATCTGTGTTTAAAGCAGAGAATTGTGCTTAAAGTTTAGCAGAATTGGTTTAGGGAGTTGGCACTTGGGTTTAGTGTTCAGAGAAACCGAGGCATGTTTTGAAAAAATGTGTTTTAGGTACAGAGAAATACTGTAATAACAATAATTCCAGTTCCATCAAGGGTAATCTATTTATATTTTATATTATATTTTTATGCTTACAGATGTATGACCTTGACCTGACCTCTGTTTGACCTGGGAACCAAGAACTGTTGAATGTAGTTTCTACTATAGTGTCTAACAAAGTTACTTAAAAATATAGCACTAACATACTAAGATGATGACAAAGCAGGAAGCTAAGAGTACAATTGAGGTGATGGTTAAGGTGTGCAAATTTGTTTTCAGCCTAGTAGGCCTGTATATAAGAAGATCTGTTTTGCCATATGCTCATTAAAGAATAAACTGCATGCACAAATTGTACATCAATTTTTTATGTTTAATAATTTGTAATAATGTGCACACACACATACAAACTCTTTAGCCTTAAGTTCAAATATTATATGCACAAACATGTCATACTGTGAAAGTGAAAGAAAGCAGTTACATGAAAGGAGGGAATATTTGTCAGAAAGGATGATGGAGCTATTTCGGAATGAGTCTCCCTCACTCTCGTGTAGTTGACACGCATCAGTGATCTGGTTACCTGTTAACTGTTGGAAGTCCCATTTGAATATTTTAATGCATAACATTCATCCTGTAAGATTTGTTAAAAAAACTCTCTTTGGATATATACAGAAGAACTCAGGACAACTGCAGACTTCTCTCATTCAGGCGCACAGGTTTCCGGAGGCGGAGGCTGAGTTTCACTCTACGGAGTGGCATTTCACCCGGTTATCCGTGAGCCCAACATGTATGGCTTTTTGAGCTTGATGATTGTGCTTCATTTCTACAGGGGGAGCCATACTATGGCACTGTTTCCATTACAGAATTTGCTTGCCTTCATGTCGAGGTCTCCTTGTGTTTCATATTAAGTCAGGTGGTTAGATTTGATACTTAGTTGTGACTAAATAACCTCTGTATTACTACCTAAATAGTTAAACATTTGGCATAACAAACAAAGTAAATAATCATAATGAAAGTTAAATGTAGGTCTGTGTCAATGTAGGTACAAATCATTGCCACACCCCAAATGGATATTTGTTGTCTCTCTTTACAATAACATACAGTAGAATTAAAGAGGACCTTTTATGCCTATATAATATAGCTTTTTGTGCATGTAACTGTTCTGCAAAGATACAAAGCCCAAAGTACACTCCAAAGGGATTTACTCTGTATGTACCACAGAAACCACTTTTCTCTGTAGCCTGAAATGCATAGTTGGAATTCCAGCTCTTTTCCTTTGTTACAAAATGATGCAATCTCGTAACACAGTCCTTCTTGCCAAACTAGCTGACCATTAAGACATGATGGATAAAGATGTTAAGAATGAGAACAATAATGGTTTTGGAACATTGAAGGACATAAATCTATTCTAGTGGACCCCAAAAATAAAACCATGAACACTGAAAATGAGCATAATAGCTTTAATGTTTCGATTAATCTTAAAGTCCTTCATTTCTTATATGCTGCAAAGAATAACGAGAAAGAGAGAAAGAGATGATGCTGATATGTGTCATTGGTAATCGACATCTCTTAAAAGTGATGAATGAGCAGCCACATCTCATTTCTCATGTAAGTTGGTCCTTGATTCCTCCATCCTTCTTGCATCCTCCCTTGTAACTTGCACAATTTTATCGGGGGGCCAGGATGTAACGAAAGGAAGGAAGTAAGGAGTGATATGTACCCCAGAGGCGCCCAGACACTCACCCCCTTCTCCCGCTTTATTTTCACATTTTGCTCCAATTCCCCTTCCCTTGTAACCTCCCCTCCCCATCCATCTCATTCCCATTCCTCCTCAAGTATTATAGTTACTCACAGAAGAAGTGTGTCACCTAACCTAGCATATAGTAATGAGTGTGACAACTAACTCACCTAAGGTTCTCTTAAACAAAGGTATCCCCCACCAAGATCTAGATAATTGTACATTGTAGCACAAATACATTGTTGTTCAAGATCTGGTGAATTATGATAGTCCATTCTATGTCGTTGTCTACTATAATCTTTGTTCTTATTTTACTCTCTGTCTCATATTTTGTCTTTTATGTCCCGTCTCTGTAATTTCCGGTTTATTTAAAACGATGCCCACCTTTGTGTAACTCTTACGTTGACTACATTCAAAATATGTCATCTTTTTCCCAGGATGCTCTAATGTTTGTGGATATAGATTGAGACCACCTACAACCTCTGATAAGTCATTATACAATGCAATATGGTAGTGCCATAAAAAGACATTTATACAGAATTGCGAACCTGTATTTATATTTATAGGATGCACTTTGTCTGACACTCTCTACTTCTTTATATAGGCTCATTTGAGTGTTATATACACAGCTGTCTTTCCTCCAGGACCACTGGCCAGAGTCAGGACATTTTATTTCCCGTCCCTACGTCCCTCACCACCTACGTCCGAATCACAGCCGTGAGAATATCCTTTAACAGCCCCTCTGTCACTTGTGTCATATTGCTTAAACGATCATTACTTACTCTATGTTCTCTTTTAAAGGATTCATTCACTCGATCCTGAGAAATGCATTTACATCTATCTACAATGAACTAGCAAAGATGAGATTTTTACTTTTACCCCTTTTTCTACAAAAAAAATGTTTACTGAACTTGTTAAGTTGATTCCTCCCATAAATGATTATTCTGTAGTTCATAAGGCAAACATGGCAGGAAAACCTACAGGACCCCTCACTCTGATGGAGAGGGGCTTAGAGCCCCTGATTGTCAATGGGACTAAGACCACCTGAGGATAAAGTGTTGTTAAGGATGTTGCAGGTGACATGAACTTTTCACTTTATTGATGTGACTTAATATCCCTCCCTTACTCTCTCTCTCTTTATTTATGTACAGTATATATATAAAAAATATCCTATCACTCCAGAGTTTCCTTACTCATTAACACTACTTAATGCCTCCCTTGGCTTCACTGCAAGTCTTAGATGTGGTGATGAGGCAGTTCCCTTTACTTAATGTCCTCATCAGGTTATCTGTAACTATTCCTCTCAGGTATCTCAGGTACAGAATACTGTATATACAGTATATGGAAGTTGTGCCATTAAGCAAATAAGCAAATAATATTCACCTGAAATATGTACATGGCCATTTTTTGCAGATGTAAAAACAACTAGACGTAACGCAGAGCGTTACAAAATATGACCGCCGAACTGTTCAGTAGGTTTTGGCACAGAATGAGTCATGGTTGTCAGTGTGTTTGTGTGTTTTTATGTGTTTTGTGTGTGTAAATGGGTTTGTGTTTCATTTTTATGTATTAAAGGAATTATTTGAGATAGATTTTGATGATTTGGTTATGTAATGTTTTGTGTACTACTTTTTTGTGGATTGTTTTGGTATATTTTTCTTTTGCAATGTAGTTTGTTAAAACAGGTCACATAAAGAGGGGTGGAAACAAGTGAAGTTTCCAACCAGCAACAGGTGGCGCTATAGGTGATATCAGTCAGGCATATTTACGCGTTCGGGCCAGATCCAGCGTCCACCCTAAGACATTTTCTCTGGATCAAACAATGTACGCAAGAGTTAAAAGAGACTTTGTGTTTTGTGGCAAGCACTAACAAGTTGGCAAAGTTTGAGGGTCTGCCACGCCAACACCTTCAGACTAATGAGAAAATCCAATATAACTTTTAGTCGCCCATGGCTGAAGAGTAGCCGGACCACATTTCAAGGCGTTACCATTAAATCTGTCGGAGGAGTTTGATCAGATGCAAGGTGTGCAAACGCCGTCAAAACGCATCTTCCCCTCAAAATGGCCGACTTCCTGTGGACCTGCCACCATGGTGTCAAGAGACTTTTTGGTGCGTCCATGCATGATGAAGACGTGTACCGAATTCCGTCAAGCTTTGCCAAAATGACCCCAATGCGCAGGGTTTTTTGCAATGTTCTAAGGGGCACTACAGAGCCATTTTGCTCCATCCATGGACAAAAACTCTACCGAAGATGGACAGTTACAGGCTTGATGTCCCTGGCAAATTTGGTAATTTTTCGAGCACTTTGACATATATTCGATTAAAACACCTCATTTTTGCTTTTTCATTTTTAACTAGGTGGCGCTATACATGTTATGAATGGTTATGGTATGGGTTGACATGGCCCCTTGACACAAACATACAAGAACAATTTGGCCCTCCAAGGCCCCACGGTTCTCGGAATATTCGAAGAAAACTGTGTCGCGCCACCTACAGGCCAGTTGGTGTATAATCATATAAGTAAGGGATAATGCAGGTCATTGTCGGGAAAATAAGCCCCGACAGGGCGAACAGCACCCGACGCGAACCTACAGGCCAGTTGGTGTATAATCATATAAATCAATTAATTGCATGCCGCTGTTTCAGTGTCCCGGGAATCGTAGACAGAAAATCGGCAAACTGAAAAAAAAATAAAAATAAAAAATAAATATAATATAATGGTCATAATAAAACTTCACTGGTCAGGTTTCCTAGATACTGTGGCATGTTATTCACCCCTTAACTGTACATAATGGGACAGTAACATAATTGCAGCCAACCACACAATGCAGCCAACCACACAATGCACAACGCTCAGCAATAACCACAAATTCAAGATATAGCCTGTATGATGGGTTGGAGATGAGGTACATTGTTGCAAAATAGCATCATCAAAACCCCACAGATGATGTTAGGGCGCATAGGCTGAGGCCTATCCAGTTGCACTTTCAGCCAGTGAGTTCAGCGGAAGCCAGATCCGACTCAATACATGTGATTTCAACGGGATTGGACACTCTGACTTTGGCTGCCACTTAGCGCTGAAGCATCAAAAGCCTCGCCTATGTCTAATCCAAATACTAGGCCTACTCATCTATGCCAGGAGACAACAGGACATTTCACAGTATTACCACCGTCCATCTGTCAGTCGAGCTGTGACGTTCTCTGTTCATCAGGCGATGATTATTTATAGGTGATGAATGAAGAAAGGATGAATGACTTATTTTGCATCTGAAACCGGAGCTGCTTTTCATTAGGACAGTGGGTCCACACTAATCTGTTGTGTACACAAGCTAGAGCTTGGCCCAACATGTTTTTTTTTTGTGTGTGTCTCACTGTGAATGCTATGGAGGATTATCGGGGCCAAAACTAAATAAATAAATAACTAAATAAATAAATAAATGAATGGTTAAATACTTGGATAAATACATAATTAGATTTATTTATACCTACATTTATTTATTTATACGTACATATATTTATTTATACTTACATATATTTATTTATACTTACATTTTGTCATACATTTTGTCATACATTTTGTCAAACATTTTGTCATACTTACATTTTGTCATACATTTTGTCATACATTTTGTCATACTTATTGTCCACGGTGTAACTTGCTTGCAGCAAAATAAATCCGTCATCCCCTGTCACCAAGTCAGGGGGCGGGTTAAAGCCTCTGATTGGTGGTTCAACTTGAATTGACTGCTTTTGACTAATTCAAGATGGCAGCACCCGGTGTGGATTCAATAAATGGAATATTGCATGCTACAGTAGTCGAAATGTTGGCTGTAGCTGAGGAGATGGAGGCAACTGCAATTCACATTGTTTTTAAAATCATATTGAGGGCTTCGCTGAGATTATATCAACGGTATCGGCCCTGACTGACACAGACATAGATGAAAATGTGTTCACGATCCTCAGCGAGATGGTAGCAGATGAGGCTGAGTGATAGCCTACAGGTCATACATCCTGTAGGTGGTCGTACTCTGTTTGATCTTCGGCTGGCACAATTGAACACTTCGCACTCTCTGGCCTGAAAATACAAGATATTGCGAACCTTTTTCGAGTGTCCAAGCGCCCTATCAAGCGACAAATGCAGCAGAGTGGTATCAGGTATTAATAAGAGTAGACTGTGTCTGTGTCAGGGGTATAGATGTTCGGGATCTGGAGAAAGTAATGGGTAAACGTCCCTTGTCATGACTAAAAGGAGAGCTCCAACTATTAACTCTCTAGTCTGAGAGTTGTCATTTGTTGGGGAGCTGTGAGACTCTTTCTCTGAGACTGTTGTAACGTCATTACTGCTTGACTGTCACTATGTTTACAGTATTGTGCCCTATAAAAGATGGTCCTCCGGCCTTCAGAGCGGAGAGAGACATGATTGAGACCTAAGCCTGGTGTTGTGTTGTTTTTTATTGTCAGAGGTCTGGGTTTCTCTCCCAATCTACAGATTGATAAACGTATTTAAATCCAGAACTCAACTGAACGTAGACCCCGTTTATACGGTGGGAAAACGTATATATTTTCATGCGGTTTGGCCTTTCATTTACGAGAAAAAACGGAGGTTTTATCACGGGAAACGATCATTTCTAAAAACTCCGGCCAAAGTGGAGATTTCAGGAAAACTCAGTTTTTGCGTGTGCACTGGGTCAAACGGAGTTTGCGTCACATATGCGCCTAAAATGCATTCGTGATGTGAGTGTCCTATATTTACTGTTTACTGATCATGGATGCTGTTAACGTAGTGCTCATTTATACGTTAATGCAAACGCAGGATTGCATTCTTTCAACCCTATAACTGAATCTCTCAACCCTTCCCCAGTGTGTGACTATTGGCTTTAACAATGGTATCCCCTGCACTTCCACCAGTGGACTACGAGTTTTACATTCCATCTTGTCTACCTGTTGTAGCCAAATAAACGTAAAGGACATATCTAGGACTCATAGCCAATTTAATGGATTAGCAGCCTACTTATGCAAACCTACAGGTTTAGCATAGTTATGATGGCGTTTGGGGGCGTATATGCGGGTTCATGTAAACAGAAAGTTTTTTGGAAAAAGACCTTGTGTGTACGACGTTATTTTTGAACGGAAGGGCAGAAATATTCTCTATTCTGTAATTACCCGGCTATGTGTAAATGTGGTCTTACTCTTAGTCATCCGTTTATGAAGAGACGGACAAAACACTTTCTTCATCACTGGTGATTCAAAAACTGAGGACATGAGAACCATGCTACAGCGTAACATTCTAATAGCAGCCTGATGCAAACTATGGAAGAGATAGACGTGATGGGGTAACGACAGCGCTACGACCTGGCTACGACTACTACGGCCAGTGCACCCAGTAGGCCACATTAAACCCAACATTTCATAACACTACTAGAAATACTACTAGTAGTAGACGAGTTGAGGGCCTCTTAAATTAAGGATGCAGACTCACGCAGCAGCTGAGGGTATGTCTTCTGGGACATTCTGGTATCTTGATTTATTTAAATAATGCTCAATAACTTTCATTAAACTAAATCTGGCGCTTGGCATCCATAAACGCCAAAATTCAGTATCCCTCGAGCCTGATCGACTGGTTGAGCCTGCCTGGTGTGTAATACTGTTCATTCACCAATCAGAGGCTTTAACCCGCCCCCTGACTTGGTGACGGGGGATGACGGATTTATTTTGCTGCAAGCAAGTTACACCGTGGACAATAAGTATGACAATAAGTATGACAAAATGTATGACAAAATGTATGACAAAATGTATGACAAAATGTAAGTATGACAAAATGTTTGACAAAATGTATGACAAAATGTAAGTATAAATAAATATATGTAAGTATAAATAAATATATGTAAGTATAAATAAATAAATGTAGGTATACATAAATCTAATTATGTATTTATCCAAGTATTTAACCATTCATTTATTTATTTATTTAGTTATTTATTTATTTAGTTTTGGCCCCGATAATCCTCCATAGAATGCAAGCCACGTGACGATTACGCCAATCCCACCTGCAGTAAATGTGCCAAAACAAATCACAGTAGACGCCCTCTAGAGTGGGGGAGCATGTTCGTTTTCTCGCTCGCGTAATGCATAGGATGGTCAAAGGAGGGGCAGTGTGCACCGTGAGCGAGCACGAGTGGGCACCGTGCCAAACTGAACTCACTGACACTCCGTGAGCGGCCCGAATTGAGGCCAGCGCGCTCTACCGAGCCACGGCCAAGAGATGTGCGACTTGCAAACTTCAGCCCAGCATGGCTTTTTGAGAACTGCCACAACTCTGCCCCATCTATATAATCTGTTAGTCACCCCTAAGCAATTTTCATCATCACATCTTCCCCATTCTATCTATTACATACGTACAGTTATTGTTAGCCTTTCTCGAGTTTAAGGAATCATTGTAATATTTTTATGGAAGCCCTTTCCAATCACATGGAATCTGGATGCAATAGATCTTTTATCTTCATCTAATTCAATAAGACACAACTACGTTGTCAAACCCTCGATATTTCACAGAGGACAATTGGGCTACACTGCATGTGTGGTTACATCCGCTTGATGACACTGCAGTTATTTACCTCCCTGTCACCGTGGTGGGGTGGGGTTCCAGAAACACCTCGCACATTTCGGACATTCACTTGCTAAACACATTTAGTATTTACAATAGGCTTTGGGCTGTCTGAACTCCGGTATCCTCTGCCCCCTTGTGGAAATATCGGTGTGCCCGTACACAATCAACCTATTCCATCATGTATTATTATGGGAGGATCACAAAAGTTTTGAGCACTCACAAATAAACTAATAACCAGGTTACAAAGAAACAAAAAGGCTTGATTTTCTAGGGTTTTTATTCAAATGTCAAGAGAAATTTCAGTCCCAGTCCCTTATTGTTTTCAGAAAGCGTGCTTTGGTGCTTCCCTCTCGAGTCGTGGGACCCTCTAATGCTGAATTGGCAACAGCAGGTCCTGTACAATCTGCATCTGCAGCTCATCTGGCACATTCAACCCATGTGGTGTTGTGTACTTGCAACTCAAAGTCAAAAACAAAAACAAAACAACACAGGTATCTCCAAATCCAAACAAAACCCTGGTAATCATCACCCTCATGACCAGAGATCATTTTCAATCAGACATGTTGCCTCTGCTTTTGTAAGTGAACACTGCCATTGCTAGGAGGAATTGAAACCATGGGAGAGATTTCAGGGCAGGGAGAAGAAGACTCTTGCACGAGAAACACATATGGTGTTTCAATCACACAGGTCGGATATGCCGTAAACATGTCTCTTACACACACACGCACATACCAGGTCTTCCCTGTGTGTTAATAGTGTAAATCTACAGTTGTCTGACTGCCTGGACAGCAGCAGGTAGAAGCACCATGATGTTTAGTTGAACGTTTCAGCCTTGTGTGTTCATTAAAGGTTGAGGAGTGGCTTAGTTCCTGTGCATGTTTTAAATACATGTGAAATCCCTCCTGATGGTAATATAATAGGGGGTGGGGGTGTGGGGGCTGTAGGTCTTTGTTTGGATTTGAATGCCTTGGAACAGCAGTTTAAAAACGGAATTGCAAATACTGGTCTGACTGTACTTAAAACACATTCACTAAGAAAGCATGCACTTCCGCTGGGACAAGGCCAAAAAAAAACAACAACAAAAAAACTCTCTCCCTCAGAACACAACCCAGGTCAGAGTAACAGCAAGAGGCGGAACGCAAGAAAGTGCTGAGTTTTAATGTCAACATAAAGAGATCAATATCAGAAATACAATGGGTCCTTCTGCCGGACTAAACCAGGGCAGTGACAGTCTGAACGGGGTTGGTGGGGAGATCCTCCCTGGCTGTTGGGAGAGTGAAGACCCCAGGCTCCGTATCCTTTTGGGATCAAGAAAACATACAATCCACTCTTCATGGAAGAAGCTTCAAGCTCTTTTTTTTCCAATTTTCTTTTTAAAATAACAGTCTCTTCCATGTTTGGGCCATGGAAGTGTGAGCGAGTGAGTGTGTGTTGCTGTGTGGATTTGACATTCAGCCAGTCAGTAGGTGTGTAAACGTCCGTTAGTGAAGCTCAATGCGTGGGGACTCATTTTCATTAAAGGAAGCCTTCACCAACAGAAGGCCCGGAATGGATGGCAGATGATCAGAGAGAAATGTTAAAAACAAACTTGGATATCACATACCGGAAACACTATGTTGTAGTTCTGAGATTTTTAATGTTTTAAAGCGTAACCCACCCAAATGTAATGCAAACACAGAGCTGGGACTTGTGGTAAGTTGGCTCTGAATGAAATGTGTGGAGGGTAAAAGGTGGTGTGTAATCTGAGCACAGGTTTGAGTCAGTAGTGGCGGTCTATACTGCGAGAGATGACTTAGTGGCAACATTGCTGCTATCAGTCCCAATATACTGATGGCTTCACTTTACAATCTCATTGACAAACAGGAACACTGCTATGGCCCGAACCCAGTTGCAGCTGACAAAGCTCAACTAGCCTACTCTATGCATGTCTGCAACAGTGAACGATCTGAACAGCCCTCTGTTTTAACTGGCTGAACTTATACTGCTTGTATAGTTAAGGGAGAGGGGAGACTTGTCATGAATCGCTACAGCTGGGACAATTTGACAGCCAAAGGCAGCTTTTGCATAAAATACTGATAGTCAAGAGGGAGAGGACCGAAAGGAAAGCAGATTCCCCAGAGCAGAGGCTCTGTGGCGCCCATACTGCGGAGTGTAAATAAATCAAGATCCTCATGGAAGTCCGCAAGAAAAATAAAATAAAAAAAATTACAGAATAAATAAAAAAATTAATAAAATATCATAGGAGCTTTCCATTTCCAAACAAAGGGAAAAATAATCCATTTCATTTTTATCTTGTACTTTTTATAAACTATTAGCACTTCGGGAAGCATTTCTGCCCGACCCGAGCTCAGTGTCAGCAGCCAGGGCAAAAGGGGAGGGGGGGCTGATGCAGGGGGTCCTCGGAGAGAGGTGGATTTTCCACAGGCACTCTCTACAGACACTCTGTGTGCTTGGAGGGATGGGGAGTGGGTTGAGGAGGGACTC
The DNA here is from genome assembly GCF_963457725.1 of Sprattus sprattus. Lineage (NCBI taxonomy): Eukaryota > Metazoa > Chordata > Actinopteri > Clupeiformes > Clupeidae > Sprattus > Sprattus sprattus. The sequence continues at coordinate 47,819,145 of NC_137921.1, read as the reverse complement.
GAGGCTTTCTCCCAAAAGAGGTGCATCAACAGAGCAAAACGAAGTGAGATGGAGATGTAGATGAGGAAAGAGGGAGAGAAAAAGAGAGGGAGAGAAAGAAAGAGGCAGACAGGGGATGGGGGCACTGAGGGACCCTGCCTGGGGAGATCAGGTGAGTTTGGGGGATGGGGGGGTGAGGTGGGGGCTGTTGGGGTGGTGGGCCCATCCCTCCGTGGCGTGGCACATTAGAGCGTGTTTGTGGCGTGGGCCTGAGACACCAGCCAGTCCTGGGGCCGCCTGCACCCCCGGCCTGGTTTCCAGACAGGGGCGGCGGCACGCAGAGAAACTAGTGCCAGCTTTGCAGCTGCTGCTGGTCGTACTCTGCTATCAGTCTCTTGATGTGAGCCAGCTTGTTGTGCAGGTACTCACAGCGGTTCTTCTCCTGGCTGTAGTGCGGGTTAGTCTGGGGGAAACAGAGCGAGTGGTGAGCGATGATAAGGAGAAAGTGATACAAATAATAAACAAAAAATATATACCTAAAAAATATAGTACCTTTTTAATTTTGCGATACTCTTCAAGTATCTGATTGTGGATTAGCTGTGGACACAAAAACAGTATATGTCAATCAGAAAACGTTTGGCAGTGACCACTGGACCAGATGGTGGTAACATAACGCAGTGACTGTGTAGCTGTGTAGAGGCCAGCATAATTGTCTTCTAACCATGTGCTGGTTAGGTCACATATTTATAGTTTGATTGGCCTAAAGTGAACTACTGCTGTTGAGCTACTGTTCGAACAGCTGGTGGTGAGCAAACCTCATGATTAGTGTATTTCACTGGTAGATGCCTGCTTTGCTAAATGGACTTCATATAGACCGTAACCGTATAGCAAAGGTATCCTAGTTAAAGCAGACACAGCTTGAATGCTCTTCACATCCTGTAGCGCACTTATGTGGCAACATGTGTCTGACCAAAAGACAGACTCCACTGTGTTAGAGAAAAATCAAGCTCTTTCTAAAACTGAGAAAGCCTAGCATTGTCTTACATGTACGGCTTCTGAAGGTTTGTGTTGGTGAGCAGACTAAGGAGGAAAGATTAGGTGTGTGTGTGTCTGTTGAATGTACCTTGTATTTGTCTGTGCCCTGCTGCAGCTGCTTGAGCTCGGCGTCCAGTATGGTGAACTGGTGAGTGATGCCCTCGATGCGAGCGTGCAGCCCCCGGTATTCGCTGTACTCCAAGTTAAAGTCATTCTTGTAGGTCTGCCGCTGCTCTGGGGATTCGATCACAGTGTACTTCCTGTCGCCACACACATGAACAAGAACGTGGACGAACAAGATGAGGGACTGAATAGGAGTTCTGGATGCAATCACACTACAGTTACACCTGTTCTGATGGTACTGTTGAGCAGTGCTACAAGATTATCAGCTATGTATATTTTATGACCACCATTTTGTTCTGTATAATCAATTAAAGACTTACAATAAATAGTCGGCCACCTCTGGTGGCGTAGGGGTACTGGAGCTGTCACACGTTCCATTGAGATCTGAAGACAGTTTAGAGATTAAAACAGTACAATTAACTGTTTAACAAAAGAAGAAACAAAATGCATGGCAAGAAAAAAAACTGAAAACAGGTGACTGGGTATTGAAGAAAGAAATACAATACAAATACAGGTGCCTATGGGGTTTGTACTTGTACTGGTTTTCAATAGTAAAAAGCAAGTTTCTGTAGAGGTGCATACCTGTGCTCTTGTGTGGACCACTGCCAGCCTTCATGGTCTCCGGACTGGAGGAGATCTCGCAGGCTTTCCTCTGCTCGGCAACGCGCTCCTCCCCTCCCCTCCTCTCCTTGCGGCCCTCCCTCTCTCTATCCCTCTCCTTGTCTTTAGTCTTTTCCTTGTCCTTGTGCTTCTTGGACTTCTTCTTGGACTTGCCGTGCGGGGTGGGGGAGGGCGGCTTGACGTGGGCGCGTGCGGGTTCTGGGGACGGGGAGAGGGTCTGAGGCGCAGGGGGGTGCAGGCTGGAGGCTGGTCCCGAGAGGGGCTGGGGGGCTGGCTGGGCCAGTCGCTCTGCCACCGCCGCTTCCCGGACCTCACCGTCACGGCCGTTGTGGCTGGAGTCGTTGCTGACGTCCGAGAGCGGGTCGAAAGGCCGCGGCAAGTCCAGCAGCGGGGGCTGCGAGTTGGATGCGGCGCTCTCGCCCAACAATGACAATGTCGCCTGGTGCGATGGCCCAGATGATGCCTCCTTGCCGTTGGAGGAGCTCAGCTTGCCGTTAATTGGTGTAGGAGCCTTGCTGACCATATGTGATATCCGAGGCTTTTTGTTTGCCAAAGGGTCAATGAACTCTGTAGCTGGCCGTTTCTGTAGTACAAAAAAAGGACTCATTATTGAAAAAAATAAAACCCACAACAAACAAATGAGCTGAACAGTTATGATAAAATCTCTGAACAATGAATGTGTGTGTGTGTGTGTAACCTGAGATGGCGAGCTGCTGGCTGGCTCTTTGGGGGGACTTCCAGGAGCCTCGACTGCAGTTAGGGTCCTGCTTGGAGCCTTGCACAGTTTCCTGTGGGTACACCAGTGCAGACACACTCCAATGAATACACAGCACACACAGCAACCACCTCTTCACACATTACACTCACGCCTTGGTGACGAGCCTTGACTCACACATGACTTACATATCACACAAACACACACATGACCAGCAAGACATTGATACTATAGCAAATTAAAGTTTGAATCTGTTTGGAGTTGGATAATCACCTAGAACAGAATGGACTCACTCTGGTGCCTCACAGGCCTGAGTGAATCAGTGCTGCTGTGGGCAGGACCTAAGGACATGGCAGACTGCACTCCACTCACACGCCCACTCAGCCAGCCACACACCACCAGCTCAGCTCCATCACACTCTCACTCACACACACACACACACCGATCCTACACAAAATCATCAAACATAGTCATTCAAACACACGCACACACACACACACACACACACACACACACACACACACACACACACACACACACACCGATCCTTCACACAATCATCATACATAATCATTCAAACACACGCACACACACACACACACAGGACTGAAACACAATCATCATACATAGTCATTCAAACACACACACACACACACACACACACACACCGGACCTAACACAATCATCATACATTGTCACACACACACACACACTGATCCTACATACTTTCATCATACAAAGTCACACACACCTAGTCACAAACACACACACAGACCAATCCTACACACAATCATCATACTCAGTCACACACACATGCACGCATGCTTACACACTTTCATATCACTCATCTCCAAGACACAAAATCAGTGCTCAGCTCTCTCCCCACACACACACACCTCCCACGGTGGAGCTGTAAAGAGGCCTACACACCCCTCTCACCCCGGCTGAGTATGATGATTAACCATGAGCAGTGGGCAATGACGCACCAGCCATAGGCTGCATGCCGCAGGTGCTGGATCTAGGTCTAGAGCCTGGCTTCTGGACTGCTGGCTCACGCCTAGCATGAGAGCAGAGAGGGCTGGTAAGGTGAACAATGAAAACAGGTCAGAAATCGATGAAGTGCAGCATTGAAAAAGGAAAGATGTTCCATTAGAAAAGGTCTATCCACAAGACGCAAGGCAACAGGCTCTCTTCTCAATGATTCATTGAGCTCTGGCAAATCTCAGCACAATCAGTGTGACTCAATAGGTCCACTGCTAGCAGTTTGCCAGTAGAGGGCAGCAGCAGATGGCTCCAGCCCACTCATGAGAAGAGTGCTTTTGTTATGCAGTGAATCAGAGTGTGGGGGGTAGTTTTTTTTTTCTGCATACGTAAGACCCCAGTGAAGTGCTTGCATGTGTGTGTTTAAGCAACACACATGATAGGTGGGGGGGGGGGTTCTGCAGCACAGGGGTATGTATGTATGTGTGTGTGTGTAAAGGTATGTATGTGTGTGTGTGTGTAAAGGTATGTATGTGTGTGTGTGTGTGTAAAGGTATGTATGTGTGTGTGTGTGTGTAAAGGTATGTATGTGTGTGTGTGTGTGTAAAGGTATGTATGTGTCTGTCTGTCTGTCTGTCTGTCTGTCTGTCTGTCTGTCTGTCTGTCTGTCTGTCTGTCTGTCTGTCTGTCTGTCTGTCTGTCTGTCTGTCTGTCTGTCTGTCTGTCTGTCTGTCTGTCTGTCTGTCTGTCTGTCTGTCTGTCTGTCTGTCTGTCTGTCTGTCTGTCTGTCTGTCTGTCTGTCTGTCTGTCTGTCTGTCTGTCTGTCTGTCTGTGTGTGTGTGTGGTAGCTCAAACCAACAGCGCAGCTCTGAGGGGAGGGCCTGAAGCCAAGTGCTGGCTGGCTGCCACCTTCTCACATGGATCAGCATGTTCGAGGACAGTCTGCCATTACCAACGTCCCCTGTGTGTTCTTTAGCGCAACCCACTGCAGCAAGGCCCTTCCACACAGCCTCTCAGGACTGCTCTACTATCCACTACAACTCTGCTAAGACATTTGGTCCCAGTCGAACCCAGTGCATGTCAAGTAGCCTAAATACACACGCCGAGCACACGCATGAGTGAGCACAGGACATGACAACATTTTGACCAAGACTGGACCTGTGGCCCATCGGCGTAATGTTATTTCTGAAAGGGCGCTCATTCAGAAAACGAGACTGTGGGAAAATATTTTGATGAGTGTTGTCCAGACTGCTGGGCTGGTGTGGGTTTACCCAGCATCCCACTGCTCAGCGCTATATTTAGCTGCCTGGCTGCGCTGCGTGCTGTGCTGTGCCGCCCGTTCGGAGCTCATGAGAAACCGGAGTTTTCCACCGGGGCAGCGTGGACCACAGACAAACAGAGGGGGAAAAGCCTCAGCGACTCCGAACCACACGGCCAGATCAGGCCAGGAGACAGCCCCTGCTCCAGGACAGCCCCCATAGGCCCACTGCTGTACTAAACTCAGCCATGTTGAGCCTGAAACAGCCCTCATTATGTAGTGCAGTGCAGTGCAGTGCAGTGACCACCACAACTCCACCAAGGACCATATCCAGCTCATACAAAGCTCAACACCAATCAAAATCCACCCAGCTTAGGTCCAAACTCATCAAGTACTACTCTCAATATGACCAATAAAGGCCACACCAAATGCAATTTCCAACCGACACTCTCAATGTCAGTGAGGCACCAAGATGGGAAAATGTGAAACTTCATGTGATCCAGCAGAGCACACAATATGTCCGCCCCCAAAAGCCAGCCGTGAAACACCTGCCCCCTCAAACCTCCATTGAAGCAGGCCCTGAGGGACAGAACTAACATGGCCATGGTCTGTCCTCATCAAGGCTGGCTTTCAGAGACTCATCTGGGGCTGACATACACAAAAAAAAAAAAAAAAAAAAAAAACATTTTTACCGTTTAAAAAACATTTTGGATTTCAGAACAGCAAGTCCCTAGGCCACAGCAAGCCCCTAGGACCACCCATTTCAAAGACTTTGTGATGGGGAAATATGAAACTTTAATCAAGTATGCATTTGTGTTAATCATACGCCGTTTCTGTATATATTTGATTCTTAAGTGCTGACTGATTTAACTCTGTGGATGTGCTTAAAAGTGTACCTTCTGTGTGTATGTGTGTGTGTGTGTGTGTGTGTGTGTGTGTAAGCAAAGGCTGATAAGAAGAACTAGTAGTCCTTATTTTCTGCCTTGCTGATGCATAGTACAATGACCTCGGACGTCAGAGAACGCTAACTTCTTTCTATATAAACCTTGTGTGATGTGTTTAACTTTGCTTCTCTCTCGTCTGCTGAAGTCTGGGAGTGAGCCCAGGCACACTCTCTCTCTCTCGCTCTCAGAGTGGGCCCGTGCCTCTCTTTTGCTTGTCAGGCTCACTCATGTCCTGGCAGACCTGTTGTTGTTGAATAAATATACTTATATGAAACACCGGAGTCCTGAGGTAACTTGAGTGAATTTTCCGAACAATTAGATTTTTTTCCACAGCAAGTGGGGTCAACTCTTTTCCCCTCTCCTTGAAGCTAGGCTGAGGAGACGAGGGGCTTTGCTTACCGCACAAGAATCCGCTTCAGGATCTGCTGGTCCACCTCGGCATAGCCTGGCCAGTCCTTCTGGATGTCCTTGAACAGGCCATCCTTCAGCGTGAAGGTGTTGTCTTTCCCATTCAGGTTAGCTACCTGAAGATGGAGGGAGTGGTGGAGGAGCCAAATGTTAACCATTACTCAGTTTAACACAAACACACACAATCACAAACTTAAGACTTTAACTACTAGATTCAGTTTGGTTTGTGTCCCTTGGCAACCAGCAATCCTTTTGTTTTTTTAAAGCCCTAAGACCCTAATAGAAGCTTGCTGTGTAGTTGCGTTACCTGGGTTATGTCTGTAGCCCTTTCATAGATGGCTGGTGTATAGATGCAGTTTGGGGGCACTCTGAACACTACAGTGACTCAGCGATGGAAACGGTGCACACTTCAGTGATCTCCAGGGCACACTCAAGGCAACAATGGCTGCGTGAGAGGAGTGGAATCTGCTGCGCTATGGAATTCTCTGCAGCGTGTGCGGGGTGACACCCAAAGCGGCAGAAAATGCGACGCCCGAAAAATAATCGCTAGACACCGCCGAGCCACTCTGCGGACACTTTTAAAAGGGCTTTCCATGCATCTGGAGCATTCTCCTTAAAAACACAAGGCACATCAATTTGCAAACCCCGGAGACAGACTCTCCAGCCGGCATTTTTAATGCACTCTGTTTCATGCACTGTTCCCTAGTGTCTTAGCCTCAATGAATCCAGCAAATCTTCTGCAATATGCTCATGGTGTTAGCTAAACGCTTCCTCTAAGCACCCTAAAATCACCCATTGTATAACCCTGCCTGTCAGTATGTGCCTTTCAGTCTCTCCCTCACTGTCTGTGAGTGTGTGCCTGTTTCTGTCTGCCTGCCTGCGTGCGTGCGTGTGTGTGAATTGTTCCCGCGCCATCTGTGCGTGCATGCGTCTCCTTTTCCGCACCCCTTGCTCCCTCACTCTGTCCGCCCCCTTGTGCACCATCTTTATTTTTCTCTCACGCTGTCTCAACTTGCCTGTTGTAGGAGGCCGTCCAGGGAATCCTTGTCTGGAAAGGTGAGGCCGTCCTTCTGCAGGCGCAGGATGAGCTCGGGCTTGCGGTAGGGCTTGAGTGCCAGCAGGTGGGTGAGCCTCTCCCGCAGGGGGCGGAGTTGTGCCCCACCCCCCCCGCCCTTCCGCGGAGCGCTGGACGAGATGATGACGGGCCGAGAGGTGCGCCGTGACGGCGCAATGTCTGTCAGGCCGGCAGCCGGCCCGCGCCGCTGCACACGCTTACCTAGGGGCACACACACACACGCAGAGAGAAAAGACTGTTATTACGTACACATAGGATAACGCACACTTAAATCATTACATAGGCTTCAATTCCTCTGGCAGTTGCAATGCACACTCCACTCCAACTCAGCAATCAGAGACCAATACAGGATATAGCGAAGACCATCCGCCATTACCTCAAACACACACACACACACACACACACACACACACACACACACACACACACACACACACACACAATTAAGCAATTGCACATACCAGGAAATATACACAACATTAAGCAATTACACAGAGACATCAAACAGTTTACGAAGCATAAACATTAAATCCAGTCAGTGCTGGCTTTTTAAATTCTGGTTGTTTTGTGTCCTTTGGAATATGCGGATGGGAATTTGGTGTCATGTTGAATGATCCATGGGCATGAGCCCTTAAAAGTGTCAGTGGAACTCATCATGTGAGAGCGGGTCATGTGACCTGGGGTCATATGACAACAAAATCATGTGACTGGTCTCAAGCACCTCCAGCGCTCCTCTCTTTATCTGATGAGTCTGAGTTTCTCTTTCCATCACAGCAGCTGTGCGCAGCTCCCACAGATCTCTGATTGAGCCACACAGAGAGCTCTGGCTGCTGACCTAGACTTTGGCACCACATGCCAATAGCTTGCGCCGAGTCTCCCTGCTCTCAGGTCCAAACGCACCCATACAGCCAGCAGTTCCACCGCTCGACTCAATTCCCATCAAGCAGGAGATTGGTGTGAAACCTACCTGCCTTACAGCCAGCCACACACACACACACACACACACACACACACACACACACACACACACACACACACACACACACACACACACGCCTCATATCCTGTATTTGTGAGTGTATTCAGTGCTGTAAGGATTACTTAAAAATGACTAATTAACATGAAGAACGTTGATTCTCAACTGCTCTGCGGTTCTTTCAGCATATAGAAAAACTAATAAATATGCCACATTTTAACTCACACGGTTTGTATTAAGTATCACTGCTCACTTTGAAAAATCTACACAAAAGCACTCTAATGAAGATGGCAAACTCCTCAGCGCAGAGAGGACAGAGGAATGTTCTGAGGTAACCAAGGGGCAAACAGAGAGTGCCAGCAGTGGCGCTCATGACAGCTGTAGCTATATTGCCAAACCCCCGAGAACTTCCTTCAGGTAATTCCGTCCTCTCATCAGAATATGGTAAAACAAGAGGAACTGTACTCACAGTCCTAGAAGTGATCATTTCAAGCCTTTAGCTGGGGCAAATGTTGTGTACTGTTGCAAGGTATTGCTTCAACGTACTAGCATGAACCAGAGCGCCAACATGCCCACAGAAAACCACTTAAGTCATTGCACTCTCTCTAACACCTCCCTACAATGACAGAGCATGCAGCATCACTTAAGACTTCACACAATTTCTAGAACGGGAAATCCTCTAAATACCTGCGAGGGAACCAGATTAGGAGTGGCGCAAATACAGCTTGTTTACATTCCTCGGCCAAGGGGGTAAACAATAAGCAAACCTGTGCCAGTTTTTCCAGGAGGAGCACGGTGGGGCTTGCCAGTCCTCAAGCAAAGACGTCATCGTGCCAGCCGTGCCAATTACACCCTAACCAGAATAAAGCAGTGTATCTTTGCTTGCTTAACCAGGGAGTGTACGGCGCTGATCCACACAAATTGAAGAGTGTGGGGAACCAGCCCTACATAGCTGAATTGTGTAAAGTTTTAAACCTTTTTATTGAACACAGACCTGGACACGTTCAGTCCTTACCAAAGGAACAAATGGTGCAGTATACAATCCCTACTGAACTCAGAACAGAGGCTGTTCTTACTGAACACTAAATAATTCAGTGCAATTGTCTTTACCGGATGCTGTATAGTGCTGCATGGCATGTTGTTTCTGGACACTGCAGTGGTCAACTCCTTACTGAAAAACATTGATCAGTGCAGGCTGCCGGTGTGTCTTACCCACGTATCGGCCTCCAGGCTTGATGACGATGGCACCCCTGCTGCGTGTCTCCTCCTCGACCAGAGCCATGCTCTGCCGGGCCTTCTGGTAGGAGTCGTCCGTGGCACACACTGTGATCTTGTCTTGGATCCCGCCTAGGCAGTCCAGCTCCACACTGCCTTCTCTGAGAGGAGACGAACACAGGGCAAATCAGACACGAGACACGGACAGAGGCACGACAAAAAGACAGAAGCTGACAGAGTGTGGGATCAGATAGGTCATCAGATGGGTCATGTATGGGTACACAACTCAGGCTAGAACTATTTTTGACCACGCAGTCTTCTATGACAACAATGTAATGTCAATGGTTTTGCTTTCCTTTAACTCCGCAGATAAAACTGTCATCACTAACAAAGCATGTTGGTGTCAGGAGCTGAACCTTACCCATGGCCATTAGCTAAGGGTAGTTTGTCTGGCCCATAGGGTATAGAAGGGGGCTGGACACAGTGGCTTGCTGGGTCCAGACTACGCTCCTGCTTCCGATTCCCATAAGCCATCTGCTGGAATAAGATTTGGTGTTGCCATTGACCTTTGCGCAGTGGCCAATGAGGTAATTGGGCAGCTGGTGTTCTGGTGCTGGACCAAAGCCAGGGATTCGGCACGCACATTTCTAATGGATGGGGTACAACTGGACAAGCCCTGTAGCCTCGCATCATCTCAACACTGAACAGGCACAAACCCACTCGCTCATGGTCATTAAACAAGCTTACAGTAATGACCTGCTGCAATGTCTCAGACTCCCGGCCTAGAGCATGCATAAATCATAGCATTAAAATGAACCTGTGTGTGTGTATGTGTGTGTGTGTGTGTGTGTGTAAGAGAGAGCGAGGGAGTGTGAAGGAGTGAGAGAGAGAGAGAGAGAGAGAGAGAGAGAGAGAGAGAGAGAGAGAGAGAGAAGAAATTAGGTAGTCAAAGGAAGTGAGTAGGAGAGAGACAGTCAATGGAACAAAGTAAGAGTGACAGAACAGGAAGTGTGAGTGAGAGATTGAAAGAAAAAGACAGCAAGTGAAGAGAGCATGAATGAGAGGTGGGGCGGAAGTCTCACCCGGTAGTGTACTGCTGGATGCAGTCGAAGCTGCCCTGAGGGTTGTCCCGGCCCACGTTGGACAGGTAAAACGTGAACGTGCGCAGCTCACTGGGGCTGTCCGAGCAAGGGATGGAGATTTTCTGTTCACAGGAGACACGTCATGTGTTAAACAAGAGCACTCATAAATCAGTGTGGTGGGTGTGTGGGTCAGCAAAGAGATTGGCTGTAAATATGTCACAGAAACCTGGCTATTGTGTTTCCATCACGCATTTACAATCTGTAAGTCTCAGGACAAGCCCTTCAGCTGATACATCTAAATCTGGCTGGCACCAATTTTCTTCTACTCTTCTATTTCCAGGATCTTTTGTGTTGTGGTGCGTTTCAATAGCTAGGCTAACCATAGGGCTCACTCCCCACCCGCACCGTCTGAGGCGGGGTGTAAGCAGCTGAGTCACCAGTGTGTCATCATGACTCGTGTGTCTGTCACACTTCCTGCGTGCATCCACTGTTGGTCCATCCTGTGGATTGATTCTGTTGTGTATGCAGCAAGTGGTCAGTGAACCTACGCATGGAGCTCTGCAGACGTAGTCCTTGGCCAAACACACACACACACACACACACACCAAGCTTCTAGAGCCATTATCAAGGGTCTGATGCTAATGCCATAGTTCAAGCATCCCAGCTTCTACAGTGCAGGCGCAGGTGGTGGTGAGACCTTGTGACCAGTAATGGGCAACTATAGCCCTGCTGAGTAAAAGCCTGAAAGCCCCCCTCATTCTCCATGTGGCACCCATACAAAGCAGTCTGTATGTGCAAATGAACACAAACTCACACACACACACACACACACACACACACACACCACACACACACACACACACACACACACACACACACACACACACCTTCTTGTATATCACAGCTTAGGCAAATGTGTAGGAGTTTATATATATGTGCGTGTGTGCCTGCAGGCCTTAAGATGCTTGTGTTGTACAAGCAGCAGGTAATCTCTTTAGAGTACCAACACATAACTGGCAGTGAAAATCACAGGCTTATTAGTGCCTCCAGAACAGAGTTAGGAACCAGAGGGGGGAAAAAGCTGATGGTTTGTTTGCTCCTCTTGAGGCAACTCTGCGGGTGCCAGTTCCAGATATATTTCAGTGGGGAGAATGAGGCAACCAACAGTCTGACCTTTGGTCTGAACAAGAGAGGGGCAGAGAAGTGTGTGCGTGTGCGTGCGTGTGCGAGGAAACCTCCCTGCTGCATTGCTGATGATACACACAGTGGCTCCACTTGCTCGGGTCAGTTCAGTTGCACCACACACACACACACACACACACACACACGTGTGAGGCCTGCAGGTGGCCAACTATAAATAAACATCATGTTCCAGCCTCCACTCTGGGAGCTTTCCGCTACTGAAATACACACATCACTTTCCAATTTTTACTGGGGCTTTTCCAGCAGAATCTTCATCAATTATATCAAATATTGTATTAATCATTTCTCAACTGATATTAATAACAGCAGCAGGGGTTTTCCAGAGAAATCCAGAGGTCCTGCCCTGTGTACGTGCTCATTCGCACAGAACTCATGCATTCGTAATCTTAGCAGATAGATGATGTGAACTCAGTCTCTGTGAGGAAACACACGCACACTTCCATGGGAGCATACTGCGCAACATTTTTGTGTCAGCAACAAAAGGTAAGGGCTTAAAGGGCAACTATGGCAGAGTCCGAGTGTGTGCACACGCATAGGATACATGTCTCACACGTCTTAGGTACATGTCTCAGGTGGCTTGGTGGGGGGCGTCACTCTGAACGAGGGAACAGGGAGAGAAAGAAATAGATGGTAGAGTCTGAGCAAGACATCCGTGATGAGTCTTTCTGCTCCTTTCTGTTTGGATCTTGTGGCGGGTTAGTGGCTAAAGTTCCCATGACCATGTCTGTACCTCAGCAGCCTTGGGGACATATGTGGGGCTTCAGTAGGCCTCCACCGTGCCCCCTGCCTACCCTCATGCTGTTCCCCTCAAACCACACGTCCTCTGCTCTGCTGAGTAACACGGCTAAACAAAATACAAATACAAAAATTTGATACAAAATACAAAATACCCTTCAAATAAATGTATCAAAATAAAATACAAAATACTGTTGCCAGAAAATGTAACAAAAAACACAATACATGTATTTTGTATTTTTAAAATACAGGAAATACTTTTTCTGAATTTTCAGTTTTCTTTCAATTTGGTAGAGCAGAACATTCAGGTTTGGGCTATTCAGTGGCGTAACGTAGTTATCACGGGCCCAGGTGCAGGCTATTATGACCGGCCCTTGTCAGTGTTGTAAGGCAGTCAGTGTGGACACATGTGTCCAATTTCCGATTTCAGTCCGATTTAAATTGGATATTGGACACATGTGTCTCCCCAGAACTAGATTCATTGTGTCCGACTTGAGTTCCGACTGGACTCCGATGTAAACCCCTGGACACACGATTCGATTCCGCTGGTAATTGGACTGGGCGCGCATGTGTCTCTCGTATCTGATTCAAATTGGACAACAACAACTTTTGCACGTGCTTGAGATCGTGCCCACAGACATATACATGCATCATATATAATGTATATGATATGATAAACGCTGCTAGACGCTCAGTTCTTGTGCTCCCTCTCATTCACGTTGAAATACTGAAAGCGAAACTGAAACTTAGAAACTTAGAAACTGGAACGCAACTGTTTGGGACAGAACGCGCTAATTCAGTGAACAAATATTTTCATATTACTTTTCCACCCGTTGTTAGTCATGTAATCCATTCATATCGATGTGAATCAATCAATACTAATACAACTTTAACTGTGGTGTGTTTTTGTTTCATTTCACAACGTATTTACTGCATAATCAACGGTTTTGTTTCATTTCACAACGTATTTACTGTATAATCAACGGTAGCAGATGTAAACATTCCGCATTTGATTTGAACTGATCTAGATTTGTCACTTCCATGTGCTTTGAGATAGAGCAGTTAACCCCCCATGGAGACCCCATGGAGAGAATCGGAGTGCTGCCATCATGTGCCCGCACTGAGTGGTTCCAAAACATTTGAGTCCCGTATCCTTTTTTTTTATGTTTGTAACCGCCGCCACCACGCCCCTGCCCCGGCACACATATTCCGCCTATTACACCTGTCAGTGTAATTTTTTCGCTGAGTATAGGTATACATCAGTATTTTTGGCAATGTGACTTGGCTATTCAGACTATTTAGATTGACATAAATATGTCTATGGGCCCTGGCTACGGGGCTATATAATGTACACAAAGCTCTGGTGAACCCAGTAAAAAAGGAAGAACAGTCATAGAATGTCAGTGTAACTAAGAAAAGCTATTAAAAGACAACAACTTGATTGATTTTGTATATATATATTTTTGCAGGCAGCAGCTGTGTGACTCATGTTTTCACAAAACAGGGCTCTCATTGCAATCTCTATGGCTTCTGGGAGGGCTATCCCCACCATGCTTTCGTCATACGTAATTGCATATAAGGACATCATACGGCTTTGATCAAATCACATTCTGTCAAGATGGCTAACGTTCAGTGCAACAACTCGATTCGCTCTTTGAAAGAACCTCCTTTTAGTCGGTGTACTAATGAAGATAAATTGACAAGGATCAAGACAGCTATCTAAGTTTTCGACCTGAGCCCTGTTTTGTAATAATTGATTAAACATGAGTGAGAGAGAGGTGATTTCCTTTTCGCCCCAAAAAGGGGCGGGCCATAAGCAGCACCACTTTTGGCAAAATTGACTGAAGCCTGATTCGACAATGACATTCAGAGGCAGATCAGATGGTAGTGGTAGAATCCGACAGAAAGAAATCTCCTTCTGCCTAAACACTGGAGAAAGGATTTTGAGTATTTTAAATACAAAATTATTCCACTCTATTAAAGTTAGAATTTAAATAAACTAATGTCACATATACCGGTCAAATTGCGACATGATATTAGTCAGTGGACTAGGCTAATTGTTTCCCAGAAAAGCAGAAGCAACATTTGAGCAGTATGTTTGGAGGGCAGACTGTGTGGGTACTACACCAAAAACTTATATAATTTTCTAACATTTAAAAGTTAAACTCTTGGGGCTCCAGAGAACTTCACACTACGAGATGTTGGGTCATATTCATATGTGAGTAAAACTCCACATCAGTGGAATATCTGAGAGGAGGGAGAGCAAAAGCACAAAGCATATGCTGCTCTTGGCTTGTAATGGCACTGAGCAATTCTAAATAAAACCCCTGGGTTAAATGAGGTCAATGCTTCTTACGCCAAAGCCCATTCTCCCTTCTGCCTTGACCTACAGGGTCACCTCCACCCCCATTTTAAACTGAAGGGCCAAAGACTCATAAGCTCAGTGTAGGCTCTCAGGAGGCCTTTTAACTTCTGGTTCACAGCATTCCAAGTAACCTAGGCCTTTATACGCATCACATTGAGCAAGGGTCCATCTCTGTTTGTGTGCTTTCAGAGCTAAAGGTTGAGAGCTTGTCACAAACACACACAAACAGTACAGGCTGTTGAGTCGCAACTCACACATTTTTTTTCTGATGGAGGAAAAAAGAAATGGCAGCAAAGGGCCACAGACAGCCACTCCTCCTCTATTTTTCTCTTCTGTAGTGAGCAATGGTAGGAAGGCAGGAGATGGCCTACGGTGCATTTGCTGTGATCGATCAAACCTTGAACCCCTAGCCACTACCGCATGTGCAACCACACCCGACCTAGCACTACTATGCTACACTGGTTTTCAGACATCAAACGTAAGGATGGAATCTCAAATGACAGGTCATACATGGCCTGTGTGCTGGTGCATGGGAGTGCCATGCGCTGGTAGGGGTCCAAGGCTCCAGCTCCGCTAATGCCAGGAATGCGTGTGGCAGTGGTGCGGAGGGCGACAACAATGCTTGCCTCAGAGGAAATCCATTTTAAAGCCCTTCCAGCGTTTAGCTGCTAATGCTGCCCCTGAGCATGTGACTCGTCTGACCGGATCAGATCACACCCTTCCGTCATCAGCTTCATCTCAGCCCAGGGCAAACGCCGCTGGTCTCTTACAGATCTATGGAGCTGAAAGGTAGAAGATTCTAAGCCTTCCTTACGCTTTCTGCCCCCCGGTTCACATCAGGATACCCTAAAAATGTCTTTTGTTTTTCAAAAAGAATATGTTCTTCTAAGATGACAGCACAAGTGTGATAGAAGCTTCAAACTTACATTAATAGGGAGGAGAACAAAATCAAAATACTGCCATGATTGTCTAATAATAAACAATAATCAATCACATTTCTACGGCTGTGTACACACACCCCCCCACAAAAATGCATGCATGCAGACGCACGCATACACACACACACGCACAATGTCCTTGGAGCACCTTCAACAGAGAGGCTCTGCAAACATAGCAGCACAGGGTACAAACATCTTTTTGCTCTGCACTTGAGGACGTGTGCAAATATTGCACCTCGGCCAGCGGGTCAGAGACGGGTGCGCCTGGTGCCAGGGCCTGCAGCAGAGCCCCGCAGCCAGATAACCCACCCTGGAAGGATCCACGCCATGCGAGCCAGGCAGTGTTCCACCACTGACAGAAATGCTTAACTCATAAAGATAACAGTTGAGTGATAAGAGGCTAGGTTTATACCTATGTTGTCCTCAAGTAGTTGGATATCACAAGGCTCAAACCAGAGCTAAATGAATTAGTGCATGACTCGGGAGAACTCATAGCTAGGCTCATTTCGCCCCTCTAGACACATCAATCAACAATCCAGTGGACTTGGAGCATTCTGACCACTGCTGTAGTTCCCTTTGGCTTACACATGGCAATAAATAAAGTTGGGCTCCATTATGTTGCACTGACCAAAGAGCAACAGCTTATTGGATCACTACAGCTCAACACTCTGTCCAACTTGTACACAAACACTGACCTTTTGTAATGTCCCCTGCCTTCAGTCTTACACTGAACACTGAGACATGGCATGTTGACATGTTTTCCATTAACCAACTGACCAAAACAGCTTTGGAAGTGGTTTAAGTCCAAATAAGAATCACAAAGCAATACACACTTGAATTAATAACCTAGACAGAATACACAGGACAAAGTTCACACAGTGTCAGACATTTCTCCAGACAGAACATAGACCGAAGTTGGAACATCTACTCTGACTCAAACCCAATTGCTTCGTCATCTTTGCTCTTTCAAGTTTCACAAGTACAACGAAAACCTGTCCTGGTCAGGATGCAGTCATAGCAAGCATTTGGTGAGGTGTCGGCACACACAGGAGTGGGTGGGTGAGCAAGAGACAGAGAGAGAGAAACAAGGAAAACGGGAAGTCTTACCCCTTGGTTTCCATTAAACCGGATGCGTGGCTGAGATGACTGGGCCTGAAACAGAGAGAATGAGAAAAATTCAGTTAGTAAATGAAAACCAGAAGGCATTGACCTGTTATACAAAAGTGGTGGTGCATTTAGTCCAATCTGCCAGGACCATCAGGAGACTGAGATCCCAACGTTTGACCTCTAACCTATAAGATCTACACTCACAAAAGTCACAAATGATCCACAGCAGTGTCTTATTTTTTTATCTAATGTGCACTACACTGAAACTTAAATCTGACTACCAATTACCAATTGAATGCAACATTCAGAAGGTTTTCCAAACAAGCATGCTAGCTTTCATCAGTGCCATCTGTTCTGTTTTTGGTCTTTGTAAGACAAGTCTTTTGACTAGGGATGCAAATTATCGATTAATTCATTAATCATTAGTTGATAATCTTATCGATCGACTTTCGATTAATTGATAAGCGGCGTTTTTCACCTGAGTTTCAGTGCTTCAATAGGGCCTTTAAAAATAGGCCCTATTATTATTATTATTATTATATTACATTACATTACGATAATTCTATTATACATTCCTCAAGTAATTATGCATTAGGAAAAGAAAGCAGAAAGTTTTTTTATGGTATAACAAAATCCATTCATTAATTTAAAAAAAAAAGAAATAAATTATGGACTGGCTCAGTTCTTGCATTTGAAACAGACATAAAACAAAAAAGAATAGAAGAAATTAAATAGAGCCAAACAGAATATTATTGAGCCTATAGATTATGAAGAAACTGCATCTAGGCTATTACAAGCTAAATAGCCAACACAACTCTCTGAAGTTTAACTCGCGCTCAAGGTAGTGAGGGATAGAGTAACTTTACATTCTTAATGACAAGCCATCAGGCAAAGGTAAGCTAGCCCGCTAACGAACTAGGTATCTAATCATTAAGCCTGAGTGAGCTAGTCCGCTATCAAGCTAAATAGCCAACTCAACTCTTACTTACTTACTTACTCTCATGAGCCAAACTCGCGGGCACACGTTAGCGCGGGAGTAGACAGAGATATTCACATTCATAGCAAGGTGAGCTAGCCCGCTAACGAGCTAGGTAGCTAACTCTATGAAGTCTCAGTGAGCTAGCCCGCTAACGAGCTAACCTGAGTTTTAAGACTATAAGCTATAACTTGCGGCAGTAAGCGAGAGAAGGTATAATACAGTGTAGCTGTGATTTTTAGGTTGACCAGGTGAACTGGTGGTGCAATGCAGGACAGAAGCATGCACGGTGTTCAAATGGTAACTGAGTGAGCTAGTGGAACTATTGTATTTCAATACCGCATTACACAGAGAACATTTGTTTTCAACCGGTCTCTCGCGCTAGCGCCCTCTAGCGATTAATCGTGATTAATACATTTTGATCGAGCAACCTCTTAATCGACAATTAATCTAAAGTCGATTAATCATTTGCATCCCTACTTTTGACTGTTCCCTAGTCATCGCACTAGTTTCAGAAAAACTCCACATTGCCTATTTATCAAGAAGATAGAAGAATTAGCACAGGGTGATTTTGTTTTTGTTTGAAGACAACAAGTCACCGTCAATTTCCATCTCCTTTAAGAGAAGATCATTTTTGTTTGGATGTGTAACAGGATGCAGTCCTATCACACCAGCTTGGGCGATGACCATTGATTCCCTCTCATGTGAACGCTGACACTACCATCACCTGTTGTGGACTTGTGGCCTCATACAGGTGGTGACAGTCCCTGCCTGAGATTCGGGGTAAGGAGAGGTGTCTGACCTCACATCTGTTACACAGCTGTTCAGCAGGAACATAAAAAGAGTCTCTTCAACTGAGCATTGATACAGCCCAGTAAAAGGGTAGTGAATGAGAGGAACAGACTCTAAACATTATGTGCCATGGCTGAATAAAAGACTGTAACAAGAACAGAAGCACAGATGGACTAGCTCTTGAGTGTGCTCCTTTGAGTAACAAAATGCAAGCATGACAAAAACACAGGTAATGGAGGAAGTCACACTTATTTTCAGAAATTCATTCCACTCGAAACCCAGATAGACAGGGTTGAGCAATACATATTTTAAATACAAGCCACTCTTCACCCAAGATAAATGAGAGCTGACTACATTTTTAATTGCAGCAAATAATATTCCAAGTAATAAGTACAACCAACATTTCATGGTGGTGGAGTATGAAAGAGAAAAAAAAAAGAAGCGTGGACAAATAAGCAAGCTGGATGCCTTCTCCTTTAACACCTCTGGCGTCCACACCACGGAGACTATATCCCCACTAATAATACCTCTGGCGTCAACACCAGCGACCAGGAGTGCCCCAGGGATGAAGAGGGTGATGGGCTTGGCGAAGTCAAACCACAGGTTGTCAGTGTAATGGCACAGCACTACAGCTGGTGAAAGCAAGACTGTAGTGGAGCAGTTCCTCCTGAGTGGTATGGCAGCCACATTAGAGAAGCAGGCAGTGATAGGGCGGACTGAGTGAAGATTCACAAAATTAAGGCTAAACAGAGGTAAGGGAAAACAACAGGTAAGGCGAAAGGATCTAGCAGAAGCCTTCTCAAGTGCCTGCAGTAGCGAGAGAAGTCTGAGGAGATGTTTTAGATTCATGAAAAACAGTGTAAACATGAAAGCGAGTCACTCAGACAGATCTATGGAATCAGAGCTGGCCAGGTCAGCGGGGGCCCTCAGCCACTAGTCCTCTGGCATGCAGAAAAGGATCCAGCTGGCACCATCAGTCCAACTGTATAACAGTCTCAGCAATATGCAAGCCTCATCATTGATCGTGAGCAGTTATTAAATGTTGGCCTAATGACTGTAGTATTACTTTTAGCAGGGGGCAAACAAATAGTAAAAGTAAAACAAGTAAATAAAAAGGAAGGAATTTGCAATTCAACACATCACATCACATACTTTTAATGAGTGAGGGGGCTCATAGCCATTGTTTACATGAAAAAACATAAATATCACTCCTGCCAAACACAGACTATGTTAAGGAGTTGTATACAGTTGACATCAGCTGTAGCACAATGACTACCACAAACACACACACAAAAAGTTGAATCCTCATCTTCTACTCAAGCTCTCAATCATACAAAGCAGGGACTCAAATGTAGCCCCTTTTCCCCCAGTCATACCACTCAATCACCCCCTCTCACTCATTCTACCCCTCCCTCCGCACACCCACAGAGTGCAATACTCAGCCTGTTCATTTGAATGGTCTGCTGACATGTCACTATTCTCTGGGACAGCAGCCTAGAACGTTCCACAGGGCTAACCTTAGGACACAGCGGAGCGGGGCTTCCAGCTGCCACTTAACCACACAGTATGCACAGCTCTTTTAACAGCTCCTGAAAGTGAGACCTTTGGCTGCGTCTGACCGGTGCAATATATATTAGACCAAAATGAGAATAGGAAAGCCTGCGGACCAGAACAGTAGCTGGATAAAGAACAAGCAGCAAAGTTACTTAATCTGTGCTTGCAAGTCATGGGAAAAGCTACAACTTCTGCGCATAATAAGATGCAATGAGAACTACTTGAAATGTTTGCTACGCAATCTAATTGCATACTGGCCCAGGATTATGAAATGGTGCAGGCCATGCAACTCATGATCATGTAGGTCATGGACTTTCAGTTTTGGGGGGGTGTGTAAGACAGAGAGGGGGGAGCATTTCACATTCAGGAGTTGCACCTAATGAAGTATTAGTTTCATGTACAAAGGTTCGCGTTAGTGTGCCATACTGAGTTGCTAATTGAAACACATCCTAACTGTCAACATAGCAGTAGAGGGGCATATACTGATGCATTTTTTTATTTCCTGCTCTAATGATTTAACCAATTTGCAAAATACATAAACAATGCAAGCCATAATCACCAGCTACGATGCCTCTCTGCTGTCCATAACCTGCCTACTTCCACTTCCAACTAGGGTTGGGTACCAAGAACCGGTACCAATATGGCACCGTTTCCATACAACCGGTACCTACCCGGACCGAAATGCAACGCAGATCTCGGTGATTCCTTTCGGTGCCTGAGCCGTTTTTTTTTTTTTTATTAATACAGCAACAAATCATGCAGCTAAATGAACAAAACTTCCGTAAAATGTTGTCTTATAAACAGGAATTATTTCAGCGGCAACATCAAACACGGAGGCTGGTTCCAAAACAGTACAAAACTAGCAATAGCTAACGAGCAGTAACGTTAGTGGCGTAGATCTTTCCGAGTACCAGTGTTTCCCACAGAAATTTTGGAGACTATGGGGGGGGGGGGGGGGCGCACATGTCCGGGGGTGGGGGGGACGTGTGGTGGGCGCATGTTTACCGGTTTACCACTTTGAGGGGGGGGGGGATGTTTTTTCGGCCTAAAATTCCTGATTTCGCGGGAGCTTCCCACTTTTGGGGGGGATAAGCCCCTACATAAAACCTATTATTTTTCCTGTGACCCAACAAAACTAGGGGGGTCTGGGGGCATGCTCCCCCATAAGATTTTTTTTTTTTAAATAACCTTTTAAATAGTGTTCTCTAGTGGGTTTTAGGAAGATAAATTAACAAATTGAGATTTAAAATATGGCACAAATATAAACATATTGAAGACATCTGCTGAGATTTTGTTTGGGATTTGTGTGAAGCAAGAGCACCCTGACCCGGGAGAGAAAGCTTAGGAACAGCTACTACACTTTGCCTCCACATATTAATGTGAGGCCTCCTTCTCTGAAATGACTGATCAAAACAAAGCAGAGAAACAGACTGTGCCTGGAGAAGAGCTTGATATCAGCAGTTGCCTCCCTTTGTTTTAGGAAGAGAAATTAACAAATGTAGATTTAAAATACGGCACAAAAATAAACATATTGAAGACTATAATGGTCTAAAGGTGCTCATTATAGTTAATGTCAGATATCCTCTGTTCAATTTTCAAACTCTCCCTCACTATATTACTTTTTTGATCGAGCAATATTCCATGACACCTGATACGATGCCAACGTGACCGTTTCAGAGTACTTAGCCGAGTCTGACTGATGTATCAAAGAATGTACCTTGTGCTTGCCTAGCTCTGCTTTTAGGAACTCCTGGGCTATGTTAGCATCCAAGTTCAAGGCTTTAAAATGCGACCGTGACGTCTGCATATTAAGCATATTAATTCCTCC
Source organism: Sprattus sprattus (assembly GCF_963457725.1). NCBI lineage: Eukaryota > Metazoa > Chordata > Actinopteri > Clupeiformes > Clupeidae > Sprattus > Sprattus sprattus. The sequence continues at coordinate 47,797,235 of NC_137921.1, read as the reverse complement.
CATTCAGGCAAGAAGGCCCGGTGTTCATATTCATACATTCGTTTAGCTCTACGCTTTGCTGGATCCATGGCATTCTTTCAGTAACTAGCTACCGCTAGTCTGGCTAGTAACTTCCTGAAACTGGGTGCACACATTAGAATGTTTCACTTTGGAACATTAACGTTACTTGAAGACATCTCTCAAGATCGAGTGATGACAAAATATACATGAATAAATACCCCCATTCAAATCGGACAGCTTTTTGACTGTATTTCCAAATATATTGCGAGCAAAATATGCATTTTAGATGGCCGGCAACTACTAACTGCTATCTTATCTTCAAACAGAAAGTAACGTGTGCGCATCGGGGCAGAAGTCCGCAGAGGACAATTGTAAACGCGCGATCATCTAGTGACAAAAATGACATGCCGTTGTGCAAATAAGATAAATAACACAAAGCTATTTATTGTGTTTAATAAAATAACAAGCTATAGAGTATAGACCTGTTATATAGGAAAGGTATCCTTAACTGACTTCCGTTGTGATCTGGCGCTTTATAGAAAATTAAATTGAGCGAAGTTAACTTGACCTTTCAGGGGGGGTGCCGTTGGGGGGGCGGGGCACCCCCTTATACAATGGTAGGGGAAACACTAACATATCTCAACAGTGTTTTGTTTTCGGCACAGTCACAGGCAGACAGCCGAACTTCGTGCTCTCATGCAATCCCAATGAGAGCGACACGAACTTCGTCTGAGCAAAAAAAAAAAAACTTCATGTGCACGCAGAGACTATGGCGGCCGAAATTAGACTATGGCGGTGCGCCATAGTCTCGTCAATGTGTGGGAAACACTGCGAGTACGGACTGTATACTTTTTTGGGTTGCTAGCATATTTCGTGGGGCACATATAGAACTGCTCCATCTCCCAATGTAAACTCTGGCCTATGTCGCTCACGCTCATTGGTGATTACATTGCAACAGTCTTATGACAGCCAAGGGTAGGCAGCCTTGCACAGAGCAAGCACAAACAGAGCTAGCCATCAATATAACAGAGAAAATGCCGAAAGGTAAACAATCAAAAGTGTGGCTGTATTTCGCACAAAAAGATTCAAACAACGCAACGTGCAGCCAATGCAACAACAAAATTGTGTGTAAAGGGGGGAGAGAAGGCAAGAGGCAAAGGCATATCAGAAATCGCAGACTGAAGACTAAACGGAATTGACAGCAGCCCTAAACCTAAACTCTTAAAGGGGCAGTACACATTCACGAAACCAGTGAGTTTAAATAAATGCAAACAAAATAATACATTTTTGACTCTGAAGGCAAACATGCTCATATTTCTGCAAAAGAATTTCTGAAGTGTGAAGCTGTAGTGTGTGTACAGAGTGTGTTTTGTATTTATTTATATTTATTTAAGTATACTGTAAACAGTTGTTAAAAGTTAATATATTGTTCATAGTTTGAAGTTAAAAGGTTTGAAGCCAAGTGTTTTTTTATTTTTTTTTATAGTATACCTTACTCCACATTTCCATTGGGACGAATTATCGCAGGCGGTATTTCGCCTAGGGGTCGTGGTCAGAAAAAACATGTTTGGCTGTCATGTAGCGAGTGTCAAGTAGCAAGTTCGGCTGCAGTGCAGCGCTAATAGCATTTTAGCAGCTAGCTTCTACATTGATCTTTAATTGAAGTGTTAGCAGCAAGCTAACCATAACGGTCGAGAGCTTAATTTAAGACCTACAATATTCTGTTTGCCCTGACAGTGTTCGTGTAGTATATTAACAACAAACCGAGTCGATGTAGACATATAAAAGTCGTGTAAACACCTTTATTCACATACAAATATTTCCAGTTAAACAGACTCCCGAGACCCAGGATTAGCAGCTAGCTTCTACATTGATCTTCAATAAAAGCGTAAGCACCCAGCTAACAACAACGGTCGAGAGCTTAATTTAAGACCTACAATATTCAGTTTGCCCTGACAGTGTTCGTGTAGTATATAAGAAACAAACCGAGTCGATGTAGACGTATAAAAGTCGTGTAAACACCTGTATTCAGCTTTATTCATGTCAAATATTTTCCAATAACAGACACGCGAGGCTCCGCCATCTTGTTTGGATTTTTTTTATTACACCCGCCCTTCTGCACAACGTCGAGCTCCAATTCTGACACACGCCGAGCTGATTGGTTACCGCCTGGTTTGCATTTGCATTAAGTTAAAGGTTCGTCAACTTTGATAGTCAGGCGGCGGCGTTTCGTGCTCAACAGACGGAATTTCATCTCCATTCATTCCCAATAGGAGCGGGACGAATTTCGTCTGTGTGGAAACGCACCGTTAAACAGTTAATATATTGTTAAATCGCCTTGGCAATAAATAAGCCTTTAATGTCTTCAATCGTTGTTTTGTACTATTTATAAAAAAAAAATAGTATCCGTTCTGGCACCGTTTAGGCACAGGTATCGTTTTAAAAGTATTGGCTAAGCACCGGTATCGGAAAAAACCCAAACGATACCCATCCCTACTTCCAACTAGGCTACATCTAGTCTGGCAACACACGGCTCTACTACTTGAGCTAGAGAAAAACAAATAATGTTTTATGTGTGTGAGTGATTTAAAACCCCCGAGTCATGACAGAAGTGTAAATAAAAGAAAAAGGAAGTATCGGGAAACTGTTCTATATGCACTCTGTGTGAAACTCTGAGGAAAAAGAGCCAATGATGTCTCTCCAATAATGGGAGTAGTCATCGTCAGTCAGCTCACTGTGAATATAATCAGCTGTGGAATGAACATAAAAATGTGCAGAAAACAAGACAAAGACTTTAAAACGCATGATTGAAAACACGCACATCATAATTTAGGGACCTAATTTGAGAGTGAATGAGACTTGTGAAAAATATAGATGCATAAGAGAGAGAGGTAAAGGTGTGGGCAAAGCCAGGTGGAGATGAATTAGTGAAAGGTTTGGTTAAACACGACACATAGCAGTTCTGAGCAATCCCTTCAAAAACGGAATGCATCAAACAAGATTGCATTTGAAAGAAATCGCAATAATGGCTGCAGGCTCTGGATAGTATTTAACAGGAGCGGTTTTGCAAGGTATGAACCGTTGTACTACTTCCGTTGTACTACTTCAGTTGTCCAGAACAATTACATTTGATGACACATAATTGTAGCTGGTCAGATATATTTAAAAAAAAAAAAAGGTCACATCCCTTTGGACTGACTGTTACATTTTTAATCAGGGTGTGATTACGAGCCTGTAAAAAAGGGTTTGTTCACTTGAATTCCTTGACAAGGTATTTTTGTTCGAGATCAATAAAGCCTATCTCATAAACGCACCCATTCTAAAGAATTTATTTAACCCTAGCAGGCTAAGTGTAGAACATTTGCAACACGTGAGACATTTCACTTTAGAGTAGTCATATACCATAAATGTATTCATTTGCACAATGATTACATATACTGCTACCACTCTGAGATATCTAAGAGACAGTGGTCAGGATTGGAAAGAAGCAGTGACCATCAGACTAAATGAATGGGGAGTGCATGAGATATGGGAGGTTGTGAGTTGTGTTTATGTTTATGTTAACGTTGATGATTTGAACACCTGGGCCCTGTTCGGTGTAGAACTGAAGCTAAGTTAATCAGTCTAGCTCGCTAAATGAGAAAATCTAGCTCACTAAATGAGAACAGGCTATACCGGTCTGCCGACGGGTGCTAAACGCCTGAACTTGAAGCTATCAGCAAAATTTTGCGTGCACGTCCTGCAGGAAAGGTTGATCACCAAAACCATGATTTTTTTTAACAGTACAATAGTCTAAACTCAAAGAATTCAAGACCATAATCATGGCAAAATCCAACATTGCCGCCACTGCAAGAGTAATATAAGAAACTGTCTATGGGCTATGTAGTGGGTGATATATTTCGATAATTGCAATATGTGACTTTAGTGCAGTGGATAGAGCTCACAGTTTGAAATCAATGGAGTGCAAGTTCGATTCCCCTCACCTCCGTATCAATTATAGTTTTACATATCCTTGTATATCGCTTTGAATAAAATGACTATGACTAAATGTAAATGTATTAATAAGAAATTCAATAAATTGAAGCAATGAAAGGAAATTGTGTGTATTTCTCTCTTCTTATCATGGATCTACCATAATCATTTTCTACAAAAATGATATGTAGGGCCAATAGTTTTCCGCGAAAACGGAAAACGGACGGAATACGCGGAATGGACCGTCTGAAACGGAATGGACCATTGAAAACGGAATTGCAACTTTTCAAACTGAAACATAATTTTGTGCATCAAAATCGCCCAAAACCCCCTGCATTTTACCCTGTAAGACTGAATTAATTTCAAATAAACACAACAACGATTGCAACAATGAACAAACATTAATTAAAGAACAAAAGCAGTCAGAAAATGTCACGTCTGCGCTGGACTCTCCTCCGGCCACGCCCCCCTTTTCAACGGTAGTCACGTTAATTTGCTCATCTTCCCAATCGCATTAAAAACAAGAAATGTTAAGTCTTTTGTTCTGTTGATGGTTGGCAAACAACAATCTAAGAAGGGCACGTATTATTCACTGAGTTACCAAAGCAGTCTTTTTTATGGGGACTAATTAGCACTGCACTGAATTACATTAACATGAGTTATTGCTACACAATAACAATTACACAACTAATATTACTAGATACATATAAAAGTGGACATTACACTAAGGCAACATGGATCTCATTCATATCTCACCCAGTCGAAATCTTAACAGGATTGAACCCATCTTTATTACATCGTATCAACATAAGAACAGAACGTTAGCTAAATCTCCGCTTAGCATGCATGCTAACACTAGCAGGTAGCCCAAAATTTGGTATTTAATACACGATCTATCACAGTAGCAACTTCATGAAAACCCTTACTTTCATTGGGTATGCACATAATGCCTCACATACAGGTCGAACAATGATGATTTAAGCATTGGAAATGTATAAGGCACAGTACGGTCAACTACTTCGCGACAAACTGAACTCTCACTATCTTAACTGAGAGAGCTGCAGGCACGCAGACAGCGTTGCTAGGCAATATCACTATCAACTGAGTTTTTCATACAGTTAACGTACAGAAAGGCATTTTACGGCTGTTTTTTTTTTTTTGACGCGGAAACACGGAATCATCAAAAACGTGACACGGAATTTGCTTTTTTTTGACGCGGAAAACTATTGGCCCTAGATATGCTATGTATGGTGTAGTTGTAGTAGACAGACTGCATTCACTACTGCACAAAAACACGTTTGCAAAACTAGACGTTTGCAATGATGTAAGTTAAAGTAGGTAAAACAACTTTCGCCAATATCTCCGTAAGGGAGATGGTTTATGTGCTCAAATTTCCTGGGATCAAAGAAGACGTTAGTATTCATGTGCAAACTAAAAATAACGTCTCAGGATTGCTGCGCATGTAAGTTATTTCAGGTGCATCAACTGTACCCATGTCTCAACTGTACTAATACCACTGTCATATAATTATGAGTGCTTTGTTCTCCGCATCGCCGACATTACAAAAAACACTCACAAAAAAGAGAAGACATTCAATGTTCGACTGTGGTGTTTGCAATAAATTACTCGAGAAGGTATTTTAAATTAATTATTCCCTGTCGGGTGAATAGGTAGCGCTCATACAAGAACTCATCATGATGGAAAAATGGATCTTGGCGATCGCAAAGAACTCTCCCTACGCTAATCAAACTATCTAATATGACTCTGGTCAATGGGATCCCTCCTTTTGCCATGGGTGTGGCAAGTTTAGCCAGCTAAACTTAGGTTAGCCTTCCCTCGAGCAGGTTAGTGCTAAGTGATATGTTACTATGGTAATTTATCAGAAGTTGCTTCGCCGAACCTAAAAAAGGGGCGTTTTCCTTTTTTTAGCCTGGAATCTAGCTCGCAAAACCGCTAAGCGAGCTACGCCAAACAATACCCTGGACTAACCCAAACGCACTCTCTATCTGGATTCTGGTGTGGCAAGAAGAGACATTTTGTGGAAATGCATTCGAGTGGCACGCATTTCTTCTTCTAACTTAGTCGAATTCCTTGTTATTTCTATTCAGATAATGTACGTTAAGTCAATATTGTGTTATTGACATTCGTTTACTGCTGACCACATTTAATTCAAGTTGAGCAAATTAGACAAGGCCTGCCTCTTCCCAGGTGCCGGAGTCTTTAAAAGCGGCTTAACCTTTTAAAACAATAATTTAGTTCTTTTTAAAAGCCTGCTAGGATATGTGTTAAATTCCAGGATATCCCAGATAGATTAATTACACTAACCCATAACTTTTGCTTCTTAGCAGTACAGAAGTATGTAGGCATAATGGGCCACTCTTTCAATAAAGGGAATGTAGTATTTTTTGCAGATAGATAAATCAGAATTGGGCAGTTTGTGACTGGCACGTGCAAATTATCCATGTCAGGGAAGAATGGCGCCACACCTAAATCTAAAACCCACGCCTTGGCGAGAATAAATCAAATCGCCGGAACTTTAGACAACCTGCCTGGGTGGAATAGGCCATTTTCACATAATTTCCACCGCCAAACTAGGCCCCCTTAAGTTCCTGCTTGGTGTCAACAGCAATAAGAGCTGTTCTGACCTCCAGTGTATACCTTACTGCTCTCATGCATTACCCAAACATTCTTTGTGGATTGTGGTATAGCAGAAAAATGAACTGTCCCTCCACACATGGCCACAAACACCCAGAAACACAGACACACACAGGGTCCCAAGAGTTTCACAGTTGGACTAACACGCTGTATGTAACAGCCTAAAGTCTCTATGGTGATTGATAAGTCCCAAAACTAGATTTAGCTGACTGCTTCCTCTTGCCAGTTAGAATGACAACCAGGTTTGTCCTATTCAACTTTTGTTGGGGGAGCTGTGACTGAAATGGAGCAGAGATCAGCCTATATCAATATCAATTTTCAGTGTTTGGTTTTCTTTTCTGCTGTTCTTGAAAATATATTACACCATCATGTGCAAGTGCTGTCATTGAGTTGTCAGACACATTTTAGGACCTGAATTTTCCTCATACATAATGCCTGTGGGTTCCCACCCACAGTTTGCAACAGTAGGGGGGAACATGAGAAGCACTGCCTAGATACCTGATCACAGTTTGGCACTGGAGAACTAGGATACCTTTCACTGAATTCATGAAAGCTGTGGAAATGTACTTGTGCATATCTGTGCATACATGAAAAACAGCATGAATTTGCATAATTGTCCAGGATTATTTACCACCGATGTGATACAGATGTCTCACATCTGATATGATTCATCAAAGTTTCCCAAATCTCTTCCCAGCTGTATCAATCTGACCTTGGGTCAGCTGGGGTGGTTAGGCAACATAAGCCTAGACCTTCATGGGCTACAGAGGGATACTGCAAGCACGTTGTTTAGTGTCAAACCTGGGTAAATTCACTCCGAGTGAACAGAGTGAAGAGGCAACACTCCTAATAGAAGAGCCCTTCGGCTCATCTATTTTGAGGTTAACCACTTACTAGGAGTTAACTTACCCAGGTCTGTCACTAAACCACACACTTGGAGTACTCCCCAGGACTCCTTTGAGTGAGACGGCAGAGCGTTGACGGGAGTATATATGCCAAGCGAGGCCACGTGAGGGGGTGCTGGCGGGACAGGATGTCCCTCTGGTAGTTGCATCTGGCACCAATGCTCAATTCCGCCCTGGTATCCCACCTTTATCTGCTGACTCAGCATTCCTTTAATATCCCATGGCACATCGGCTGACCTAAACATGGAGTCCTGGCCTGACATAGCTGACGCTTCAGCAGAAAGGTTACAGGCACGACAGTTGAACGGTGTCTCACCCCTAGAGCAAGTAAACTGGGCTTATTACAAGGGCTACAGACCACAACACAACTGAATGACCAGCGCTTGCGACTGTGACTGATCTGGTCGCATATGCGACTGTTTTGGCCATGTGACTTGATTTGAAATCATGGTCGCACGCATGCGCCTATAGAAATAAGCACAAATGTAAGGCATGCGCCTAGATAATGGGCTAATGTACAAATCTTTGCATCAAAATAAAACTTATACGGTTCTTATTCACCTGAAGCAAAATATAAATACATTTGGGATTAATACCCTGTCGCGCTATGCAGGGTCGCTGTTATGGTTTTCTGGGTTGACGTTGGAGATAGACGTTGATTCAGTGAGGTAACGTTAGCCTCAGCCTTAATGCATTCATCATACTGTGGTTTGTGGTGAAATCTCAGGTGGTTGCACAAGTTAGCTGTGTTGCTATGCGGCGCAGACACAACTCTAACGCACTCTGTGCATATGATTTGTTCTCGGTTAACATCTCTTGCCCTAACTCTTAAAAGTAAGATAGCCGTCTTAATACCTTGATGTCTCGCTAAGAAGATATCTATTTTTACGGGTGAATTCGAGCGGTCTTTGAGATAGCATGTACTATATAACATGACGTTGGTAAGCTGAAAGAACGTTAGGCTAATGTGCTAGTGTTAAAAGGTTGGCTGACTGACGCCTCACAAATCACATCAACCATTATTGCTTGATACAATAACGGTGTTATCGGATAGTACAGTGTCTATTTCTCGGTAACTAAAAAAAAAAAAAAAACACACCACATCTGTAAACGGAGAGTGGGCCGTCATCTTTGTTTACAATTTGCAGTTGCCGGGGGGAGCTGGCGTACATATTTTTAGGCAACCTGCTACCTTGAAAAATGACCGTCACTCTGAAGACTTGAAGGTATTTTATAAACCCGGAAGTGACAGAGTAACGGTTTTCCAGCACGCCTTTTATAGTGGTGCGCCTAGATATTTGCTGGTACTCCAAAGTGCTCCTAAGCCAAAAAGTTAGTCTCAAGCCCTGCTGACTGACTGAAACAACAATGGGCACCTTCAACTTCCATATATTTATGTGGTATTTGATAAACGAATGAAACACAACACATTTCTAACACAAAGGCTGCAAAGAATATTTATTGCACACCTGACATGTACTGGCTTTAAGTTTTGGTTCTACATTTACCAAATAAGACCACAATGGGCTTACTGTCTAGAGGGTCTAATGTTGGTTTGTGCTTTGCCATCTGAAAAAAAAATTGCAGAAATGAAACACACACAAATAAAAAAAGTTTGCTGAAATCTGTCAAGCTCAAATGACTGACATTCATTAGCCATACAGAATGTAGGTTTACTGAGTGCGATGCAGGCCGCAGTGATGGTTGGCCCATAGCTCAGGCTCTGAGCCCGCGGGGTCAGCCGAGCTCTGAGTCCTCGCACTGCATCACCTGCTACCGGCTGCTGAGCCAGAGCCTTAAAAACTTCCCAATGCAGTCAGCCACAGGTGGGATGACATTATTGTCAGCTTAGTCATTGCCGTGACCTTAACGCTCATCCAGCGTGTTCCATCAATCATCTCGAGATGCAACTGGGATGGTCACACCTTTCCTGTGAAATTTTCAATTGAGATTCCTCAAGTGTACTTGGTGCTAACGAAGGCTTAGTGCAGTGTCCAGTACCAAAGCCTGAATGGGTAGTGGCTTTAATGAGTCGAGAGGGGGAGAAAAAAAGAGAGAGAGAGAGAGAGAGAGAGAGAGAGAGAGAGAGAGAGAGAGAGAGAGAGAGAGAGAGAGAGAGAGAGAGAGAGAGAGAGAGAGAGAGAGAGAGAGAGAGAGAGAGAGAGAGAGAGAGAGAGAGAGAGAGAGAGAGAGAGAGAGAGAGAGAGAGAGAGAGAGAGAGAGAGAGAGAGAGAGAGAGAGAGAGAGAGGACTTGTTGAATGGTCATGGCCAGTCAAAAGTTCTACAGAAAGTGCTACCTCAGTGGAAGAAGAGGACAGCTTCTCTTGAACCCTAGTATAGATTAAGTGATTCATCTCTGGAGAGACAAAACACAGACCACGCCAAGGTCCCTGAGTGCAAGAGTGCAGCAGGAAGCATGGATATTCAGTCTGTTTAAGACAGTGCACGTCATTGTTGTGCTACAGAATTAGGCTACAGCTGTGAGGCATACCAGTATGTGTGTGTTCGTAATCGTAGGGGCTACTGTTCCCCTGTACCGTGTTGGACAACCAGGCAATGCAGGGTCAAATCCATACACAGGGGTACTGAATGAAGACTCTTAGTGTGTCCTTTAGTTAGCACACAAGACACATAACATTATCATTGCGCAATGACACCAATAACAGGAAACAGATTCCAGAAAGCGTTTACAGCATGATCATCAGTATCATCCTCCGCATGACAGCACTGTATTAGCTCACAGGCTAACACAGAGAGAGACCTGCACATCCTCCTCAGAGTGGCATCACACAGCACGGCATGGCACGGCACGGCAGACGCCCACGCGTCCTCCTCCACTACACCACCCCCAGAGAGCAGCCCGTGGGTATGTGACTGTGAGGCTCAGGCAGCTGACATCATACCATCATGAGGCTGATTCAGAGCATCAGCAGGCTGGGTGCTTACATGCACATGCAAGGGCTAACACACACACACACACACAGAGCTGAGAAACAAGTTCCACCATGTGAACCTGAACTAGAGAGCCATGCACGAGAAGGAGCACATCTGACAGAACCAGTCATTTGTTTGAGGAGTTTCCATTTCATTACAGCTGGTGTGTGTTGTTGAATGTGTTGCTAAGACAGTAAAAGGGGGAGCATGCCATTTACACTGGCTTTGAGGAGTGAAATAACCTGCGAATCGTTGGCAGGGACAGCCCTCTTCACAGACTGTGAGAAGCATATTGTAAAAACTCACACTGCCTGCATAAGATCCAAGAATAACCAAAGCATTACTTCACTCACGCACACCAGAAGGCCCTGGGCAAGATTTCTAGCTGGCATCTAGAGGTAAGGGGTTGCAGCACAGGTTGACAGATAGACTCTAAATCAATTTCATCCATCACTGTTGATTCTATAATTAAACAAGTGTATAACATTATAGAAGTTATGTATAGTCCTTTTTAAACCATGACATGCAATTCGTCATGCAGTTTCATAGATGCTTCAACTGCTATTCATAAACAAGTTGGTAAAAACCTGTTGGTCCTCGTCGATGGTTAATATTGCTTCTTACAAAGGTGGCTATGGCTGTGGAATGCAGTTATCCCAGGTTTAAGTGAATACAATTGCCAATACCCCCTCTTTGCCAGTGACGCTTCTAATATCCTTGTGATTCTGACCTTAACAAGTTTGATGGCAAATATGACTTACTGTTGGGTAACAAAATAAAGACTTACTTGAACATACAAACACCAAATGCTGCTGCCATTTGACTGATTAAACTCTGCTACTGCTGCCTAGACAGGGAATGCGGCAGTAAAAGCCATTCAGAGGGCAGTAGACATTAGACGACATGTCCTCTTCAGAAAAATCAAATCAGTGCAGAGTTTATTAGATGGCATACCACAGCAGTCTGGTACAGTCCACTAGATTTACACCACTTTAAAAAAAGAGGGTCTGCGTAAATGAAAGGTGCTCAGGCTGTCTGGAAGGGTATTTTCAGGCTTTCAGACTAGATGGGGGATTTTATTGGCATTACAATCACATAGGCCATAACTTGATTTCTTTCCATCAAATTTCATGTGGACACGTCTTCTATTTTTTTAATAACATTTGCTCTTTTCTTTGTGATGTTTGCGCTGCAACTACTAGTTTATGTTGGTGATAGTTTGAATGCATTTGCCTAATACAGAGCTCTCATAGACATCATATTTGTGCAACCATATAGCGAAGGAATTTAAGGTGGTTCACCAGTTTTTACAGTAGATGTCGATGGGCTAGGGACATGCAGGGTTCGATTGAGGCAGAATACTCTTCAGGACACTGCGGCATACAGAATAATGAGCCAATACTTAAAGAGACAAGTGTTCTTCTCTACGTAAATCAATCCTGTCATCAGAGGAGTTTGGGTCTTGCTCTGCATCCACCTCTCTGATAGTCCTGACAGACTGTGGCTAACTAATCTGGTTCCCCTTTGTAATCTTAATGCCAGGTCTTGTGCCTCCTTTGTGTGTGTGACTACATTGACAGCGAGTTGCCCTGCTCAGTGTTAGTAGAGCCATGTTTCAGGCCACAGTTTGAGGGACGCTCATGCATTTTTAAAAGGAAGGGAAGGCCATGGTCTTTAAGGCGCCAGTAAAATGAGAGGGACGTTTGAACTTTGTTTCAGAGGCAGCTTACCAGACAGTGGCAACCCATAAAACAGACTCCTTCCCTCGTCATAAATGATGTTTACATGGCCACCTCTCAAAGAAGACTTGAGCATGAGGCTCGAGTTGCCTAGTGAATATCCTCTGCCTCCTGTTTGCTATTGTGCATTTCTTCCACCTCCTATCCACGCTGTACCAGGCTGGCTGCAGCCTCAGGCACTTTCACAGTCAGGGAGAGGCCTGGTAGGGATGGCCTCTGACCCAAATGGCTCCAACTCCTAAAGGGGCTACGCTATGACATTTGACAGCTAACTCTCACTGCGGCTTGTTAAGACGGTTCCTATATTTGGCTTTTCAAACAAGCGCAACAGTGACATTACCAATGCCAATAAAACGGTAAAATAGTGCCAAAGTAAGCAGCAAATGTGTTGTTAAAAAAAGGTAAGATGGTGGTTTAACTCAGCCACCTTTACTCAAACCAATGGAACACCTAACAGGACCTGGTAGGCAGAGAGAGAGGCAGACAGAAATTATGAGAAAGCGGCATATCCGTGCATGGCGTTCTGCGTTCATGACAAGCCTCACTGATGTGGCCCAAGCCCTGCAAGCCACTTGATGTGCTGCGCTGAAGCATGTTCAATTGAATGCCCTCCAGCCGGGCCCATTTCCGCTGACTCTTTCGACAGCACGGGGCCCGAGCCAACTTCTCGTGCACAAATTCCTCAGCTCATGTGATGTCTGCTCCCATCTTTTTTGCTTGCAAATTTGGTATTGCTGTCAGTGGAGCAAACATTTACTGTAATGGAAGATGACAAGGGGACATTAATTCACCACATTGCTCTTCTATATGACTTCCAAAAAAAGACAACCCATCATTTCTTAACATATTAGGTGCTGGTGGTTAGTCAAATGACATTTTCTTTTTTTCCATTGGGGCAGCTCAACTACCATGGGCTATTCTAAAACTGTTCCTTGAGCAAAGAACCCCCAACCCCCACAGAGGACATGGGGGGGGGGGGGGGTATGCCAAAACTATGACTAAATGTACCGTCTTGCAAGAAATGAACACTTCCCAATAAAGCTGTTTACAAGAGGTCTTCAGAGATAATGTCAAGGTTCTAATCAGCAATGGATCGTTGATCCAGTTCGTCATATCACACGGCACTGGGAAAACAGCTCAACAGTTCCATTTTCACAATAGCAGGCTCCCCTAACAACAAAACAATGGTGCCTCGACCGAGTGAGTTTTGCCTTGCGTTTAAATCATAGTTAGGCTTAAACAACATCCGGGGGTAATCCACAGGGAAGCGATATCGATACATTTCAATGTAACATTATAACCAATATTCTATTTCACTGGCTGACCGCATATCCCCATTATAGTATCTACCCACCTTGCTAGCTAGTATGTGATTCGACTATCCATTTATGGCCATGATTTTCAGCTGAAGTAGCCAAGCCACAGTGTGACTGTTTAATAGTTCTAGCTAATGGTAGGCAGTGGTTACACAACCTGATAGGTTCAGTACGAAACTTAAAACATTGACAAATGAGTAATTTGGCTTTTTCAAACGACTTTTCTGAACAAGCTGCGTGTAGCGTTCGATGTTTTGCTGGCTAGCTAGGACAGCTCCATCTGGTAGGCAGATAGTTTGTCAAGTGGACAGGCTAACGTTACCAAGTTTTTTCAGATTGTAAGCAAACAGTTTCAGAGTCAGCACACTTGACATGTGCGTACTACCAATATGAGGGGTAGCGTTAGTTGATCCAGTACGTGTTGACGTGGGGAAAAAAAATCAAGCAATACTACGAGAAACATTTGAATTGAGAGATAGTAGTCACCTGCTAAATACAATCCGATACACATTACGTTGGACACTTAGGATAGCAGTTGTGTGAGCTGGGTCACATACCTGGCTGGTATTAGCCATACAAATACTTACAAGCTAACGATGTATTGTTTAGCTTAAAGCTAAATGATCTTCTACAAAGCACTCAGGAAAATTGCCGAAATCCGAAATCTTCAGCTACTATATGCAATGTAACGTTTTCAACCATCAGCCAATGTTAGCCACTGCAGAATCCCTAAATGTACGATGAGCCAAGATGATCATACAACCAAATATGTTGGCAACTATCCCGACCCTCCTAGTACCTCGTGTAATTGTTATTTTAACGTTGATTAGGACGTATCTAATTAATTCAGAAGTATCTGCCTAACTGAACTTAGCAGGGAAGCTAAGCATGTAAACAGTATGATGTTAATGTTAGCTAGCTAGTTCACGTTGGCTAATGTTACATGACAAGTTCAACGACACGAATTGTCAGTTTTTACGAGTTGAACGTATTAGTTTAATAAATAAGCCATATAGATAGAAGTAATAGACCAATCCAACACTGGTTTATCTTGGGAAGAGGGTTACTAGCTAACTGACCGACGTAACACAGCTAATATCAACCATCCTCAGCAATCTGCTAGCTGCAAAATAACGTTTGTTGTAATGTAAGAGTTGTGTGTGGGTTTTATATACTAACAATGTGATTCTCAATTTTAATCACACTATTTTGGCTAACTTAGATAGTTGGGCTAACGTTAAATCAAGCTGGCTAGTGAAGTGGTTAGCAAGTCCCATACCTTTAATAGCTATTTAACGTTAGCCAACTTACGTGTCTGAGGGCATGGCCACAGACAAAACTATCTAGCTAGCTTTCTGACTTAACTAGAGACTTAAATTAAAGAGCCGCATTTATACTTCTAAATAACAACGACACTGGTTCATGGCTTTCTATGATGGAACTTAGACAGCCCGATTAAATCTATATGGCATGGGAAGCAGCTGGTGTGAACGTTACAGAACTCCAAGCTGGGTCTCTCAGACTAGCTTGGACAGCGTACCGCAGTTGGGCAGGCAGTGATAGCTTCTCAGCACGTAAAACACAAGTGTAGATGAGCTGTAACCATACCTTGCTGTTCTGGTATTCTTCAAAAGCTTTCAATGCGCTGTCAGTGAGTTTGACGTGAAAGACGGAGATATTGCTGCCATTGCTCACTCTTCCACAGGACAGCCCGTAACACTGCTCCTCCTTCAACGCCGCCATCTTGCTACCATTTCCACCACGCTCACGTACCCTATCGTAAACGCATGAAAACTCTCTTGGATTCTAATGAATATTCAAATTAGAGGTTGTCCGCGAGAGGCGTGGTCTGACAACACAAGTTTTCACCTTTTTTAAACCATCATATTCCTGACATTCATTATGAACCATGGAATATGCCCACGCAACCATATCCAGTAAAGCAAAGCTCAAGTAAAATGTAAAATGACATCTAACTGATAAACCACAAGACATGTTATTATTTATTCATGAGATAGGCCGACCTGGATGTGTTTCGCTCGTCTCTTCACTGGTCATTGGGAAAGTGCGTAAGGAAAGGGAAATGCTAGGCCACAATTCTGCGTCAGAAAGACGTCAGTGTTTGGGGAATGCCCCATGTATTACAAGGGAAAAAACGATTATTAATTGCCCAGAACCGATAGACTACGGTCAAGTCAACAATAGGTCTCTGACAATTAACCACAGTAAGTAACATGTAGCCTCCTACATGAATGGCAATCAAATGTTTGCATACATAAACTCACTGTGCAAAAGTTTATTTGAAGAATTATAAAATGAACAAACATAAGATTTGAACTCTCTCGCCTTTTATACGGAATAAGGAACAATGATGATCTTACATACATGTCCCATGTAGCCTACTGTAAATAATTATTCTGGCTCTGTGGAGACAAACAGCAGCTACTAAAATAAATAATCCTTGTATGATATTATCAACATAAATCTAGAACTCCATTCACATTAAACATGGACAAAACAACATAAAAATGAAAAAAAAAAAAAAGTGAGAGGAATCATCATGAACTCAAATAATCTAGAATGGGATAAAGACAAAAGTTTGGCTAAGGAAACATTTAAAAGTGAGGTATTTTTTCTGTGTATCAGAAGCTGTTATATGAGAGCTAATTCAGGATGAATGTCAGACACACCTGGCAAAGCAGAACAATTGGCCAGGATTGACCACAGAACCCTATCACAAGTTTAGAGGACCGTGAGGCAATTCCAGTACAAAAGAAACAAATATATAGAAATAGCAGAATGACAAAACAGGGGTTTTACACAAGCTTGCTTTTCATTACAATTTGTGCAAAAGCACCCCAATGACAGAATTTACTGCATACTAAATAGGAAATTATCTGATTTAGATTTAGCAGTAAAACAACCTACAGTTGAAAAAGCATGTAAAAGCATACAATCTTCTGGTTTAAATTTGCAATGGCTAGCAAAAGCTCATGTAACCAACTTTCAGACAAGTCTGGTAGAATTCACAAATCTGAACACGCTGAAGCTAGTGTTAACAGGAGGAGATTACACAAGTAATTTGCAGGAATGACGGAATGGTGGTCTGCATTTACAATTCACAAACTGTACATACGTTTGACATCTCAGTTACTGCTCAGACATAAATAAGGAATTATTTGATATTGTTTTTTTTTTTGGTCAGCTTTCAGTGGACGACACCAGCAAAAGTAAATCTTAAAAACAATTTTGTCCGTCTGTGTGGGTTCGTGGTGGACTAGGATCGCCTTGGTCACGCATCTGCTTTCCACGCGAGCAGAGCTGTGATGACGAGGGCAACCGAGAGCGTCAGGGGTCCATGGCCAGGCCAGCACTTGGCCTAATTTCTAGCAGCAATGACAACTGACAAGGCTACACCTCCAATAGCAACAGCGGTTGCTCCGAAAAGCCATTTCCAGCTGAACCCCTATAATATGAGAGAGACAGAAAAGGAGAGAGAGAGAGAGAGAGAGAGAGCGGGAGTGAGAGGGTGAGGGGTTGGGGTCGGTTTAGGGTTAAGGGAGAGAGCAAAAGAATTTTCAAAAAAGTAAGTGGACATGGTTCTTAATTACCAAACATACTGAACATAGTGGGAATGTCTGCATTCCATACACGCGTTCCATTTCGATTCTAGAGCAAATTCAAAATATGTGCTTATGAGTGATTTAACACATTCGTAGCAATGATTTGCATCAACATCCAAAGGAATGTTTCGTAAATCACAAGTGAGATGTTTCTTATGGCTACAGACAGAGGCTAAGGCAAGTTCTAGCAGCCAAATTCCCTCCCTTATCACATCCCATCCCCTCAGTGGCAAAGCTCTCCCTGCATACAGTCACATCAAGTCACTTGGTCTGTCAGACATGTTCTTTTAGCATACTCCAAGGCTTCAGCTGAGATGAGAGAAAATCAAAAAGAGCATCTAAAGACAACACAGAGACTGGGAACTACAGAAGGGCCCTCCATCACATCCAATTATGTTCTTCTGATAACATATTTTAGAAGATGTTAAAGGTTTTAAGCTGTAGCACTTCATAGCATCATTAAAGAATGCTTTGATTGCACCACATCAAAACTGTGGTGCACCATTATACCAAATCAAAACTGACAATTGCCTAATGAAGGGTTTAGTAAGAACACATGTCAGTTATTAAGAATGGTCAAGTCTAACCACTTTAATGTAAAGTGTAGTAATGAATTGTACATTTCAGGCAAAATGGAATTACAGTGGATCAACTGTATCCGCAGATTTGGTGACCAAGGTCAGTCATACGCCCACAGATATTATGTGGAACATCAAAATATAAACGGTTTTAAAGTTTTTAATTCTGCGCCACTCTGAGTAGCCTTTCTGCACTTTCATGCTTAATACATTACTCAACGTCAATTAAAATTGGTCTGAATGGACTCGTAGAGGAATAACATTAACTGCTGAAGTGAGGATCTCTTACCCATGAGGCCTTGGGCTGCTGCGTGACAGAGCTGACGTCTGAGGGGTTTCCCAGCATCTTCTTGTACATGGCCTGCTCTGCACCCTTTTGTTCAGAGTGCTTCTTTGCTAGCTTGGACAGCTCAGCATGGATGGTCTGTGCAAAACACACACACACACACACACACACACACACACACACACACACACACACACACACACACACACACAAAAACACACAGTGTGAGACAGTGCCTTGCAGCATGTATGAGATCATGTGTAAGACGTACACTAGAGAAAGGAAGGTGGTCTCCCTCAAAAGGCCATCTGCAATCTGTCTTTGACATCTCCCTCTGATGTCTTATCTGTGACATCACTACATTTCTTTTAACAGCACTGTGCCACAGACGCGGTCATCGCTGCCAACTCACAGACTTTGCCCTGACTCATGCTAGAATGAAACAAAAATCCCATTGACTTCAATGCATCTCACGCTCAAAAAAATAAATAAATAGACTTGTTTTGGTCAAGCTCACTGATTCTTATGCCATGTCAGCGTTGGCAACGTTGCACAGTGCTCTCTCTTTTTCATCACCATAACACACGACAACTTTTCATACTAGTACTTTTGCTAGTAAATGTAGCTCGAGAGAATCTAAAGCGATCTTAAACACGACTTGGACAAATGAGCGAACAGTAGTGAGTCAGTGTGGAGGCTCTCCTGGCGATGAAGTGCTGCCTCCTCAGTGGGCAAAGCTACCTTCTGTGGTTTGTTCCACACCTCTCCCTACACTCAGTGGAGCCAGGGTCTGAGCTCACACTCAATTTGTCTTTCACATGGGGGAGAGAATGAGAGAGAGTGAGTGAGCGAGAGAGCAAAGACAGTAGGGCTCACAACATTTCTAAACCCCCGGTAGCCCTTTCGTGCAGGCATTCTTCAGATTTTGTTTGCACAAAACAAAAAAAACACAAATAAAAAAGCACAATGTTTTTATGCAGAAATGTAGATACATTAAAAAAAAACAATAATACATTCATTTACAATCATCATCAACCTCCTCCTCCTTCAGGGCCAATGCTGGTCTTTTGGGTGCTTTTAACCCTAAGCAAAACTCCATCTAGGCTGAATACCAGCAGGTAAGTACCTAAGGGAAAAGAACTTTGGCCCAGACAGTCTTTTTCTCTACTACTCCAGACTGGTTCCCTTCCTTAAGGAGGGAATTTCACTTTTGCCCTGGAGAGACAGAGACCGAAACAGTAAACTAACTTCCCCTTGATAAACAAGAGGAAGGATGGTGACGGCAACAAAGGATAAATCCAGGTATTTTGATCAAAAGGAAAATGGCAAATTGTCTTTCCCAACTGTCATAGTGATAAAATAAATTCCTAATGAATTAAAATAAGTTTCCTTCCTCAAAGATGGCTCTATGCAAAGTATGTCATGTAATTTCCAAACAAGATACAGAACAGTGAAATAAAAGGAAAAATCTAGAGGGGAAGAAAGAGGAAGAGAGAGATCAAACATGCCAATGGCATGAGCTTTGAAGGTTGAGCTTCATGGTCAGTCTGCTCTGGAGGGAAGCTCCAGGATATTTACAGCCAGAAGAAATCAGATCCTACGAGTTGTTGATCAGTGTGCAGTTTTACATGTTTGAGGGGAGAGCGCCATCTGCTGGCAGACGCCTCAGGAAGACAGCAATGGGAAAGTTTGAAACCTTACCGTTATTTAAAAAACGTTTGCAAGTGTGAAAGTTGTCCAATTTGCCCAACACTATAGTCAGAAAACAGTTAACATTTCTTAAAATCAAAACACAACTTCACAGATGCATATTTTGAATAAATGCAAAGCGTTTCAGTTGAAAACAAATTAGCCTTTTCTTCAGCCACTTTCTATTTCAAGGACTAGCTCTACTCGCCACCCCACCCCCAGTATGTGGAAACTGGCATGAAATGGAACGGGCATTTAGAAAATAAATGCAATTTATTCTCTTTACTTAAACAGTGCACAATATTCTTTAGACATTGTACCTTATTACTAGGCTCCAGTTTCAGTGCTCTTTTAAGCGTACGGATAGCTTCAGCAACCTCTCCCTTTAAGGCCAGGACCTGTGCAGAAACAACACATACACACAAAAATTCAGATGCATTTCAGATCATTTTTGTTTATATTTAAAGTTTGAAATGTAGGCCTACTGGCTTCGTGGGAAGATTTGTATAAAACAAACGGTCACCGACGTAAATGAAGACCATGCAAATTAACATAGCCTGAAACCCGTCAGTCTGTGTGTGTACTAGGGCTGTAACGATACACCTACCTCACAATTCGATTCGTATCACGATTCTTGACCCACGGTTCGATACACCCCACGATATTATTATTATTATTATTATTATTTTTATTTTTATTTTTTACCTCGCGATTTTTAAAATATATTTTCTAATTCACATTATAATAAGTATGAGCTATAAAAAAAAATTAAGAGACAATTTATAACCAAATATTGAGGTTTTTATTACTCAAAGCAATGCTGTTAAAAAACATTCAACAAACTTCGGAACCTGTTATCTATCTGCAGAGCAAATGTCAGGCTCATACAAAAACATTAACGTGAATTAATTGATGCTAATACCTAGCGCGGTCTCAATAGGATTTCCCATATACGTTAGCATTAAGCTAACGTATTTTCTACCACAGTAAAACATGCAATACTATGTGATTGTTTTTAGAAAACGAATGTTACGTGATGAGATTACTAAAATGCAGTCTGCATGTCTGCTCAGTTTAGCAGTGCTACCCAAGCAAAGGTTTGAAAAGAACTTCAAGCTTAGACTTTCTGTTAGGGAAACAGCTTTCTATCTGCCAAGCAAATGGCAGGCTCATGACAACACGCGCAACCTTTGGGAGCATGAACTGCACTGAGTAAATTTTGCGCAACAATTAACCCCAACGCTGAAGCAAGCAGCCGCCTTTACTAGCGAACCAAACTTTTTGTATCACGTAACCGCTGAGGGCATGTCGCGGTTCTGCCTCCTCGCATCGCGATGCAGGTTCGTGGCCCAGAGTGTCGCGATTTCTCGGTTCGATCCAATATCGTTACAGCCCTAGTGTGTACATGTGTTAGACTTTCATGGAGAGTGGTGTGGTGTCATACTTTGCCATAGCGGAAGAGGGCCTTGACGTTGTCCGGTTCGTGGACGAGCACGGACACACAAGAGCGGCTGGCGGCCTCATAGTGCTCCAGCTTGAGCTGCGCTGCGGCCATGTTGTTCAGACATTTCACCTTCACCTCCATCACCTCCGCCTCCTGCTCCGATGTGATGTCCACTGCAAAGCAAACACACTTGGGTGAGCACGCAGTGAATGGTGATGTATACTGCAACATCAAGCCGTGTGTGAACAGTGACACAGTGCATTGATGTCTACAAAAAAAACACACCATTGAGCATGGATGACTGATGCCCGCTTCAACACACTCTTTCAGACTTGACTTGTCTTTTCGTTAACATGAACATTAGCTCGGCACTTTGCTAAACAGAGCTGTATACCATACATTATGAGGGCTATCTTAAATTACTATGTTATGTCATATTCCAACCACAACTTCAATTCATCCCAACAACCCATCTGACCTTTGGAGCTGGCTTCTGTGATCTGTAAGGCAATGCCATAGGAATTGACAGCGAAGGCGTAGTCGCCCCGCTGGTAGTGCGTGTTGCCCCGCTCACGTTTCTGCCCCGCCAGGGCAATCCGGTCCTCGGGGGTCATCAGCTCTATATCTGGGCCATCGAGGGCAGACAACAGCTGCACCTCCATGGTGAGGTTGGAGTTGGGGGCCACCAGTGGGCAGGCACTGCCATGGGGAACACAGGACACACCTTCAATCACTTCAGCTCAGATCAAATTAACATGAAAAAGAAAAACCCCAACAAAAAAAAAAAAAACAGAAACTTCTCAGAAGAATTCAGTTCTGCTGCTAGGGCATGTCAGACTGATAGCACAACTGTATCACCACTAGATAAACGCCCTCGGATGTGTAAGTCCAAAACAAAACATTTAATCAGCAAAAGGATTATCTGGTAACACACGTCCTGTCCACCACCATGACATGATGACTCAAAGGGATGGGAAATATGACTTAAAAACAAGATCAAAATAATAATTTACACAACAGGCTCAAATGACCTATGAGAAGAGAGAACTATGAGAAGAGAACTGTGGAGAACTTCGCTTTGAAGCCCAAGCCTAGCCGGATATTAAAATGTATGTGGCCCTCACCTTCCCACAGAACCATAGGCATATTTAGCATCAGCCTCCACTAGGGCCTTCTCTCCCATCTCCATCAGCTGTACCGCGAGATCCAGAGCCTGGAAACACACACACACACACACACACACACACACACACACACACACACACACACACACACACACACACACACACACACACACACACACACACACACACACACACACACACACACACACACACACACACACACACACACACACACACACACACACACACACACACACACACACACACACACACACAAGCTTGATTTATACTTATTAAAGAAGTTCGCCGACATATATGGTCTCCGACAAAAAAGAGATTGACGCTCATGCTGCTGCATGCTTCACTCAGTCGCCTCCGTTCAACGGTTACGTGCCCATCGCCGTACTACGACGTCAACGGCATTCTTCTGTTGAAAAACAGCTGTTGAGCGCCCGCTGAAAACCCTAACAAGGAAGTCAACGGCATAAGCCGTCTAGCTAGACAATCACACTTGCGCGACACTATGCTACGAACTCAAGGACAGTAGGGTTTTAGGTAGCAGACAATTCCAGGTGACGGGTAAAAGTGTCGACCAAGACGTAATTTCTGTCAGCGACGGTTTGAAAAGTGTCGGCGTCATAAGCATAAATTAAGCTTTCGAGCTCTCGAGAGGCATTGAACTGGACACTCAATCTACCCACAGTGACACCAGTACGTAGTTGTGTAGGTGGTGCCAGTCACACCCTGCAGATGGTGTGCCGGGTGGCAGGACTGAGCCCTGTGGTCTCTGTAGGCTGAATGCGACACTGGTGAGATTAACACCACCTACTGAGCCATTTGGTAGGCATTTAGTGGCTCAATCACAGAAGAATGAGTAAGAGGTCTTTTGGCTGCACAGAATGAAAATCATGTTAATCTTGTATTTATAGACTTTACGCAACACTATGCAACAATTTGACACTTTTTGTGGTATGGTTTTCAAGGCAACTAGTTTTGGTACCATGCTCAAATTCATTCTGATAGCAAATGGTCATGTGAAGGACAGATAAACACCTGTATCTTTCCCACTAGCCATCCAGGATATGTACTATGTAGTCCTGTGATCCAGGCTGGAACACCGAGCAAAAATGGAATAAAGCAGGACATTGCCAGCTTTACTGCCAAAAGACACCAGTTAGTGTGTTGGCAAGCTTCCATCAGTGGCAACTGGGCTGTTAGTGGTGTTTGCAAAGTTTTTGCATTTTAGTTAGTTAGCTTGCTAGTGTTGGACCGGAACTACTTGTTGCTGCTTTAATATCACAACAATCTGGAGCACTTTCTGCTTTACACTTATTTTAAGTGGTGCTGTCAGGATATGTGCTGGTCGAAATGTACCTGGATGACATCTCCATCACCAAGCGTAAATGCAAGCTCAGAATCTTCCTCTACGATAGTACCATCAGACAGCAAGGTTTTCAGCTTAATCTGGACATTCTGCCCTCTCGTCGGGCGGGTGTCTATCCCTTCACCCCCTTCCAGCGCTTTCTTTCGCAAGAGACCACTTCCTGTGGAAACATGGGATTAAGTTCATTAAAAAAGACAAAACTGACTCCCATTGATTTGACACCTTTTCACCCAGTACTGCCGCCATATTCTATCTCCTCAGCCTAGCTTAAAAGGAATGCAGCTCCACAAACATATTTATCAAAATTTTTGTATCCCTCTACAAAGCACTTGTTCAGTCAACATCCACATTATTTGTGCAAAATTCCATTCCATTCAGTTGTTGAGCATGCTCTATATTAACCTCCTGAAATAAAAGTGTGAGTTACTGCCTAGGCTAGTAGACCTACATTAAAGATAATCACCAAAGCACATTTGATGTTGGGTGTTATTTGCCAAGAAAACCCGCTAATGACTTTATAATTGTTTTTCTTCTTCTGTACAGGTCACATGACACAGATCTGATAGTGGATGGCTAGAATATGATGGATGCTAACTGTTTTGCTTTGGTTTGGTCTTTTATTTGCCAATGAAAGATTTTACCACCTGATGATTACAGTACCATATGCCCATCACAGTTGAAAACTGAGCTCATCATTGGGACAAAGCTAGCACACAGAGACGAGCCCAATAAGACGAGAAAACCTTCCAACCCAAACAATGAGTCCAGTCCTACCGAGAATATCGACCCACTCATCTTTCGGAGCAAAGAGCTGTGGAGTGCTGTCTTCGGACTGAGCAGTGTGCTCTGCCCCCTGTCCCTTCTTCTCCCCGCCCCCAGCGTCCTCTAGCGGGGGAAGGTCATCGTCACCTCCGTCATCCTCGCTGTTCTCCAGCATCTCAAAGTCCTCTCCACTGTCCAGCAGCAGAGTGCGGCTTGAATGTTTCGCACTTGTGGTCGAGTCCTGATGGTCGCCAGCACCACTCGCCAGTGTCTCCTCCACATCAGCCATCTGGAGGAAAGTGAAGGGCAAAGGGTCAGTTGATCCATTTGGGAAAAGTTACAACGTAAGGCACAGTCCCAAGTAAGCACACTTATAGGTTAATAAATAAAGGTGTATACATATCAGACAATGAAACAAGTAATTATGTAATTATTACAAGACTTATGGGTTTGGGGCATTTCAAATTCCACTTTCACGTTTAACAAATTTACCATATCAAATTCACTTGTCAAACATGAAAAATCATGCTTAGTTTAAGGGGTGTTATAGAACATAAAATAAAACTAGAATACATGAACATCAAACATGCAAAAACACATTCACACTGGCAATACAGACTAAACAGCCAACAGCATTGTGTTATTAGCGAGAGCACAACTGATCATCGCAAGAGAATACATGATCTTTAATTGTAATATTTTTTTTACTAAGGTCTCCACATAAAAACACAGACGCCAAATATAAATCAAGGATAACAAAGTTAGCAAACGTCGGTCAAACGCAAACGCCAGGGGAGAAAAACTCAGTTATAATGAATGAGTTAGCTAGCTCTTAAAATGGGCTAGTTAGCAAATTAGCAATCTGGCTAGTTTGTCGAAATCTGACAGTTACACGCTATGGTTACACGCGGCTAACAAGCATAGGCTGAATGACAGCTAGATCGAGCCATCAAATCAACCCTTTCTGATTCACTCCAGCTACTTAGCAAGATGCAATGGTAGGTAGGGTATACTTTACATAATTTGAACTCACAAACAAACAACAGAATATTTCACTATCAACCTGAGACATGTTTACAACTTGTTGTTTTCTAGTTTCCAGAACTTTCTGTGAAGTTTCTTTAGCTAACAAGCTAGCTTGGTAGTATGTATGGTACCTAGCTAGCTAGCAGAAGCCAATTTAGCTGAAAAACAGCAACGTTAAGTTGTGGTTATGGAATCATCAACCTTGTTCAGTAGCCATTGTCAGAGAAATCAGTTTTACAACGACATTAAATGTAGAGTTCGAATAAAAAAATCACAAGTGATCATGTCAGGAAAATTACCTCGGGGAAGAATGTCACAGTACCGTTGGATTGCGAGTATCCAATGTTTATGTCTTCTTAGCTCAATGCTACCAGATTCTACTTCCATCTGTCCCGCTGTTGGTAAGGAATTACATTACACTTCTTCCGGGTCACGAAATGAAAACAACAGCATCGATAAAAGTCCTTGCACCACTAGGTAAAGTGTTAATGCGTTTGTCAGACCATTACCTTACTATTCAATGACTTGGATGGTGAGAGCTGATTTTAAACATTTTAAGATATCAAGTGTCGATGTACCCATATACCCCCAACTGTACATCTTTTTAAGAATTTCAAAGTCTTCATTTTTATGTCATCCCACAAGCTCTATCGGCACAGCCACCATAAAAGTTTAAAAGAGTGTACAATGTTGTGAGGTCTAGGTATGGTGTTCACCAAAATATTTCAACCTAGTGTTTATTAAACAAATCTGAGCCCAGTAACTTGAAGGTTTTAGGCTGGCTGTTCTCCCCGGTATCACTGATTATTGTGCATCTCTCTGAATACTGATTATTTTCATAAATTTCAGAGACTCAAACTCAAAGATTTCCCTTACTTGAATAGCTCCCTGTTGCGGTTCTAAGTTAGGCTACACTTATCAAAACCTAAGGCAATGCTTGATTTATGGGCCATTTTTAATCTGAGTGTCTCTACTTGTAGGCTACAGGGCATCCCGCATATTCACAATTTTTTTTTTCTTTTGCTTTCATCACATTGTTGAGTCTGTGCTGGCACACCTGTAGCCTTCCTCTCTGTGTAGCTGAAGTCGTTATATGAATACAGGAAAAAAAGCTTGTAGAACAATGAGAAGTATTATTTGAGTCAGGGAAGTTAATCAGCACTTTGCTTGTAGTATTATGAAATATAATTTTGTTGCACTCCCACTGACTATGTTGGGAGGTGGGGAGGCTTTCCCTGCTCACGACATCACAACATTTGGCAATCCAGTTTTTGTCAATGGTTGGTATATTGCAAAATAACTGACATATTACAGTGTTAGCTTTTGTCATAACAATGTTTTCTTTGACCAAATATGGAGTAAATTACAGTACAAGTAAAGTATTTCAACCCTATCCTAAAGAGTACAGGCGAAGCATGTATGATTATGATTAATAACAGACAAGGTTATACCAATAAGCAGGTGCTGGAGTAGTTTTCAGCAATTGGCACAGTGGGTTTCCCTTCTGTTTCAAAACAGATTCATTGCCCAAAGGTAGGTCTAATAAAATGTTCACTCCATGAATGTCATCGATTGTATATCTGCATGAACACTTTAGATGAGAAAAAAGACACAAACAGTACAAAATATCAAATTACATTTATTATTGATGCAGTCTTTTTTTGATAAGCAAATTTTTCCCGTTCAGTCTAAAGAAACTTTACAATATAAAGAAACATACAAAGGACATCTTTATTACCTACACAAGACACCTAAGTCCCTAAGACAAAGATCAAAGCTACCCTACCATGAAATACAAAGCAAACCTAAAGAGACAGACCGCTTCATATTAAATACTGTCGTGCCGCCAAATAGGACAATGAACGGTACATGAGATTCAAATCAACCCTTCCCTCAACTCCCTCCCCCCACCCAAGTCCACAATAGACACTTCCCCACCCCCACCCCCAATCCATTCTAATATTACACTATTATACAGCACAATAGAATTACAGAGATGGCCAACAGCTTAACAGAGAGAACTGACAGGATCTGTGAGCATCAGTTTATACAAGGCTTTTTAAAAGGGTCATAGAACTTGGCGTTACACTTAGAATACATATATTCTTGTGGTGTTTCTGTTCAGCAATAACACAAAATCCTTCATATTTTCACAAAATGGGGTTCTATTATTATTTAGAATGTGGTAAGCCGGTTATTGACTATATCATCATTGTCAACAATAATGATAGATTACTGGTAACTTGGTGTGGGTTGTGGTTTTAACAAATTCAGATGTCATACTTTAATGAGGGAGACACTGCTGCCCTGATTCAGTATTGAGGTCGGGATTAGTCTCACGTTCCCCCACTTCCTACGGCTATGGTTGACAACAACGAGGACAGAACCACTTATGCAGATTCAGACATATGGGTTGAACCATTCTGCAGGTCAAGTGATAACTGCCCCATTCTGCTCGTTTTGGACCATATTCTAAACCTGTAATCTGATTCAGATAATCTTTTCTATTGGGATCATGAATGTTAAGCTGTGAGAAATTAAAGGAGATTCCAGGTATTCTCTCTTTCCCAAGGGACAGTTAAACTCTTTTAAACGGTGATTCTATCTGAAAGGCTGCAGTTTCTGAAGCTTTACCATCTTTAAAAAAAATAAAAATAAAACATGGACAATTGATTTATACTCTTATCATCATCATCATTTTGTAAGCTGTATTCATTGGTAGTGACAGACATATCAAAACATGTCAATGATATCAAAATGCATTTTACAGTATTTACAAATAAGAACGAAGATGGGGTCAGGGTTCGGGCTGAGGGGGGTAAGAAGGGAGGAGCGTGGGGTCGGGTGGTGCTCTTCATGGTGGCTGAGGAGTATTGGGCAAGACATTCCTCCAGACAACCCCTAAGAGAGTCCATGACCTCCTGCCTGCTATGCTTAAGTCACTGCACTATGGCCCAGCAGCAGTCTTTCTCAGTTCAAATAAAAACCAACAGAATAGATTACAGACATATTATAGAGGCGGCAAGGGGCTATGGGTGGGGGAGGGGGAGGGTGTCAGCAGGGCTTGTGATTACAGCTGAGGTGTATGGCCAGACACCGCCACCAAGGGACGTGGTATTACTGTACATGATTAAAAGCAAACACATACACACTTGCCTGTCACACACACACACTTGCACACACACACACTTGCACACACACACACACTTGCACACACACACACACACACACACACACACACACACACACACACACACACCTCCAGCTTCATTAGTTTAGAGAGTGACCATGAGGATGACTGGAATACTGCTAACAGATGTTTCTGAATAATGACCTTTGAGTTACATCCCTCTAAACATGCATGCATAATTATGGGCTTTTCTCTTTTAAATTATTAAAATCAGAACATTTCAATCAATTTAATGATAACATCAGTGGAGGACATGTCAAGCAGTGAATGTGAGTATGTACGGAGTGATGTGGCTAAGAATAGACTTTACATGAGCCCATGTCCAAAGAGAGTGCTTCAACATTTTCCCCTACCTGATCACCATGTCACTCTTCCAAGTTGTGCTTTCAAAATAAATCAATAATCATTACATCAAAAATGTAGAAACAAGGCTGAAGAGGAGCTGTAGTTTCAAGGAGTCCATTATTTCCCTCCTCTGAAAAAAGGAAATAAATGTCTAACCTATGTGTGGTAGTGACAGGCTGGTTATGAGGATCAGCCTAAACTCAGGCAGTTCCTTTGAAACAAAAGGATGAGCACTTCTACGAGGAAACAAATGGTGCCTGGTAAAGAGAGCATGGAAAGTGTGTGTGCGTGTGTGCGTGTGTGTGTGTGTGTGTGTGTGTGTGTGTGTGTGTGTGTGTGTGTGTGTGTGTGGTGGGGGTTTCCAGTGCTGGACTGAGGAGTAGGACAATGGGAGCAGAGAGCAGGAGTAAAACCAGAGCATGGGTGGCCATCTTGGCAGACATTTTGAGGCTCTTCAGATGTGTGGAGTGGTGCTGATGCGAGTTCCACAGAGAGGACACAGGAAGAGGTATGTGCAGGGAGACATTTAAACAAACAAACAAAAAAAAATCTAGAACATGAGACAACAAACACCTAGAATCATGTAAACAGAAGTGTCATTGTGCATTTCTGAGTGTGTGCTTATTATATCGTCAATGCGGTTGAAATACAATGTGCCCTTTGCAGGTAAACCCATAACATTATTCCTACGTCATCTTAAAAATGTCAGTTGCGAGAATTATATAATCATTAATATTATCAATAAAATACAGACAACAGTAATGAAAAGTGTCACCCTAATATATCAACAGTTCAATTTTCTTTTAAAAATCCACACAACAATTGATACATCTAACAAATCAGATGTTTCTGACATGCTAAGTCAATTGCTGGGCGATGAAATATTCTCAGATTCAAAAGAAGAAACCAACAACAAAAAGTCTGAAAATAGGCCACCAGCCTTAGTTTCTGATTGGCTGGTTTGCTGAGAGGGGTTCCTGGAGGACTGACATGCCCCATGAGCCCTCAGTGCGTGAGGCTGGACAGGAAGCTGGAGCATGGGGAGGGTGGCAGAGGGCAGTCAGGTGGCTCTTCCTGGGCTGCTGTCACTACTCCCTGCTATCCCAGGAGGCCATGGGGCATCACCCGCTGTCCGAGAGGGAGTGGTGGTGGGTGGCAGACGAGGTGGGTTGAGGGGTAGGGAGGAGTGAGCCAAGATGCAGCAGAGAGAGGGATGGGTAACAAAGGGAAGGGAGAGATAAAAAACAAATAAAATAAAAAAACAAAAGGTAAAATGAAAAAAAGAAAATCACACACTCATTGTCATGTTGGGTGAATACTGCAAAAAAGAGAAGAGGGAGAGGAACAGCATTACACAAATGTTGATCAATAAGCAAATCTGACACACTATTTTATTCATGTTTATATAGGTACAGTGGTGGTCATAGCGGGTTGATCACTCTAAGGCTAAATGGATAAGAGGGGTAGGGATAGACAGGATAAGATTAGAGACTCACACTTTCGCTTTGGAATGGGTTTAAGAAATTTCCTCCCATCTCGCCGTCATCTCGCGGAGTGCCCGGGGGGTTGTTCATGCCTGCCATGTTGTTGGGAGAGTTCTAGAATATGGAACAGATGCATATAGTTTCACTCAAGAGAGTTTCAAATGAGAATGAGGCTCTGCGCTTGAGGGCACATTTGAAATCCCTGAGCTAGCCTGCTAGTCTGCAGAGACTTAAGGGGCGTATCAGACTGCTTTCTCATCGCTGCTAAATCAGCTCAACCATGCACCAGTTTAGGCACAATTTCTTTTAATAAGCAAATCCCAGCAGCAAATCCTTATCTGTTTTGTGACTGACTTACCAAACCACTGACACATTATTCATCTACATAAAATATTTTTACAGACAAAAAAAATATGAGTTAAATAATCTCACCTTTGGCAACCCATCCATGTCGCCAGAGCCTGCAAACAAACAAACAAATGTTAACAAACCACAGCATACTCACCTACTGCTTAGGCATTCCAAGCCTTGGCACATTCAAAATGTAACTAGTGGGAGAGACCCAGACCTGTGAGTCATGCCTTCTTAGAGATTATTTCTCAAAGTTTTTGGAAGACAATCATGTACATAATTTCAGGATTCAAAGGAATTCAGCTTTCACTATAGGCAGGCAGCTTACAATTCACTGCAGGATGCACTCTAATTGAGTCATTTCATGAGATAGCAGAGCAGACTGGCCTTGCTGATATTGGCCAGGGCTCACCTGTCAGCACAATCTATATGAACCCTCTGCAACCTACACTAGCTGACTTCTTGGGTTGTTCCTCTGAATTTCCACAAGGGGGTGCTACAGTACCATTTGAGGCGAACACTCTCTTTAATAGTTTTTTATTTTTTCACCCCTAATCACTCAGGTCTGACACAAGCCCTTTTATATCAACACATCTCCATATGTTCTCATTCATGGAAATCCCTCAGTGACCTCTGCTTCACCTGACCATGTCCACTCTCACTGCACAAATCATCTCCATTAATTGCTTGTGCGCATTGAGATTAAGAGAAAGACTCAGTGGTGCAGTTATTACCATAAACTAACCATAAACATACCAACACAGTCACATGATGTTTTATCCATCATGCAGCTCTGGTATATCACTTCATATCCTATTTCCCTTTTAAAAGCACCATTGACGATGTGTATGAGGAGCTTGTGTGTTGTCTGTGTGGAGCTCACCTAGTGATCCGTTCATATGATGTGGTTCCATTGCTCCCATACCACCCATCGGGCCATCAGGACCAGGACCCATAGGGAACTGCGGAAAGGCAATCATACACACACACACACACATGAATACAGAAAAATAACACGTGTAAACATCTCATCAGTGGCACAGTCACATAAAAATAAAGTTTGTGTGTGTGTGTGTGTGTTTGAGTGTGTGTTTACTTACGTTAGGCCTATTGCCGCCGGGGCCAATGGGGTTCATCATTGTGTAGATGTTTTCACTGGAGTTTGTGGAGTCTGGATGAGGAGAACACACAGACAAATGTGAACACATCCCTTTAATAAGTTCTCTGCCACACTTTCATAAAGTCCATACATGAAGAGATAATCGTTGCGAGTCAGGCGTTCATAACAGTCACTGTGCTGTGTCTGTTCTGATATACTAAGTCCAAAAACCCACGGTGGGATACATGACTCTCACCTCCTGGGCTGGGCATGATGGGAGTTCCCGGAGGCCCACTGCCACCTGGAGGGCCCTGCAACCCAAAGAGAACAGAGAGCAGTCGTTAGATATTAACAGTGCATGACTTCCATCCACAGGAACAGGTATGGTAACAAATGCACGCGCAGTGCACACAGGCTCACTCACACAAATAGACACAGGCATTCCAGTCACTGAAAATGGCCAAAACTTACCACATAGTTCCCTGGAGATGAGGACGAATAAGCTATCTGTAAAGTGACACCCAGATGTTAAGATTTTGTAACCATGGGGAAAGCAGGAACTATTCAAAATATCAAAAACAAAACTTGAAGTTAATAACAGTACTAGGGTCAACTCACTGAGTTTGCATTAGGGTTAGGCCATGGACCTCTTCCTCCAGGACCCCTGAGAGAGAGAGAGAGAGAGAGAGAGAGAGCGAGAGAGAGAGAGCGAGATAGAGAGAGAGCGAGATATAGAGAGAGCATAAATAAAAATGACACAACAAATCCCAAACAAAGAATGTTTCCCTTAGGAGGCCCTCAGACTAGTGAGAAAGGAGGTGTGCAGCCATACTTACATGTTCATCCCTGGCATTCCAGGCCCACCAAGTGAGTTGTGGGGAGGTCTCATCCCACCACCATAGTTCTGCACACACAGATATATATATATAGACGTACAAGGTCAGAGCTGTTCATTGAATCCCACCAAGATGACCAATATTTGAATCATGTGACGTGACATTGTTGCAATGCGTGTTTCTTTGTGGGATGGTGTGTGTCACTGTGTGTGCACGGGTGTGAGGAAGGGACAAAGTTTCCATTGTGCGTCTGTGTCTGTCTGAGTGTGTGTGAGTGTGTGTGTGTGTGTGTGTGAGGGTGTGAGTGAGTGTGAGTGTGTGTGTGTGTGTGTGTGTGAGTGTGTGAGAGTGACTCTCTCTGTTTCTGTTTGTGTGTGTCTGTGTGTGCTGTGTGGGGATGCAGCAGGGGACTCTGTATCACACTGTGAGAGTTGAGCTCAGCACAGCTTGTCTGTCAGGCTCAGTGCAGCTAAGCACGTCATTACAAATACACACACACACACGCACTCGCACACACAAACAGATGTTACAGCAGCTGCTAAGTCTCTGCCTGCCAGAAACACACACTTGCGTGGCTGCTGAGGATCATACTGATGCTGGTACAGCCACACGACACACCACTCACACACACACGATACCGGGCTGAAGCCAGCTGCATCCTCAGCACTCCCTCTCCTCTCCTCACTCTCTCTTTCTCTCTCTCTCGTTCACTCACTCAGTCCACACAAGAACCACACTCACTAACAGCCAGGGGGATAGGAGGGCATGCGAGAGCGAGACAGGGACCAGGGGATGTAAAAGAGGACAGAAGACAGAAAGTAAAGAAAAAGAAAAAAAAGAAAAGTAGAGCACTGGGGGAGAGAGAGAGGAGGATGAGGAGGAGGAGGAGGAGAGGGAAGGTAATGAGAAGAGGAAGAGGAAGTTTACCTGTGGACCCATGCCACCCATGCCTCTGGGGGGATTCATCCTCATAGGGCCGCCCATGTTCGGATGTCCTGCAGAGTGAAGACATCAGACATCACACATCAATACACACACACAAAAAGAGACATACACATGTGCACACGCACACAACACACACAACACACACACACACACGCATACACACACACACACACACACACACAGGACCTACCCTGCGGTCTGGTTGGGTCCAGGCTGTTGGGCAACAGTGGCTGTGATCCTGGAACTCCAACTGGAGGCTAAAAGAGAAAGGCAATAGATCATATTCATGCTTCAGGATGATCTACAAAGGAAATCGAAAGTTGCTGAGAGACTGAATGAGTGCCTGAATGAATGGCTGGGTGAAAGAGTGACAATGAGGAATAAAGTGAGTGCGATAGAGAGAGACATAGAATGTGGGAGTGAGATAAAAAGAATAAAAGTGCGCAACAACACGTTTTACAAAATTGCATCACTTGAGAAAGAGCGTGAATGAGTGAATGAACGACACAAAATGAGGGAACAAATAGATACAGTGCCACTTTAAAGTATGTGAACCCCTTGACCACTTAGGAGTTTTCTGTTGTTTTACCATGATTTTTCATTTTTTTCATCACCAATTTTCCATAGAAGGAATGTCAGGTTTATATTTATCATTTGCATGTACTTTTTTTAGAGGGAATTGTTTGAGTAGCCAAAAGACTACATGAAACATGGAATTAGTCAATTTCAAAAGTAAGTGAACCCCCAGCTGAATTGGTAAAGTCAAGCAGGTAACAGATTCAGTGAAACTTATTTGGGTGCTTAATTAGTCAATTAAGCAAACCGATCATCTGAGACATCCTTAGGGAAAGGTTTGGGCAACACAGATTAAAAGAGGGAGGAAACCAACCAAACTACTGTAGTGCCAAGGTGTACCCACACAGATCAACAATGCCGAAAGGAAACGAGATATCCGAGAACATCAGGATGAAGGTTCTGACAGCCCATCAGTCTTGGGAAAGCTATAAGACCATCTCCAAAAGATTCCAGCTCCATCCATCCATCCAAGACAAATAATTTAGAAATGGAGGGCATTCAACATGACCGCATCTCTGCCTAGAAGTGGACGCCCATCAAGACCATCACCAAGAAGCACCAGAAGAAGAATAAATCAGGTAAAAGTCAACCCACACATCACCTCTAAAGAGTTTCAGACCTCTCTGGCAGCATCTGGGGTAAATGTACATGGGTCTACAATCAGACGAAAATTGAATAGACATGACATTCATGATCGAGTTGCAAGAAGGAAGCCTCTGCTCTCAAGAAAGAACAAAACTGCCCGTTTCAACTTTGCCCGAGAGCACTTGGATAAACCAAAGGCCTTCTGGAAGTCCCTTCTTTAAACAGATGAGTCCGAGATAGAATTATTTTGTCACGATCAAAACCAACAATTTTCGTCTGATTGTAGACCCATGTACATTTACCCCAGATGATGCCAGAGAGGTCCAAAACTCTTTAGAGGTGATGTGTGGGTTGACTTTTACCTGATTTATTCTTCTTCTGGTCCTTCTTGGTGATGGTCTTGATGGGCGTCCACTTCTAGGCAGAGATGCGGTCATGTTGAATGCCCTCCATTTCAAAATTATTTGTCTTGGATGGATGGATGGAGCTGGAATCTTTTGGAGATGGTCTTATAGCTTTCCCAAGACTGATGGGCTGTCAGTACCTTCTTCCTGATGTTCTCGGATATCTCGTTTCCTCTCGGCATTGTTGATCTGTGTGGGTACACCTTGGCACTACAGTAGTTTGGTTGGTTTCCTCTCTCTTTTAATCTGTGTTGCCCAAACCTTTCCCTAAGGATGTCTCAGATGATCGGTTTGCTCAATTGACTAATTATTCACCCAATAAGTTTCACTGAATCTGTTACCTGCTTGACTTTATCAATTCAGCTGGGGGTTCACTTACTTTTGAAATGGACTAATTCCATGTTTCATGTAGTTTTTCAGCTTCTCAAACAATTTCCTCTAAACAAGTACATGCAAATGATAAACATAAACCTGACATTTCATCTATGGAAAATTG
Organism: Sprattus sprattus; assembly: GCF_963457725.1. NCBI lineage: Eukaryota > Metazoa > Chordata > Actinopteri > Clupeiformes > Clupeidae > Sprattus > Sprattus sprattus. The sequence goes on along the minus strand of NC_137921.1, from coordinate 47,761,486 downwards.
GTGATAAAAAAATGAAAAATCATGGTAAAACAACAGAAAACGCTTAAGTGCTCAAGGGGTTCACATACTTTCAAGTGGCACTGTAACTATGGTGTAAACCGGTCTGAATCACGAGACTGAAAACATCAGCTCTTATCACTGCTCAAGGCTAATCAAACGATACCCTGAGGCTAACATGGAGGCGTGTATTTACCTGGTTGGGCATGCGGAGGGATGGGCGAGGTCCACCTGGGTAGCGTGGCGACATGAAAGGCTGGAAGGAAGAGGAGGAGAGCATGAGCGTGGTCAGCTGGTGAGTGTTCTCCTATGCTGAATTAGACAAGTTTTACTCCGTCTGAACTAAATGTGGCTGAATCATTTCTAGTGCACAGGAGGACACTTGCATTGGCTTGATTACATCCAGTGCATTCAGGAGGTATTCAGATCCCTTCACTGTTTTCACATTTTGTTGTCACAGCCTTATGCTACAATCGTTTAAATTCATTTTTCCCCTCATCAACCTGCTCTGCATGCCCCATAATGACAAAGCAAAAACAGGATTTTAGAAATGTTTACAAATGTATTAAAAAAGAAAAACTGAAATATCACATTTACATAATTATTAAGACCCTTTACTCAGTACTTAGTTGAAGCACCTTTGGCAGCGATTACAGCCTTGAGTCTTCTTGGGTATGATTTGGGTATTTTCTGCCATTTTTCCCTCTAGATCCTCTCAAGCTCTGTCAGGTTGGATGGGGACTGTCAGCCATTTCCAAGTCTCTCCAGAGATGTTTGACTGGGTTCAAGCCAGGGCTCTGGCTGGGCCACTCAAAGACATTCACTGAGTTGTCCCTAAGCCACCCCTCTGTTGTCTTAGCTGTGTGCTTAGGGTAATTGTCCTTGGCGGTATGCTTAGGGTCATTATCCTGTTGGAAGGTGAACCTTTCAGCCTAGTCTGAGGTCCTGAGCGCTCTGGACCAGGTTTTCATTAAGGATATCTTTGTGCTTTGCTCCACTCAGCTAACTCTAACTCTAAAACCAAACCAGTCACCCAGGCCTTGCCACTGAAAAACACCCCCACAGCATGATACTGCCACCACCATGCTTCACTGTTGGGATGGTATGGGCTAGGTGATGAGCGGCCTGGACATAGCATTAGGAATTAAGGCCAAACTGTTCAATTATGGTCTCATCAGAACAGACAATCTTGTTTCTCACAGTCTGAGTCCTTTAAGTGCTTTTACGTGAACTCTTATTAGGCTTTCCTGTGTCTTTCCCTGAGGTGAGGCTTCCGGTTTGCCACTCTCCCATTAAGCCCATATCAGTGGAATGCTGCAGTGATGGTTGTCCTTCTGGAAGTTTGTCAGGACCTCTGGAGCTCAGGTCATCAGGTTCTTTGTCACCTCTCTTACCAAGGCCCTCCTCCCCATTAGCTCAGTTTGGTCGGGTGGCCAGTAATGGGAAGATTGGTTGTTCCATTCTCTTCAATTTAAGAATAATGGAGGCCATGGTGCTCTTGGAAACCCTCAATGTAGCAGAATTTGTTTGCAGCCTTCCCTAGATCTGTCCCTCGTCACAATCCTGTCTCTGAGGTTTGCAGGCAGTTCTTTCAACCTCATACCTTGGTTTTTGCTCTGATATGCATTGTCAGCTGTGAGACCTTATATTGACAGGTGTGCATTTCCAAATAATGTCCAATCAATTTAATTAACCAAAGTTGTACTGCAAAAAATTGGCCTAAATACATGTCAATGTGATATTTCTTTTTTCTTTTAATGTGCAAAAAGATCTAAAACCCTGTTTTCGCTTTGTCATTATGGGGTATTGAGTGTAGATTGATGAGGGAAGAAATTAATGGAAATGATTATAGCATAAGGCTGCAACTTAACAAAACGTGAAGTTTGTGTATGTGTAAGTGTATGGGCATGCATTCGTATGTCTGTCTGTGTGCGTGTGCGTGTGCGTGTGCGTGTGCGTGTGCGTGTGCGTGTGCGTGTGCGTGTGTGTGCGTGTGGGAGTCCTACCTGGCCGTGAGGTCCCATCATGGGGTTGTTGGGGTTGTGTGGAGGAGGCTGTGCGTGAGGGGACTGCTGTGACCCGGGAGGACCCTGGAAGAGACAGAGAAAGAGATGAGAGGAGGCAACACACACACACTCACACACACACACACACACACACACACACACACACACACACACACACACACACTGAACCACTTAGTGACATCATCTCCAAGGATTCATTTTATAATCCCTTTCTGTCAGCATCCTCCTAACACACACAAAACCAGGCCTTCTTGGTCACACACAAAAATCAGTCTACATGTTTACCTTTGGAGAGGGGGCTGGTGTCCCATTTCACAATATGCAGGGAGAGACTCAAATCTCAAAAACATCTGTTTATCAACACTCTCTCACACACACACTTTCGCAATTATTATGTACCAGCCTAATGACAAGATCTCAAACACCATCTCATTGGTCAAGAAAGCGGTGTGTGGAGATGGGTGTGGAGATAAGTGTGTGTGTGTGTGTGTGTGTGTGTGTGTGTGTGTGTGTGTGTGTGTGTGTGTACGTGCATGAGTGTCTGTGTGTTATCTGGTAAGCTTTGAGGCTCTCTGAGCTCTGGGTGTTCTCTGGGCTCCGTCTGACTGCTGGAATAGAACATGCATCTTATACGACTGTGTTCTTTTCTCACGGCTCCTAGAGCTTTAATAATGCAGCTCCTGGAGAAGCATGAAGTCTGCTCACTGAACCTCTTCAGCAACATGTCTCCTCACACACCAGGCTGCTCCACACCAATCCCTCATTAACACCAATCACACTCATCCTTCACCAACCGGATCTGTCTTTAAAAATGCTTTACTTGCTAAAAACGATCTGTGCATTTGTAATTAGCATTTTAATACAATGTAATAACTAATGCAGTGCCTGCATTGCACTAACATAACCTTGTATGGCAACTTCTGCTTTTGTTGTTTTTAGTTATTTCACATAAATTAAGATTGCTCAAATGGGAAAGAATGAACTAGTGATGAAGCCATTACAAGCTGAATCTACAGGCAATGCACAAAGCACCTGTGTTTTATGGCTGGATAACTGGACCATTCACTGGGTCATCAGTCCATAAGTAAACATACAAGAGCCACCTTAAGTAGCCAAGCAATACTGCTCATAAAATAATTATTTGAAAATTTCTCCTATTTTTCTAATTAGGTTTTCAGTGAGTATTCTCAAGCTAGTGCTGCTGGGTTATTTAACAACCTGACTTTGTTCTTGCTGTGCACTTAAGCTAGCTCAGCTGCACCAGGTAGATGAACCCCAGCAGAGGGGAGGGCACGCACTGCTGGATGCTTTTTGTCCAATCAGCACCTTGGGCCGGAACAGTCCCTTTCATAAAAGAATGGTGATTAGCTATTAGCTAATTATCACCCTCTTTCCCTCATGAAACTAACTGGCGTGGGAAGGTAGTGCAATTATCCCATCCCCCGGTCCAATGACCAAACACTCCAGATTGGATTTCCCATTATAAGGGTAACTGTTTCTGCATGGAACACAAGCTAATTACTGTCACACTGACATATTTCTCTGGCAGATTTTTCTGGACACAGAGCCCAGATGATTCTGAATTAAATGGTGAGCCTGGAGGGGGGGGGGGGGGTCATGTTATGAGGCATGGGCAGGCTTTTGTCACGCTGCGCTGGCATCTTAAGAGACGTGACCACTGGTGCTGATGAGGGACAATAATGCCCTGGACAACAGCAGCAGCAGTTTCATCAGCTGGAGAGAGAGCTCCTTCAGGAGGACACAGGAAATGCATTTGATGTTGCATACACAAACATGAAAAGGTGGAGTGCCTTTTGACCTGCACAGGAGCCATGTGACTGTGTGCATCTACATAAAAATGGGCTGCATTCAGTATTTTCACGTAGCCTAGCGGATGTACTGTCTATATATTGCAGGAGTGTATGCATACAAAACATTTGATCTGGGTGAATGACCATGTATGAGGGTGTGCATGTTTGTATGGCTGTCTGTATGTGTGTTTGTGTGAGTGTGTTTGTGTAAGTGTGTATGTGTGAGTGTGTATGTGTGTGTGTGTGTACGGAGAAGCATATGGACTTTACAGCACCACTGACGCTGCTGTGTGTCCCTGCAGGGAGAGATAAAACAGCCAAGCCAATGGCTCCTGTACAAACAACACGGCTGCACTGAGACTGTGTGTGTGTGTGTGTGTGTGTGAGTGTATGTTATGTATGTATGTATGTATGTGGTGTCTCTATGTGTTTGTGTGCCTGCGTGCGCACCTGTTTGTGTGTGTGTGTGTGTGTGTGTGTGTGTGTGTGTGTGTGTGTGTGTGTGGCAGGGAGGGTTAAATGAAGCAATTAATACAATCGTTTTCTACCCAGCTAAGGAGATAAGAGCTTGGCACTGCACCACGAAGCCATCAACAAAAGCCTCTCCATGCCTATCCCTGCCCAGATCTGCCTTGCAAATGAACATCCCATAATATTCACACACACAACCAGAGGTGAGACAAGCCTGAGCCTCCTACAGACGCGATACCAGCCGCCATCCTCTAGAGGGCAGTGTGTAACTATTCATCATTGGCCACGGCACAAAGCCCTCTGTGTGAGATCAGACACACAACTGTGCCGCTCATTGTTATTCACAGAAACATCCCCAGTCCTGCTGGCCGTGGGTAGGTGCATAATATGGCACACATGAAAACATATAATGTGGCAGCTGGACTATTAATAGCAGTGCACAGGGGAGCATCAACATATCTTCCTCTTAAAACAACTACGAGATATTTAGTGGTTCTAAAAGAGAAGAAGCAAAAAGTGTTCCTGAGGGGAACCTTGATTTTAAGGGTTCTGAGAAGAGCACCACTGAAGGTTCTACCCGAGACGGACTCAGGCCTGATGGCTTTTCTTCTAAAGATGAAACGAACCGCAGGAAGGGTTCTAGTCCCAGAATGACCTTCACAGTTGGCAGTCCACTGCAAAAAAAGCCAAACAAGTCTATAATATTTGCACAAGAACATCAGATTGTACAGCAGGAGGATAATTTTAACAACAGCCAACAAACAAACGAGATTCTTAGGATGTTTAACACCATCAGCGAGTGCCAAGACAAAAACCAGAACCAACTCATTACCAATAAGTCTATGAAACTCAAAACAGTCCCATTGTAGTTTGCAAGAATGGCTGGGGAAAAAGGACAAATGCAAGTAAACACGTGAAAACCTCAAGGTTACCTGCCTAGCCAGCCTGGGAACACCACGTCTTATAGGAGTTCATGAGTTGACTTTGACCTTGAGATCTCAGTGCTTATAGAGACACTCCACAATGACTTTATTGCATCACCACCATATAGAAAATGGGAGTTTCAGTCGGCTTGTATGTGCGGGTGTGCATGTAGGGGTGTGGTGTGAGTGTGTGGGTGTGTGTGTGTGTGTGTCTGTGTGTCACTCTGTGTATTTTATGTGTGTGTGGTAGAAAAGTAAATGTGCATTCAGTGAATTTGTATTTGTTGGCTTGCTCTATAGATACTTGAACAGCCAGCAGTCTAAAGGTGACTGGTTGTGGTTAAAGTTCTTCAGTATGGCCTGCTGTCCTCCTGCAACTAAGACACTGTCTGTCAGTTGAAAGTTGGAATCCATCGCCATCATTTCTTCCATCATGTCATTTCCCCTGTTCTCTCAATTTTTTTGTTCCCTCCATGTCTCTGTCACTCAACATGTCCAAACCCCTAATCCGAGCTCACCCTCTTCCTGTCTTTCTTTCTCTCCTCTCTCCCTCCCCCCCGCACAGAGGCCAGTCTCCTCAGAGCAGTGGAGTTGGGACGTGTGGTTATTAGGCAGCCAGACCCCTGCTGTACCACTGATCTGGGCGCAGCTCCAAAACACAAGCTCCCCGGCCTGCTCTCCCTCTCCAAAAAAACCTCCCCCTAGTCTCCCTCTCCCTCTGTCGCTCTCTCTCTCTCTCTCTCTCTCTCTCTCTCTCTCTTTAGATGCATGAAGTGGCATATCGGTAACATTGCTCTCTTTTCCACTCCTAAAAACAGACAAATACTTTTTTTAGTTAATTTAACATATTAAACTAATACTGTGAACTTCCTTTATGACATATATTGGTCAATTATTTTTTTTGTTTAGCCATTTTAATTTTATGCATAGTTATGTCATGACAATGTTACAGATATGCCACAAGCTATATCTTCACCATTACTGGAGAGAATGTGAATGTTTTTACAGATTCTTGGGGCAATTTCTAGCTATATATTACCTGCATTTATTCTCCCTAAAGTTTTTGCTTAGTTTTTTTTTGGTCAATTGTTTTCACCGGAAAGACATCCTACGTTCCTATGAGAGTGCATACACATAAAGTTCGTAACTGGTTATAAGATTGGAGAGTTTTTTACAAGCTCTGCATTAGCAAAAATAGTGATTTTTTGGTATATTCCAGTTGCAGGGATCCTTTGCATCAGCCTCAGTTAATTTCAAATAGATTCCTCTAATTTTGACAGAATTATTTAAGTTTTATCTTTTGAAATCATGTTACCGATATGCCAACCGATATGCCATAATATCCCAACCTGTTTTTTGTTGTTAAAACACTTTGGAAATACTATAATCATTTTTTTTTTCATTGAAAAAGAGAAAGAACATCTAACCCTCCAGAAACATAAGATTTATTAACCAAAATATTACCATTTTATGTTTTAATTTGACTGTAATACCAAATTGTGGCATATCGGTAACATTTTTTTAAATTGTTGTATTTTTGTCATTATCACATGAAGGAACAAAATATGAAACTGTTTTGTAAGAACCTAATACCATGTTTCAGTTTATGTAACAATACTTGAGAAATGTGTTTAGTATTGGACAAATATATGATGTTTGTGTATTTTTGTGGCAATTCGGTAACGCAGCCTAGGGTTAGTTTTGGAGAAGCTATTTATGATGTGGCCAAATTATTCATCTTATTAGGTTATTTGGCTACGAATGAAGTAATGTGAAGAGTTTTGAAAACATTCAGACATTATAAGCATTTCCTATTTGCAATTTTAGTAATAGCGAATTTAAAAGAAAATATTACTAACTATTGGGTTGCAAAACATTCATAAATTTCTCTTTCTAGGACATTTTTTTAAATATGCGGTGTGTCTAAAATGGTCTTGGATTGCTTAAGCAGCATTAAAGAAACATCACATCTTAATGGGCACAATGTCTCACCCTGTATCTTTATACGCTGCCACTATTGTATCTTTATAGCTGCCACTATTGTCCACCATAGTGGAGAATCATTTAAACCTCTATAAACTATACATTTAATGAAAGCTCATGAAGTGTACATGTCATTTAACATCTTATTTGGCACATCAGATGTGTCTATATGGATGTAGAAAACAACTATCCGCACTAAGTGCATACTAAATTTACGCCACTCGTCACGACTGAATGAGTCAGGATGACCCGCACCATAGTGGAGATCATTTAAACCTCTATAAACTACACGTTTAATGAAAGCTCATGAAGTGTACATGTCATTTAACATCTTATTTGGCACATCAGATGTGTCTATATGGATGTAGAAAACAACTATCCGCACTAAGTGCATACTAAATTTACGCCACTCGTCACGACTGAATGAGTCAGGATGACCCGCACCATAGTGGAGATCATTTAAACCTCTATAAATTATACATTTAATGAAAGCTCATGAAGTGTACATGTCATTTAACATCTTATTTGGCACATCAGATGTTTCTATATGGATGTAGAAAACAACTATCCGTACTAAGTGCATACGAAATTCACGCCACTTGTCACGACTGAATGAGTCAGGATGACCCGCACCATAGTGGAGAATCATTTAGACCTCTATAAACTATACATTTAATGAAAGCTCATGAAGTGTACATGTCATTTAACATCTTATTTGGCACATCAGATGTGTCTATATGGATGTAGAAAACAACTATCCGCACTAAGTGCATACTAAATTCACGCCACTCGTCACGACTGAATGAGTCAGGATGACCCGCACCATAGTGGAGATCATTTAAACCTCTATAAATTATACATTTAATGAAAGCTAATGAAGTGTACATGTCATTTAACATCTTATTTGGCACATCAGATGTTTCTATATGGATGTAGAAAACAACTATCCGTACTAAGTGCGTACTAAATTTACGCCACTCGTCACAACTGAATGAGTCAGGATGACCCGCACCATAGTGGAGATCATTTAAACCTCTATAAACTATACATTTAATGAAAGCTCATGAAGTGTACATGTCATTTAACATCTTATTTGGCACATCAGATGTGTCTATATGGATGTAGAAAACAACTATCCGTACTAAGTGCATACGAAATTTACGCCACTCGTCACGACTGAATGAGTCAGGATGACCCGCACCATAGTGGAGAATCATTTAGACCTCTATAAACTATACATTTCATGAAAGCTCATGAAGTGTACATGTCATTTAACAGCTTATTTGGCACATCAGATGTGTCTATATGGATGTAGAAAACAACTATCCGCACTAAGTGCATTCTAAATTCACGCCACTCGTCACGACTGAATGAGTCAGGATGACCCGCACCATAGTGGAGAATCATTTAGACCTCTATAAACTATACATTTAATGAAAGCTCATGAAGTGTACATGTCATTTAACATCTTATTTGGCACATCAGATGTTTCTATATGGATGTAGAAAACAACTATCCGTACTAAGTGCATACTAAATTTACGCCACTCGTCACGACTGAATGAGTCAGGATGACCCGCACCATAGTGGAGATCATTTAAACCTCTATAAACTATACATTTAATGAAAGCTCATGAAGTGTACATGTCATTTAACATCTTATTTGGCACATCAGATGTGTCTATATGGATGTAGAAAACAACTATCTGTACTAAGTGCATACGAAATTTACGCCACTCGTCACGACTGAATGAGTCAGGATGACCCGCACCATAGTGGAGAATCATTTAGACCTCTATAAACTACACATTTAATGAAAGCTCATGAAGTGTACATGTCATTTAACATCTTATTTGGCACATCCGCACTAAGTGCATACTAAATTTACGCCACTCGTCACGACTGAATGAGTCAGGATGACCCGCACCATAGTGGAGATCATTTAAACCTCTATAAATTATACATTTAATGAAAGCTCATAAAGTGTACATGTCATTTAACATCTTATTTGGCACATCAGATGTTTCTATATGGATGTAGAAAACAACTATCCGTACTAAGTGCATACTAAATTGCCCACCTTAGACAGTCTCTCTGCTCTGCCCACCTTAGACAGTCTCTCTGCCCACCTTAGACAGTCTCTCTGCTCTGCCCACCTTAGACAGTCTCTCTGCTCTGCCCACCCTAGACAGTCTCTCTGCTCTGCCCACCCTAGACAGTCTCTCTGCTCTGCCCACCTTAGACAGTCTCTCTGCCCACCTTAGACAGTCTCTCTGCTCTGCCCACCCTAGACAGTCTCTCTGCTCTGCCCACCTTAGACAGTCTCTCTGCTCTGCCCACCTTAGACAGTCTCTCTGCTCTGCCCACCTTAGACAGTCTCTCTGCTCTGCCCACCCTAGACAGTCTCTCTGCTCTGCCCACCTTAGACAGTCTCTCTAACCACCTTAGACAGTCTCTCTGCTCTGCCCACCTTAGACAGTCTCTCTGCTCTGCCCACCTTAGACAGTCTCTCTGTTCTGCCCACCCTAGAGAGTCTCTCTGCTCTGCCCACCTTAGACAGTCTCTCTGCTCTGCCCACCCTAGATAGTCTCTCTGCTCTGCCCACCTTAGACAGTCTCTCTGCCCACCTTAGACAGTCTCTCTGCTCTGCCCACCTTAGACAGTCTCTCTGCTCTGCCCACCTTAGACAGTGTCTCTGCTCTGTCCACCTTAGACAGTCTCTCTGCTCTGCCCACCCTAGACAGTCTCTCTGCTCTGCCCACCTTAGACAGTCTCTCTGCTCTGCCCACCCTAGACAGTCTCTCTGCTCTAACCACCCTAGACAGTCTCTCTGCTCTGCCCACCTTAAACAGTCTCTCTGCACACCTTAAACAGTCTCTCTGCTCTGCCCACCCTAGACAGTCTCTCTGCTCTGCCCACCCTAGACAGTCTCTCTGCTCTGCCCACCTTAGACAGTCTCTCTGCCCACCTAAGACAGTCTCTCTGCTCTGCCCACCCTAGACAGTCTGTCTGCTCTGCCCACCCTAGACAGTCTCTCTGCTCTGCCCACCTCAGACAGTCTCTCTGCTCTGCCCACCCTAGAGAGTCTCTCTGCTCTGCCCACCCTAGACAGTCTCTCTGCTCTGCCCACCCTAGACAGTCTCTCTGCTCTGCCCACCTTAGACAGTCTCTCTGCCCACCCTAGACAGTCTCTCTGCTCTGCCCACCCTAGACAGTCTCTCTGCTCTGCCCACCCTAGACAGTCTCTCTGCTCTGCCCACCCTAGACAGTCTCTCTGCTCTGCCCACCTTAGACAGTCTCTCTGCCCACCTTAGACAGTCTCTCTGCTCTGCCCACCCTAGACAGTCTCTCTGCTCTGCCCACCTTAGACAGTCTCTCTGCTCTACCCACCCTTGACAGTCTGTCTGCTCTGCCCACCCTAGACAGTCTCTCTGCTCTGCCCACCTCAGACAGTCTGTCTGCTCTGCCCACCCTAGACAGTCTCTCTGCTCTGCCCACCTCAGACAGTCTCTCTGCTCTGCCCACCCTAGAGAGTCTCTCTGCTCTGCCCACCTTAGACAGTCTCTCTGCTCTACCCACCCTTGACAGTCTGTCTGCTCTGCCCACCTAAGACAGTCTCTCTGCTCTGCCCACCCTAGACAGTCTGTCTGCTCTGCCCACCCTAGACAGTCTCTCTGCTCTGCCCACCTCAGACAGTCTCTCTGCTCTGCCCACCCTAGAGAGTCTCTCTGCTCTGCCCACCTTAGACAGTCTCTCTGCTCTGCCAACCCTAGACAGTCTCTCTGCTCTGCCCACCTTAGACAGTCTCTCTGCCCACCTTAGACAGTCTCTCTGCTCTGCCCACCCTAGACAGTCTCTCTGCTCTGCCCACCTTAGACAGTCTCTCTGCTCTGCCCACCTTAGACAGTCTCTCTGCTCTGCCAACCCTAGACAGTCTCTATGCTCTGCCCACCTAAGACAGTCTCTCTGCCCACCTTAGACAGTCTCTCTGCTCTGCCCACCCTAGACAGTCTCTCTGCTCTGCCCACCTTAGACAGTCTCTCTGCTCTGCCCACCTTAGACAGTCTCTCTGCTCTGCCCACCTTAGACAGTCTCTCTGCTCTGCCCACCTTAGACAGTCTCTCTGCTCTGCCCACCTAAGACAGTCTCTCTGCTCTGCCCACCTAAGACAGTCTCTCTGCCCACCTTAGACAGTCTCTCTGCTCTGCCCACCTTAGACAGTCTCTCTGCTCTGCCCACCTTAGACAGTCTCTCTGCTCTGCCCACCCTTGACAGTCTCTCTGCTCTGCCCACAAAAGACAGTCTCTCTGCCCACCTAAGACAGTCTCTCTGCTCTGCCCACCCTAGACAGTCTCTATGCTCTGCCCACCTAAGACAGTCTCTCTGCCCACCTTAGACAGTCTCTCTGCTCTGCCCACCCTAGACAGTCTCTCTGCTCTGCCCACCCTAGACAGTCTCTCTGCTCTGCCAACCCTAGATAGTCTCTCTGCTCTGCCCACCTAAGACAGTCTCTCTGCCCACCTTAGACAGTCTCTCTGCTCTGCCCACCTAAGACAGTCTCTCTGCTCTGCCCACCTTAGACAGTCTCTCTGCTCTGCCCACCTAAGACAGTCTCTCTGCCCTGCCCACCTAAGACAGTCTCTCTGCCCCCTTAGACAGTCTCTCTGCTCTGCCCACCTTAGACAGTCTCTCTGCTCTGCTCACCCTAGACAGTCTCTCTGCTCTGCCCACCTAAGACAGTCTCTCTGCCCACCTAACACAGTCTCTCTGCTCTGCCCACCCTAGACAGTCTCTATGCTCTGCCCACCTAAGACAGTCTCTCTGCCCACCTTAGACAGTCTCTCTGCTCTGCCCACCCTAGACAGTCTCTCTGCTCTGCCCACCCTAGACAGTCTCTCTGCTCTGCCAACCCTAGACAGTCTCTCTGCTCTGCCCACCTAAGACAGTCTCTCTGCCCACCTTAGACAGTCTCTCTGCTCTGCCCACCCTAGACAGTCTCTCTGCTCTGCCCACCTAAGACAGTCTCTCTGCTCTGCCCACCTTAGACAGTCTCTCTGCTCTGCCCACCTTAGACAGTCTCTCTGCTCTGCCCACCCTAGACAGTCTCTCTGCTCTGCTCACCTAAGACAGTCTCTCTGCTCTGCCCACCTTAGACAGTCTCTCTGCTCTGCCCACCTTAGACAGTCTCTCTGCCCACCTAAGACAGTCTCTCTGCCCACCTTAGACAGTCTCTCAGCTCTGCCCACCCTAGACAGTCTCTCAGCTCTGCCCACCCTAGACAGTCTCTCAGCTCTGCCCACCCTAGACAGTCTCTCTGCTCTGCCCACCCTAGACAGTCTCTCAGCTCTGCCCACCCTAGACAGTCTCTCAGCTCTGCCCACCCTAGACAGTCTCTCTGCTCTGCCACCCTTAGACAGTCTCTCTGCTCTGCCCTGCTCTGCCCACCTTAGACAGTCTCTCTGCTCTGCCCACCTAAGACAGTCTCTCTGCTCTGCCCACCCTAGACAGTCTCTCTGTCATCCTGACTCATTTAGTAGTGACGAGTGGCGTAAATTTCGTATGCACTTAGTACGGATAGTTGTTTTCTACATCCATATAGACACATCTGATGTGCCAAATAAGATGTTAAATGACATGTACACTTCATGAGCTTTCATTAAATGTATAGTTTATAGAGGTTTAAATGATCTCCACTATGGTGCGGGTCATCCTGACTCATTCAGTCGTGACGAGTGGCGTAAATTTAGTATGCACTTAGTGCGGATAGTTGTTTTCTACATCCATATAGACACATCTGATGTGCCAAATAAGATGTTAAATGACATGTACACTTCATGAGCTTTCATTAAATGTATAGTTTATAGAGGTCTAAATGATTCTCCACTATGGTGCGGGTCATCCTGACTCATTCAGTCGTGACGAGTGGCGTGAATTTAGAATGCACTTTGTGCGGATAGTTGTTTTCTACATGCATATAGACACATCTGATGTGCCAAATAAGATGCTAAATGACATGTACACTTCATGAGCTTTCATTAAATGTGTAGTTTATAGAGGTCTAAATGATTCTCCACTATGGTGCGGGTCATCCTGACTCATTCAGTCGTGACGAGTGGCGTAAATTTCGTATGCACTTAGTACGGATAGTTGTTTTCTACATCCATATAGACACATCTGATGTGCCAAATAAGATGTTAAATGACATGTACACTTCATGAGCTTTCATTAAATGTATAGTTTATAGAGGTCTAAATGATCTCCACTATGGTGCGGGTCATCCTGACTCATTCAGTCGTGACGAGGGCGTGAATTTAGTATGCACTTAGTGCGGATAGTTGTTTTCTACATCCATAAAGACACATCTGATGTGCCAAATAAGATGTTAAATGACATGTACACTTCATGAGCTTTCATTAAATGTATAGTTTATAGAGGTCTAAATGATTCTCCACTATGGTGCGGGTCATCCTGACTCATTCAGTCGTGACGAGTGGCGTAAATTTCGTATGCACTTAGTACGGATAGTTGTTTTCTACATCCATATAGAAACATCTGATGTGCCAAATAAGATGTTAAATGACATGTACACTTCATGAGCTTTCATTAAATGTGTAGTTTATAGAGGTCTAAATGATTCTCCACTATGGTGCGGGTCATCCTGACTCATTCAGTCGTGACGAGTGGCGTAAATTTCGTATGCACTTAGTACGGATAGTTGTTTCTACATCCATATAGAAACATCTGATGTGCCAAATAAGATGTTAAATGACATGTACACTTCATGAGCTTTCATTAAATGTATAATTTATAGAGGTTTAAATGATCTCCACTACGGTGCGGGTCATCCTGACTCATTCAGTCGTGACGAGTGGCGTGAATTTCGTATGCACTTAGTGCGGATAGTTGTTTTCTACATCCATATAGAAACATCTGATGTGCCAAATAAGTTGTTAAATGACATGTACACTTCATGAGCTTTCATTAAATGTATAATTTATAGAGGTCTAAATGATTTTCCACTATGGTGCGGGTCATCCTGACTCATTCAGTCGTGACGAGTGGCGTAAATTTCGTATGCACTTAGTACGGATAGTTGTTTTCTACATCCATATAGACACATCTGATGTGCCAAATAAGATGTTAAATGACATGTACACTTCATGAGCTTTCATTAAATGTATAGTTTATAGAGGTTTAAATGATCTCCACTATGGTGCGGGTCATCCTGACTCATTCAGTCGTGACGAGTGGCGTGAATTTCGTATGCACTTAGTGCGGATAGTTGTTTTCTACATCCATATAGACACATCTGATGTGCCAAATAAGTTGTTAAATGACATGTACACTTCATGAGCTTTCATTAAATGTATAATTTATAGAGGTCTAAATGATTCTCCACTATGGTGCGGGTCATCCT
>NC_137921.1:47681858-47741858 GCF_963457725.1 Sprattus sprattus | reverse complement strand
CACACGATTACACAACTGCCCACTGCCCCCTCCCTTCCGTAACCTGATCTTCTACAGGCATAGAGCAAACTCGTCCAACTCCACTGACCCAACAGGCCAGACACACACACACACAAACACACACACACACACACACACACACACACACACAAAGACACACACACACTCCACACACGTCCAATCCCTAAAGTCTCACAACCTATAGTAGCTTTTATGAAATCTCCATATAGAGCTGCCAGATTTGTGTGTTCTAGACCTGATTGTTGTGTGTATTCCAGTCTTTTTTGGCGCCATTTCAATTCCCGCAGTTTTCACAATATTGATTCCACTGCATCTCTGACAGGTCTGCCCCAATGCTCTGTACTGTGTTTGCAGCATGTTAGGTTATAGATAATGTTACGTTGGGTCTAGTAACTTAAAAGTTAATAAAGCACAAACATCTCACTATCGTCTCATTAGCCAACATCAATGGGTGTGCCAACATCAATAAATTAGCTAAAAAACCTTGCCAATAACTTTGCGAATTTCTGTTACAGTGGGGAAAATAAGAATTTAACCCCCTGCCGATTTTGCAAGTTTGGCCACTTGCAAAGAAATGCGTGATGGGGAAGACCATGGGCAAGACCAAAGAGTTGACCAAGAATGTCAGAGATAAGATTGTAGACCAGCACAAGGCTGGAATGGGCTACAAAACCATTGGCAAGCAGCTTGGTGAGAAGCAGACAACTGTTGGTAAGATTATTCGCAAATGGAAGCAACACCAAACAACTGTCAATTGCCCTTGGCCTGGGGCTCCATGCAAGATCTCACCTTGTGCAGTATCGGTGATCATCTGAAAGGTGCCGGATAACCGCAGAACTACACATGGGGAGCTTGTGAAAGATCTCAAGGCAGCTGAGACCACAGTCACCAAGAAAACCATTGCCAACTAACTATGTCGTAATGGTTTGAAGTCCTGCAGCACTCGCAAGGTCCCTCTGCTCAAGAAAGCACATGTACAGTACAGGGCCATAAGAAGTTTGCCAATGAACACTTGAATGATTCTGGATTCTGGTGACGTGTATAAAAAGACCAAAATTAAGCATTTTGGCATCAACTCGACTCGCTGCGTTTGGAGGGGGGAGACTGCTGAATATGACCCCAAGAACACCATCCCAACTGTCAAGAAACATTATGCTCTGTGGCTGATTTTCTGCCAAGGGTACAGGACGACTCCAACGCATCGAGAGGACTATGGATGGTGCCATGTACCGTGGAATCTTGGGCTTTCCCTCGACCAGGACATTGAAAACGCAACCTTAAGGATTTGGAGGGGATCTGCAAAGAGGAGTGGACCAAAAGATGTGTGTAAACCTGGTGACCAACTACAAGAAACGTCTGACGTACGTGCCTGCTAACAAGGGTTACTCCACCGAGTACCAAGTCATGTTTTGCTAGGGGATCAAATACTTATTTCCCGAAATCAAATGCAAATCAATTCATAACCTTTTATAAAATGCAGTTTTCTGAATGTTTTTGTTGATATTCTGTCACTCACTGTTAAAATAGACCTACCATTACAATTATAGATCTTTCTTTGCAAGTGGACAAACTTTCGAAATCGGCAGGGGGTCAAATACTTTTTTTCCCCACTGTATATGAAATATTTAAAACAGGCTACCGCAGACACTTTCAACCACTCTCTTTCAAATGAATGTAGTGTCAAAATCAATTTGTGGTGCTACGTGATTCGTTGTGGATGAGGAAAAGCTGTGACGACTGTAAACACATAAGCATGCAATGGTTGATAATCTTAGAATATAATATGATTAGGATATAGGCCTATGCATCATTCTACTACAAAACCTGTTTAGCAATATGGCAGAAGCATTAATAAAGCGTAGGCAGATGGCTTTGCTATGTGTGCTCACGACCAACTACAGTTTAACTGGCACAGTTTCCCAGTAATAATAGCCTACTACATTCAACGCCCATCCGTCTTTAAACCACATGTGCACCAATACTTTGTTTAACAGAATATACAAGAGTACACCAACAGATTGCTCCCATACCTACATAAAATGTATTTCTATTAAAATGTATTTGTATTAATTAACACAAATCAGCTGTGTTAGACTGACTTATGTAACTTATTGTAATGACAGTGATGCATTGATAAATGTGTTTCTGGATAGTTTGTTTAACACAATTTTATCACTATTTCACTATTTTTAGTGATCCTCTACTGCTGCTGAGCAATCACACTTTATAACACACACACACACACACACACACACACACACACACACACACACACACACACACACACACACACACAGTTGAGTTGAGTTCTTCCTCGATGATTAATGAGGATTCATATTTTAATAGCATCCAACAGGTGGTAGAAGAGTCAAACCTTTCTTTTCTAGGGATAAGCGTTAGCATCTACATAACTGCAAAGGTTACGGTATGCCATGGCCGACAACTGCTGCGGCGCAATCACATTCACATTTTCTCTAGTTTTGATAGTGGGATTGTGTGTATGTGTGTGTGTGCGCATGTGCGTGTGTGTTTTGCGCGTGTGTATACTTGCTCCTAGCTCCTGCTGGCTCCGTTCAGCTGTGGTAGGATTGGATGATTAGCCTTTGCTTGGCTGAGGCTACGGAGATACCACAGAGGAGAGGAGTGAGCACACAAACAAGGCGAAAGAGTGCAAGAGAGCAATAGAGATGAGAGTGAGAGAGAGAGAGAGAGCGATGGGCAAAGACTGTACAGTGTGTGTGTGTGTGTGTGTGTGTGTGTGTGTGTGTGTGTGTGCTGTGTGTGTGTGTGCTGTGTCTGTGCACACCTGCCTGCACTGTGTCTGTATGTGTATGGGTTTACCGTTACTGTGTGTTACCATTCATTATGGTTTTGTGGCCAAGCTCGATTGTATTTTGTGAGTGCATGTGTGCATGTGTGTATTTGTCTACAGCATACTGCCAGCCAGCAAGACTCCACTGCACTCAGGTAGAGCGGCAAAAGGCCCGTTCTGCTTGTTGCCATGACAACCCCGACCTCAGCTCGCGCTCTCCAGTGCCCATAACAACCCTCAGGCCGTCAATCATCTACTGGCCAGGGAGCGAGAGAGAGAGAGAGAGAAAGAAAGAGAGAGAAAGAAAGAAAGAAAGAAAGAAAGAAAGAGAGAGAGATAGAGAGAAAGAGAGAGAGAGTAAAGAGATAGGGAGAGTAAGAGAGGGAGAGAGATGAAGAGAGAGGTGACAGGAAGAGAGAGAAAAAAGAAAGGACAGTGAAAAGCAGGAAAGAGAGAGAGAGATGGGGGGGGGTAAAGATGACTTTAAAGGAGCCTGTGGCTACTGATAGCTGGCCTGTATAGTGTTTTGTGCTCTCTCTTTCTCTCTTCCTCTCTCTTTCTTTCTCTCTCTCTCTATCAATTTCTCTCTCTGTAAGAAACACACAAACAGACAAACAATACCCCAAACCACATTTAACCCTCTCCCCACCTCTCTCTATGTTTTTCCCTTACTCCCTCCAGACATGGACCCTGTTGTCTTTCTTCTTGTCTTTCTTTAACACACATTCACACACACACACACACACACACACACACACAAGGGCATCCCATTCTCCTCCCCCCTGTGTTCATATGAATCATCACCTGTGATAACTCATCATTCTTTCAGAGGCTCTTAATTTTTTTTCTGATCATCTTTTTCAAGCCGTCACTGTGTGTGTGTGTGTGTGTGTGTGTGTGTGTGTGTGTGTGTGTGTGTGTGTGTGTACGGTGTGTTAGAGAGAGACTGCCTTAATCGTAGTGTTCATCTGGTCCTGAGTCCAGGGGGTAATGGATACAGCCTTATCTTTGCGCAAACAAGCAGGACAACACAGATCACCTACTGGACACAACACACACACACACACACACACAGACACACACACACACACACACACACACACACACACACCTGTATTACCTCTTAGTGTTGAAGTGGATTTGGCCAGCGCAACTGACTAGTGTGCTGACCCCAGTTTGAAACACGCACATATCCTGATGCATCCATTCTTTCTCTCTATTTTGCCTCCCCCTTTTCCACATATTTCTTCACCACTCTCTCTCTCTCTCTCTCTCTCTCTCTCTCTCTCTCATCTCTCTCTCTCTCTCTCTCTCTCTCTCTCTCTCTCTCTCTCTCTTCCTCTCTCTCTCTCTCTCTCTCTCTCTCTCTCTCTCTCTCTCTCTCTCTCTCTCTCTCTCTCTCTCTCTCTCTCTCTCTCTCTCTCTCTTTCTTTCTTTCTCCTTCTCGCTCTCTCTCAGGGTAAAAGGGAGAGTGGAAGGAGGCTGCCTGGTCAACAGATGTGTTGTTTAATCAATGAAAGAAGAGGAGGGAGAGGTTGGGAGAGACAGAAGAGTAAAAGAAGGAAGAAGAGGTGAGTTTAGCGCATATATACTGTATGTGTGTGTGTGTGTGTGTGTGTGTGTGAGTGAGAGAGAGTGTGAGTTTAGTGGCTCTTTCCATTTCTCCTTGACCTGTGGCCCCAGTAGCAGCCATGCCAAGTCATGATCTAATTAGAAAAAAATGCAGAGAAATCCCTAGAAAACACACCCTTCTGCACAAGCATGTTCACTCTCACCCTCGCTCTCACTCTCACTCTCACTGTCACTCTCACACACACAACCTTTGCGGAGATGTGGGCTTCATGTGGATGAAAGTGCCACTACAGATGAGTGTAGTGCTTTCAGTGTTCGGGTTGGTGTAGTGGTTTCACTTACAGTGCAGCCACACAAACACATGCACACACACAGACACACACACACACACACACACACACACACACACACACACACACACACACACAGACACAGACACAGACACACAAAGAACACACACAGTAGACCGCCTGCCTTTCCCACCAAACCTTTGAATGCTAAACTACTATACTATAAACATACTATAGGTTGTCCAAAATACATACTACGGGATGTATGTACCATCAATAAATAAAATGGAGAAAATAGTCATCTAATGGGAAAGACCAAGGAGGCCTTTTTTTAATGAAGAGAGCAACATTTTTGGAAAGAGAACATTTTCATAGCATTTTGTAAGCCAGACAACTGCAAACACATATTTAAAATCCCCAAATGGGGAAGCCATTGCTGTCATGAATGATATAGTCCACAACAGGGGAGAAGGAGGCTGGCTGAGGGGATCACTTTCATTTACTTTCACTTATTTATTTATAAGAACAACACACATTAATCAACATTTCTGTACCAGTGTGCCAGTGTTTTCCACTGCAGGTCCTTTGGCGAGATGTGTTGAAAAATGTGATAAAAGTTCTGGCTTTGGCCAGTTACGAGGGCTGGGCAAAGGAGGATTCTGGAGGCCTGATCAAGGCTTGGGTTACTCTTAAGTGAAAGTGACAAAAACAAGCCAGGGTAGGGTGCTACAGAGGTCCAGGGAGGTAATTGTGCTGTTGGCCTCTGAGCAGATGTGTGAACACACACACACACACACACACACACACACACATACAGACAAGTGTGTGTGCACACTCAGATGTCAGATGTTAATGGCTGGCTTGTAGCTCAGGTGGCTTTACACACTGACCTCCCTCTCACAGAGTCCTTAAGCTCTCTAATTACATTCTGTACACACACACACACACACACACACACACACACACACACACACACACACACACACACACAGTAATAGAGAGAACTTCATAACTCATCATACAGTCAATATAACACCTCTTCCTTAGCTCTTTTTGTGACTGTGTCTGTGTATGAAAGAATGGAGTAAGATGTTCCTCCCTCGCGCTCTCACTGTGTCACCACACACACACACACACACACACACACACACACACACACACACAGTATCACTTGCGTGTGTATGTGCCGGGCTATTTTCAGGATGTTCTATGGAGGGGCCAGGGGCCCCTGCTATCTGGGAGATGATAATGCCTGAGCCAGTGACCCACCACACACACATTTAGCATCTCCACTCCAAATAAGGGAGCACAGAGGTGTGTATGCGTGTGTGTGTGTGTGTGTGTGTGTGTGTGTGTGTGTGTGTGTGTGTGTGTGTGTGTGTGTGCATGATGTCTACATGAAGAGTGCTGAAAAGCTTGAGTTAGTCCCCAACCTCTGGCTATCTCTGTCCCCCAGTTTTCATTCTCCGTCCCTCACCCATTCCTTCCATCTCCACCTCTCTCTTTTCCTCTCTCCCTCACCCGCTTGCTATGTGGTTCAAACCAAGTGGGTCAGCAGGACCCAGAGGAAGCCTAGGGAAGCCCTGAATCCTGGGAGAAAAGAGGAATAAAGAGCAAGCAGGAGAGAGAAAAGAGTAAAAGAAAAAGAGAGAGAGAGCAGATCCATTCCCAGACAAGTGAGGGCCTGGGAGACACAGAGGGATGGAGAAATAGTAACTGAGTGAAAAACATGGGCAGCAGAGGTATGAAAGAGGGCTGGATCATGCCTTGACTGTAAAGCAGACTCTAATGTGGTGAAGTAGACTGGAGAAGCAGTGGGGAAATGACTCATCATCACGTGACCAGAGAACTGTGTGAAACACAAGCCATGTCTTCCTGTCCCCATTCCATTACACAGGAAGTAAATCTACCCCCCCCCCCCCCCCCCCCCCCCACCCCAACCACCCCCAACCACCCCCCAAATAAACCCAAAGCCACCAATCTGTTTTCTGTGCCTCTCGTTCACAAAATCAACCCTTGATGACTAAATGCTATTTGCAATCCAGGAGTGACACTGGGGGCTGGATGGAGATTCTGCAACCTTGCAAATGTGTGTGTGGCAGGCTGTGGCTGCGCTGGTGCTACTGGATATACTCAGGGGCGCTTATTGTAATCCACTCTGTGGAGGGACGTGCAGTGGCGGGTGCATTAGCTGCTCGTAGCATAATGTGCAAAGTTTAATGAGATCTTCAAAATGGCCTGTGCATCTTGGCGGTTCCCTTGGTATGCCCGGCAGCTCCCTGGTCCTGCTGTATAGCACACGCAC
Organism: Sprattus sprattus; assembly: GCF_963457725.1. Taxonomy (NCBI): domain Eukaryota; kingdom Metazoa; phylum Chordata; class Actinopteri; order Clupeiformes; family Clupeidae; genus Sprattus; species Sprattus sprattus. Next base: position 47,734,858 of record NC_137921.1, on the reverse strand, counting down.
ACACACACACACACACACACACACACACACACACACACACACACACACACACACACACACACACACACACACACACACACACACACACACACGCCCTGCCACAAGCGCACATACACACACACACACACACACAGACACACACACACACACATACACACACTCTACCAACAATCCTATCCACATCGCCCTTGTTTCATTAGCTCAAGCCCAAACTGTCAGTGATAAACAACAGTCTCCTCAGTGAACAGCAGTCATTCACTGGAATCACCACAACTCACTATGACTCTCCATTCTACCTTAATGTGTCTTTTCACTAGTAGAGTAGATATTACACCCTCGAAGAGCATTCAAATTATCCTCTGAGCAAAAACTTTACTGATGAGAGAGACACACAAACACACACACAATCACACACACACACACACAAACACACACACACACACAAACACACACAGTGTCACCCACACAGCAGGAGCTGAGGGGGCAGCGAGCGAGTGAGCGGAAGAGGGAGGCTAGAAGCCCTTCTCTCTCCCACTGAACAGAAGCGAGCCTGATGGCGTGCCAGCTTCCACTGGCATCAATAAATAAACACATTCTGTCAGAAATATTCCTCCTGCCACACTCACCACACACACACACACACACACACACACACACACACACACACACACACCCAGAGACACAAATACACACAGGAAATGAATCAAACAGAGCTGTGGGGAGGACAGGGTATCAGAACCTTTGCAGAATCACACACTGACATTTACATTTTTTAAGTGATCCACAAAACAAGTGCACAGCAGTTAAAAGAGCTTAGCTCAATTTAAATGCAAGTGCCGCAAGCCTACATTTCCAATAACTGACCAGATACAAGTGGAAAGGAACACACTTCAGGAAGGGAAACACACATATATATAATTATAAAATGGTTTATGGTGAAAATTGCCATAAAAATGGGGTGTCCACGGATAATTGAATATCCGTAGAGCACAACTATTTGGTAACTACTATCCCTATTCAGTTATTGTGTACATGCACACAATCATATGCAGTTATGAGGAAATACAGGGTACTTTAGCAAATACTTGAAATAATAATACTGTAAATTTGTGGAGATGGTATGCACACTCACAACTATTTTGGCATTTATTTGTGGAGTGAGATAAGCTGTAGCGGTTGACGTCACAAACCATATCATGGCCTTATTGGCAGCAAGAAGTTCAGTAGAGCAGCAATATATCGGCTGGATACAAACAGCTAACTACTGGGAAAGACTGAATTGTCAAGATGGTAGACAATTACAAATAGAAACGGTTGAAAGACAATGGAAAGTTAAGGCACCTGCGGCTCATTGGGCTAAATTCAGTCATTCATTGCGGCTCTACGAATGATTTAGTCTACCTGTTGAAGCCTAAATCATTCATTCATATATTCAAGTGAGAATATATGCACTGGAAATAATGATATGGTTTAATCAATAGTTCTAGAAAAAGGGCTGTTAAACTGCTCACTACACTTTTTTTTAAACTGACTAAGCTAATCTTACAGTGCTTCATTTTGATATTTAATAAATTAAACTTAATTTCACACTTACTCACAATCTTTCTCCATACACTTCCCATTTAGGGCCAGCCCCGCGAATAACCCAATAACCACTTGGAGAAACTGTCGGCTAATCAGATATAAAAAAAATTGTTTATATGCACACCCTTACCACCAATATTTGCAAAACTGCAAAACGGACACAGACACAGACACACACACAGACACACACACACACACAGGGTTGTCAGTGTGATGGGGGTGTGTGAAGTGGTCCGAGCCGGGAATCTTTAGGAGGCTGAAAACGGGTGTCACAGCAGACAGACAGCGTGTTTACACTTCTCTTCACGACCTGTTTGTTTTTGGCACAAACCATTTCCTCTCCCACTTACCCCCTCAGTGCTGCCCATCCCCCACACACACTGGCAGAGCAGTCTTCTCCGACAAACACAAACACACACACACACACACCCACACACACCCACACACACACACCCCCACATCCTACTGCCCTGTTGCTCTTCTCTTAAATTTTGGTTCTGATTCTGAGGCGTGAGCCTGCCCAGCCTACTCATTCTCCCTCCTGCTATATAAACATTAGCATAATCACACACATAGAATCACATCACACAAACAAGTTAAGACTCACAGCAAAAAACATCAATTATAGCTTCATAGCTTAGGAAACACTCACACACCACCCACTCACACACACACACACCACCCACCCACACTCAAACACACCACCCACACTCACACACACACACACACACACACACACACACACACACACACAAGAGACAGACAGAAAGAGAGTCTATATCAAAAAACAACCACGACATCAGTCTCTCCTTCCTCCAGCAACACCCCCACACCATAAACAAAACGCATCTCCCCCTGCAGCACTGTGGGTGCTGTGGGTCTAGTGGGAAAACAACAGAGCGCTCTCACATCTCCCACTATAGGGTCTAACTGAAACTCCAGGCCACTGGGAAACACAACTATCTGTTCTTCAGTTCTTCGGCTCAGACACTAATTACATGCTTGTGTTTCATCACAGACATGAAGACGGTGTGTGTGTGTGTGTGTTTATGTGTGTGTATCCTGCATCTGCACCTTTCAGAGCTAAAGGGGCACATGTTCACTTGGCCTCATGATGTTCAGGAACTACTCCTCCCAGCCCTAGCACATACACACACTGTTGTCTTCTATGTCCTCACCAAACGCTAAGAACGTAACACATCTGTTCCCGCATCTCCCTGCTCTAACATATACTCAGAAAGCACACTTAGCAGTATTCTAGTAAATAAGACTGGCTAAATCGCAATGACACACATTTCAGGTCACTGGAGGTGGGATGGATTTCATAAGGAACTGATTTTAAATGTATCGAACACTTAACGTGTGTGTTTCTGTGTCGTAAGCTGTGTAAAATAATGCTTGATTTTGATATCAGAGCTCGACTTGGCTGAGGGTGATGCCGCAGTTGTCTGGTCAACTGGACTGACCCTGAACAGAGAGGGACACAGAGACCCAGGAGACATCCACAGACAAGCAACCCCAGCGCCCTCTAACACACACACACACACACACACACACACACACACACACACACACACACACACACCGTCTTCATGTCTGTGTGTGTCAGCCTCCTCCTTCTCTCTCTCTCTCTTTCTCCCTTCCTCCCATCTTTATGCTAATTCTGCATGTGAACGCGAGCAGGCCACAGAGTCCCCAGAGGAGAAATGGGGTCGTCTGCAACCTCGTCTCTGCTTCTCTTTCCCTTCCCCCTCCCCCTTCTCCCAACAACCAACCCCTTTTGCTCACAGACACACTCACACATATGCACCACACACACACGCACATACAGACACACACACAGACACACACACAGACACAAACGCACTCACGCACACTCTGCCTCTCCCCCTCTCTCCCTCCCTCACACACACACACACACGCTCTGCCTCTCTCCCCCCACACACACACACACACACACACCCCACAGCCAATCCAGTCTGGGTGTCAGGCTGCTCACAGAAGCCGTTGTCATGGTGACAGGTCCTGTCTGTGCTCTGTCCCTCCGGCATCCCAGAGTGAGCGAAAGAGTGAGAGAGAGAGTGAAAAGGAGAGAGTGAGACAGAGAGATAGATAGGGGGAGAGAGAGAGAAAAAAGGGAGAGAGCAAAAGGGAGTAAAACAGAGAGAGAAACAGAGAAAGATTTTGGAGGAAAGAGTATGTGCTCACTTAAGACAACAGGGGGGTTGAGAGGAGGAGAGAATCCGTGTGAGCTAGGGATAAAGACTGAAGAAGGCAAAACCACGGAGCGAAAGAAAGAGATAAAGACAGGAAGGAGCAAACTGCCCTACTTCAAGCAGTGACCATTCTGCTCATGTTTGTCAGTACCATGGGTGCTTGGTTGAATCGGGAAGATAGTGAATGAATGTGTGTGTGAGTGTGTGTGTGTTCTGATTTTCTGTGTGTTTTCATTTGTTCATGTGTTTGACTGTGTGTGTGTTTCCACAGTTGTAGGTGTGCATGAGGAGGACTTTTGCATTCATACAGTGTGTGTGTGTGTGTGTGTGTGTGTGTGTGTGTGTGTGTGTGTGTGTGTGTGTCTAAAGGGTTAGGACTAGTGTGGTCAGCAGGCTCGCACACCCAGGCTCTCACATGACAGCAGACACACAGGCATCTCACACTCCTATTCCTGTCACCTCCACCCAAAGATTGACCTTTCAGATACACACTCACACACGTGTGCTTGCTCACACTCACACACACACAGGGTGTGGGCAACAGTTTCATATACATTTGCCCCAGATCATGTAACATGTCTGAAACGCCACACACCTGCCACCAGCTAAAATAAGGCCCCATGTTTGTGCAACACACACACACACACACACACGCTGCTCCCACAGACCAATGCACATACTGTACGTTCCCTGTACCAGAGGGAGGCAGTGACACGTCCACAGACTAGATGAAGTCCATCCCTGACCATTCAAAAGCACAGACCAGTGCTCCATGTTCCCTCTTAGGGAACAATGCATGAGTAGTGGGAGAGGAGAAGAGACAGAAGGAGGGAGTGCAAAATAGAGGAGAGGAGAGGAGAGCATTTCCCTACAGTAGCACTGTGAGGAGGAGAGCCAGCAACCAAAATAGACCAGGGTCACACACACACACACACACACACACACACACACACACACACCCCAGTTGACAGGTCTAGAGGTTAGTTACAGGGCAATGACTGGAGCTCAGACTTTACATCACGGTCCAAAGAAACACATTGACCCCCTACAATGTCACCCAAAACAGCCCTGCCTGAGCTAAAATAAAACAATCGGAATGCTAGATGCAATGCATCCATGGCAATCCACATGCCAGATCAGTAGCACTGTGTGCTCGTGGTGTGTGATCTCCTCAGCAAACTCAACAAAAACAAAACAACAATGGCGCCTGAGAAAGAGGGGAAATCCGGGGTAGGAAACATACTCTATGTCTTTTGGGGCAATCCAGGATTGTGTTCACAGCCACGCGTCCTGCACATCGCCGGAGAAAACAAATCAATATTTGCTTATGTGAGTGTGTCTAATCCAGCCACTCGTATCATAGGCAGTGGGAGCGGTGGAAAGGTGTGGCCCCAGACACAAACTGACTGAGAAACAGATGGGAACAAATGAGAAGCTAAGTAGCATTAATAATCCTCCTCTCTCCCTCTCTTTCTCTCTCCCTTCACCCGCCTCACCTACCCCCCTCCTGTTCTCTTTGCTGTGGTGACGCCTGGACACACACATACACAGGACCGTACACACGCGCACGCACGCACACACACACACACACACACACACACACACACACACACACAATCACTCTCTCTCTCTCTCCTAGAAACACATCCTAGCCGGAAAAAGTAGAGGAGAAAAAAATTCTCCCTTAGTGGGTTGGGCAGATTAAACCACCACTGTAATCCTTCTGCCTTTCTCCTCCTCATCCTCAGAGAGAGAGAGGGGAGGGGGGAAAGTGGAAAAAAGAGAGAGTCGGCAGGGAGGTAAACAAGAAAACAAAAAATTAAAAATAAACTGAAAGAAGATAATACAAATATTTAAAGCACAGAGTAGTGAATGTTAGGGATAGGCCAAAGAGGCGGAGATGGAGGAAGAGAGATAGAGAGAGGGAGGGAGGAAAGAATAAAGAGAGAACATCCCTCTGATGACGCACTCCTCCCCTCAGACAGATGAATGTTGTGGAGCACAGCACGACACTTTGACCCCAAACTTTACAGCCGACCCGTTCCCATAACAACCGCGGGACCGAGCACGTGCGTGTCAATAATTCAGAGGGCTGTTGCTGTTGTGAGGGACAGGGGATGATGACGAGGGCAGTGCGGAAACACGCGCACACACACACACACACACACACACACACACGCACACACACACACGCACACGCACACACACACACGCACACGCACAAACACACGTACCACCAGCTTAAAGCTCACATTATGGCTTCCTCTACTGTAGGATAGGCATGTGTGCTGAAAGTATGATTGCACTGACCACACATGAGAGCACACAGTTTGTGCACACATACACACACACACACGCACACACAGAAAGCGAGGACAGGATGAGGGGATATCCTGAGAAGGTGCAATGATATATGAGCAGCAGTCCTCAAACAGCCTGGGTGTGGGGGGTGGGGGCCTGCAGTCCATAATAAAACCAAGGGGGACAGTGTGTGTGTGTGTGTGTGTGTGTGTGTATGTGTGTGTCAGGGTGTGAGTGTGCTCTCATTCATCCAATGAAATGGGTAAAAAGGGAACAACTGCCTGCACAATGGGAACACCGCTTCACATGGGGGCAGTGATCATGAGACCTTGCAGTGATTTTATTCAGCGCCTCTCTGATGTGCCTCAACGGGCCTGAACCAACACAAAGGTTCTCCTCCAGAGACACTGGTGCACAGGGCAGTGTGATTACCGTCCAGTTACACATGGACAGACTCAGGGGTCAGACAAACCTTTGAACGAGCAAGGCCTCTGCTTACTGTGTGTGTGTGTGTGTGTGTGTGTGTGTGTGTGTGTGTGTGTGTGACCTGTGGTGTGTCTGCACAGTGATGGATGGCTTCAGGAACCCCCCTGCCCCAGCTCAGGAAGTCTAGTCTGGGTCACACAAGAGAGCAAACAGGAACACACACAGGTACATACACACACATACACACACAGACCGACAGACTAACACAGACACAACATTCACGCATTTAAATACTTAAACACCCTCACCCGCGTAAACAACACTCAAACACTCAAACATAAGCACACAGTCACACACACACACACACACACACACACACACACACCAAGGTGCAATGGGTAATATAATGTAGCTGGTGTGTGGCTCACCACGATTCAGGCCATTAGGGGGAATAATTGGAGCCCAAATGAAGACAAATGATATGATTGTGGCGGGCGAGCAGCAGTCAATCCGCCTGCTGAAGCCGGCCCATTCAGCTGCATTGATCAGCTCTCTCTGGTCCGGGCCTCTGCACTAAACACAACCAATCAATGCTACTTCACTGATTATTGACCGATGACCGGCCCTTCCTGCTCAAAACAATATGAGACTAAAAAATCCAATGGGACCAAAACAATGCCCGGCCAGAGGTTAGGGGGTTTAAGCGATGGAGAGAGAGAGAGTAAGACATAGCTAGAGGTTTGAGCGATGGAGAGAGAGAGTGAGACATGGCCAGAGGTTAGGGGGCTGGAGTGATGGAGAGAGAGAGAGTGAGACACAGCCAGAGGTTAGGGGGCTGGATTGATGGAGAGAGAGTGAGACATGGCCAGAGGTTAGGGGGTTTGAGCGATGGAGAGAGAGAGAGAGAGACATGGCTAGAGGTAAGGGGGTTGGAGCAATGGAGAGAGAGAGAGAGAGTGAGACATGGCCAGGGGTTAGGGGGCCAGAGCGATGGAGAGAGAGTGAGAGAGAGTGAGACATGGCCAGGGGTTAGGGGGTTTGAGCGATGGAGAGAGAGAGAGAGAGACATGGCCAGAGGTTAGGGGGTTGGAGAGAGAGAGAGAGAGAGAGAGAGAGAGAGTTAGACATGGCCAGAGGTTAGGGGGTTGGAGCGAGGGAGAGCGAGAAAGAGAGAGAGTGAGACATGGGCAGGTGTTAGAGGGTTGGAGCGAGGGAGAGAGAGAAAGAGAGAGAGTGAGACATGGGCAGGTGTTAGGGGGCTAGAGCAATGGAGAGAGAGAGTGAGACATGGCCAGAGGTTAGGGGGTCGGAGAGAGAGAGAGTTAGACATGGCCAGAGGTTAGGGGGTCGGAGAGAGAGAGAGAGAGTGAGACATGGCCAGAGGTTAGGGGTTTGGAGAGAGAGAGAGTTAGACATGGCCAGAGGTTAGGGGGCTAGAGCGATGGAGAGACACGGTTGAAAAGGTTGCGGAGGAGGGAAGGGGTGGGAAATGTTTGTTCATTTATTTTTTATTTTTTTTAAATGGTGGATCACAATGGTCAGCAGTTTACTGTAAACAAAAGACAGATGAAATATTCATGTACAGTGGCTTCAGAACATGCGGGCAGATAATGAGGAAGGTGTGCTGGGATGTAGAGCTCTCACCGCATACTGAGCTACACACACACACACACACACACACACACACACACACACACACACACACACACACAGAAAGATGTTCACGTGCACACACACACAAGCACGCTGGTGGTGATTATGGAAGAAAGGAGGTGTGTGTGTGTTGGAGGAGTGGGGGAAGGGGGTTAACACCCTCTAAAAGTCCCAAACCACTGCTGTATTTTACATACACTGCACAGCGTTACCATGGTGACAAGGGCGATTTCTGGGCCCTAACCCATGAGACTGATAGAGGCAGTACGCTTTTGTGAATGTGTGTATGTGTGTGTGAGAGAGTCTTTTTGTGTGTGTGTGTTTATATGCTAATTTGTGTACACGTAATTGTGTGTGTAACAGAGACAGAATCACAAGCAATAAAAAAAAAAAATATTTGACTTAAATGTTTAAAGAACTTACACTTGCCATTTGTGTGCCACAAAAGGGGTCATTTTATGCTTTTAAAACCTCTTTGTCCATAAATCATAAACCCCAAATGTAAGAGTTTGTCTCTGCTCAGTTTCCGGTTATTTCTCAGTTATTTAAGAATATCATTCAAATCCTTTCAGAATCTTTCAAGTCATTTTTTGTGACTTTTCTTTAGCCAGAGAAGAGTCCACTGTAAAATACTTCACAGTATTCAGTTCCCTAAAATGGGTATGGAGCCAGAGGACGTGTTTCTGTGACATGTGTTCTGATCAGAGAATCCTCCACATTTTGGCTCTGATGTTTACTGGTGACGGTAATTCTCCCTGATAAATAGCATCGTTAGTTTTGGCAGCTGCCAGGCCAGATGAATTAGGAACAATTACACACATCCTGTGGCCTTAGCTGGATGAAAACACTTTTATTTTGTCAGAGGTGGGGGGTAGGTGGTGGCTATGCAAATGAGAAGGGCACACACACACACACACACACACACACACACACACACACACACACACACACACACACACACACACACACACACACACACACACACACGCACACACAGCATTAAAATGCATGACCATTCATTGTATGTATGCTAGAGGTCCTCATGAGGTTATACCATCAAGATATAACATATAGATGCCTATCCACTAAAAGAGTAATAGAACAGAGAAACCTTGTCAATACAGTGTTGTCACAAAGGGAATCTTAATAAACAATTAAAAGTCACTAACATTTCTCTAGTCAGTCAGTGCCAGGTCAACTGGGGGCAAATTAATTAGAAAATAAACCAACCTTATACATAACTCAACAAATACATAAAAAAATATAAATAAATACACATGTAAACAAATGACAGATTGTGTGAATTCATAAATAAACCAGCCATCTTCCCCAGCTCTGTCTCTGCATTCAGGCTTTTAGCCCCTCCCCCTACCCACTCCCGACAATATGGAGCAGACAGTAATCCTCCTGAGCACTGCAGGGATTAACACTACAGCCTCCCCCAGCTCACACACACACACACACACACACACACACACACACACACCACAAAGCAACACATCACACACAAATACGTCAAAAACCAACAAACACATATAAACACACACTCACAAACACAGCACCACACGCACCTCACATCTACACAAAAACAAAAACCACAAAGTGACACATACACACACACACACACACACACACACACACACACACACACACACACACACACACACACACACACACACACACACACACACACACACACACACACACACACACACACACACACACACACACACACACACACACACACACTGACAAATTAATAAATATCTGAAAGTGAAAGACAGGAATCACACTTGACAAAATAACACACACATGGACACACACACACTCATGGACAAAGACACACACACCCACACACACACACTGACAAATTAATAAATATCTAAAAGTGAAAGACAGGAATCAAACTTGACAAAATAACACACACATGGACACACACACACACACACACACACACACACACACAGAGAATAAACAGTTGAGCTGTGCTTCATAAGGAAGAGAACACTGCTGACCTGCAGGTCAGACATCACACAAAGAATCAGAGTGCTGGCAGGGGTTTTGGATGGTGTGATTTGGATTGTGTGTGATTTTGCCATATGCAACAACGATGAGTCTGAACAGAGAAAAACAGGAGAACAAGAAAGACGAAATAAAAGAGGAAAAGACAGAGAAAAGGGGTTATTGGCACTGACAAATGTTTATGGGCATGATTGTGTTTGTGTGTGCCCAGATGCTTTACTGTGCATAAACCATAAGGTGCCCTGACCTCTAGCTTAGCTAAAAGCAACCTGCTGTCTCCCTCTCTCTGTCTCTCTCACTCAAATACACATACACACAAACACACACGGCACATTAGGAGTTAAATGAGGCGGCCAGTACACCTGAGGATGTCAGCGGGGCTCAGGTCATGGCAGTGTGGACAGAGAGAGAAGAGGCTGCAGCGCGGTTTGACACGCCAGCACATTTTTCCACAATCACTCCTCAACACCAACTGACCATAGCCCATCAGAGAGAGATGGAGGGAAAAGTGAGAGTGAGAGAGTGACAGAGACAGAGTGACAGAGAGTGAGCCAGCCAGTCAGAGATGAACAGACTGGGAGGGAGTGCTTCAAACAGTGCTGAAAGGTAATGGTGCACATTGCACACACAAGCACACACACACACACACACACACACACACACACACACACACACACACACACACAGAGAGAGACACACACACACACACACACAGGAAATGACTCCGCCAGTAGGGAGCAGTTTCTCTACCTCTCACAGCTGCTGGGAGGACAGGATATCACAATAATAATCTCTTTGCTTTAGGCTCACTGTCTGTAAATATGCCCATGGCGACCATAAAATCTCTCTTCCATTTTACCTGTGTGTGTGTGTGTGTGTGTGTGTGTGTGTGTGTGTGTGTGTGTGCGCGCATGCGTGTGAGAGTGTGTGGCTTGGGACTGATGGGACCAATTCCATCCTGACACTCCCATTCCTTCAGCTTCTGCTGCTTTAAGACCAGGAAATGTATGTATACCCAGAGTGTGGAAATACTAAGTTCTGTCTGATTAGTCAGCTATTAAGATTTTGATCCTCCATTTTTAATACTTTTTTTAAGCAACTGGAAATGTTGCATTAGTGATATATAAATCATTAGTAAGTCATATTTAATGTCATAATTCCCAGGTCTTGATTATGTGTGAGCATGGACGAGAGAGTGAGTGAGGCTCCACTTTTATGGATGTATGTCTGTATCTCGAGGTATGTGTATACAGTGAGAAACATTACCTTCAGACACCCACACACACACACACACAAACACACTCACTCACACTGCCTACACACCGTGTTAGGATGAAAGAAAAGAAACTGCCTAGAGTATCAAAGAGGCGTGACATAAATGCTGATGTCAGGGAGAGGACAGGGGTTATGATCATCTCTTCCACTCAGTTCAGAGTCAGTCTGTGTGAGGACCATCTACACGTCAGAGGACAGGAGTTCACCGGAGGTGTATGCGCGCACACACACACACACACACACACACACACGCACACACGCGCACACACACACACACGCACACACGCAGGCAACGCACACACACACACACACACACACACACACACGCACACACGCACACACGCAGGCAACGCACACACACACACACACACACACACACACACACGCACACACACACACACGCACACACACACGCACACACGCAGGCAACGCACACACACACACACACACGCACACACACACACATTTAGCTGGAAAACTCAGCTGCAGTGTGCAGTGTGCAGTGTGCAGTGGCCATGTTTATGTGTGAGTGTGTGTGTGCGTGTGTACATGCTTGTGTGTGCCCAGCTGGTACTTCAGAGCAATATTGGCATGGGTCCTGGCAGCACTGTGACCAGACCATCACACACACACAGACACACACACACACACACACACACACAGAGGGTGCACAACTGGCAATTGCCTCCTCTCAATTAGAGAAAGGAAAACATACATGCAGACAGACCGTTCACGGTGAAAACACCTGGTGAGACTGGGTGCCTCAGTTTGAACCTCAGCTAACAGCTCCCCTACACTCCCTCTCTTCTTCTCTCGCTCGGTCTCGCCAAAGCTGTCAGTTTTGAACACCTCTTCACTCTCTACATCCGGACAGACATCTAGCATGTTTCATTAATGACTTTACTTCCCAGGAAATTCACAAGTTCCACCCCTGAACTGTGGCTCCTTTCATCTGCTGAAGAACTGAGGACCAAAAGCCAGACTCTGTAGCAGGAAGAGGATACAGGTAAGATGCCTCTCCTGCCATGTCTATTCCGTCTGAAGCTGTACAGACAGATAGTTGGAGAGGTATGACAGACTGAACAGTGAAACACGGGCCGATGATCTGTCTTCAAAGCTAGATGTTCAGCTCCTTAAAACACTTTTTATGATGCTGGACGCTACGGAACATTTTTCCTAAGCGTTGTATACAGGTGGACTGCATGCAAATGATTGTACAACATAATTGGGTTCTTAAAAACATTTTAATATGGCGCTTTTCAAAACTAAAGAACTGTAGATTTTTCATAGGGGTGTTTGACCACGGTGATTTTTAATTAGCACGGAAGAGCTGTTCTCACTCCAGGAGGCGAAGGTAAAGAATCCCTCTTGTTCTTACACATATCCCTTACTGCCTGCAGGACTGTCTGGGAGAGCTGGCTGGCTGAGCTGGCTAAGACAGCGCCTGCGGAAACTGGGCTTCCCAGAGGCAGAGGCAGCAGTGTTATTTGCGTTCAGGCAGTAATTTATGCCTGTTCCTGCAGGCTGGGGATTTTTCACAATGATCGCTGCTCTGCGTGGCTGGACCGCGGCCCGACACCGTTGACTTCAGAAGTTGCGCTCGGGATCAGATCAAACACAGGCATGGAGGGGGGAGCTTGTAGCGGTGCATGTTCCAGACAGGAGCACTGGACGGTGTTCACTCACTCAGACACGAGCACACACACACACACACACACACACACACACACACACACACACACACACACACACGAGCAAACGAGAACACACACACGAGCACACACACACACACACACACACTTGGAGTGCAGAGTGGTGGCATTACATTTGTTATGAATGCGGTTTTAGAGATCATTTTCATTTTCATGACAGACTACACTTGAAATCTTAGTGAAGCAAACATCTTTTTGTACCACACTGCACTTTACATTTTCCTAGATGGCCATTTTCAATTTGGCTTTTAACAATACAAGCACATAAACATTTCCTGGCAGCAGTCAGTTTTGGAGTCTCCTACTCCTGAATTTGCCAATGTTGCTAGTTTCTTCAATAATTTCCTAGCACCCATGAAAGACCAGAAACAATCTCTTTTGGGCATCATGCTGGGTATCTAACAGTTTGTGCCATGTTGCCTTACCTATGCCCTATTTGTATTTCAATTTCAATCTGTTTCAATGTTCTTCGTTAGCATGCGTTGTTGACCATCTCCTGCACAAACCAACAGACATGCAGATGAGACATGCCAAATTATGATGAATGTACTCAGCACGTGTTCAGACTTTTCCCAAGAAAGCTGTGGCCAGCAGACACATTTGTCTACCGAAACAGTAGTAGAGAGAGAGAGAGAGAGAGAGAGAGAGAGAGAGAGAGAGAGAGAGAGAGAGAGAGAGAGAGAGACAGACACACACACACACACACACACACACACACACACACACACACACACACACACACACACACACACACACACACACACACACACACACACACACACACACACACACACACACACACACACAATACATTGGAACAATGTTGTCAAATACAAGAAAGATGGATGCAGTGGATACGAATATGCCTGTGGTCCGGGCAAGAGCAACCCTTCAGCACTTGGGGAAGATACGACTAGACTGACTGTGTTCTCCTTGTGCTCTCTTTCTTTCTGTCTTTCTTTCCCAGTCTACTATCGATGGTGTTTTATGGTGCTTTATAACCGTGAGTCTGTGGGGGTCCTGAATATGTTTGTTGTGATGGTCAGGAACTACTGAAAATCAACGGCTGTGGCCAACAGCATTAAAGACTCTGGCAACTCATTGAAAGACACCACCCAGTGTCACTACGCAGAGTAGACAAACACACATACACTTACACAGACACACACACACAAATAAAGAAATTAACAATTATAACAATGTCTCCAAATAAAAGAATGATCGATGCAAGACTAACCAACAAGATAACAAGATCCTACAAGACTGACCATGTTCTTATTGTGCTACCTCCCTCCCTCTCCCTCTCCCTCTCTCTCTCTCTCTCTCTCTCTCCTCACTCTGTTCCCTTCATTTATTCATCATGATTATTATTATCAGTCTTTTTTTAAATCGCTCCAGCATGTCGTCATTCCGCCCCCGTTTCCCTGCTTCCAGGAGGGAGCGGGCATCGCTGGCACCGTGCCAGAGCACTGACTCCACTGGGAGGGAGGGAGAGAGAGAGAGAGAAACAGAGAGACAGAGAGAAACAGAGAGAGGGTGGAGGAAAGGAGGAGGAGTGGGTGGGAGGGGACAAAGACAGGGTAGCAGAAATGAAAAATGAAAGTGTGTGGGTATATGTATGTGTTTGTTTGTGCGCATTGGAAAGAAGGAGAGTGTGTGTGTGTGTGTGTGCATAAGAAAGAAAGAGAAAGCAAGTCAGTCTGATGGCAAGGAGGAGGAACAGTGGCAGGTGAACTACTGAACTTGAGAGAAAGAGAGGAGAGGGAGAGAAGCACAGACTGAAAAAAAAAAACAGAGAGAAGATAAAGACAGGGGGAGAGAGAGAAAGCAAAAAAAGGTGGTAGAGAACACACAATAGATCCTTACATAATGTATTCCCATTCATGTTCCCCTCTCATCAAACTACACCACCTGGAGGGATCACAGACAAACCTAACCCAACCACGCACACAAAAGGATTCAGCATCTCTACCAGCCCCCAAACCACCTGTTTCGGTCCTGGCCGACTCCCCGCCCCTGTGCCTGTTACGTGTCTCAACAATATGCCTCGCCATCAAGCGTCCCACTGACATAACAGTCTCTCGAAAGCAGGAAGTCCCTCTGTCATCGGTCACATCAGCATTACCGACGCTGGCTTGTGCGATGACAGCTAGTGCCTGCTTACACTGTGGAGATTACCATGAAGGACCTGCAGTACTAAACAGAGTGGCATAGACTGCTGTGTGGAGACACGCCATCTGCTTCTGTTCATTATAGCACACATACATGACACTGGGTCTACACCAGTCTTTCTATACCACACTCTCCTGTCTGATGGATGCACTGAGGCGAAGGACACAGTCGAGATCGTGAGCCATCGTCATCATCATCATTAAAAATGGCTATCGGCACTATGGTTCAGGTCATAGCTAAAAAAGAAAAACAGTGATTGTCAATGCATTCGTGGTACTGTATCCGCCTGTTCTGTAATCCATCAGGGTGTACAGCGCAAGATATTTATACAGCGTGGCAAGCCTTGATAAAAAGCCAAAAATGATCCAGGGTAGTGCAGACAGAAACATGAGTCAACGGAGGGATAAAAAAAACGAGAATCAAAAAAACACATCTTCCTTAAGAAGTTCCCAGTCCCACGTGTCTGCGATATTGAGCGGATCATCTGTCGTAAGGCATGCACAGACAGAACATCAGCAACCCAAACACCAATGAGCTGACAGCCCAACAGTGCTCATAACCAACCACTCTCCCCCTCAACCACCCTTGTATCCAACACCATATCTGAGACAGACACACTGAACTGCTCTGGCCAGCCCGTGCTCCCTGCTCTTGTGGGTGAAAGGTCATCGCCATGGCAGCAGTTTGCGTAGGGGTCACGGTGTGATGGGTAAGCACTGAATATTTATGATGTATTAATGAGGAGACAGAACTGGAGTGTGATTTGGTTGCTGGTGATTGGCAGATGCTGATGTTTTCTATGCATATCAAATGAAACAGAAACCAGAAAAGAATGAAGAAAAAAAAAAATCACTGCTAGCATCAGTGACTGGCATCTCTCTCTCTCGCCTCTGCTACTCAGTCAGTCAAGTCAGTGAGACTTTTCATTATGCAGACAGCTCATTCTCCCACTCTTCTCCTCATTCCCTAGAATAAAGACCGATAAAAGCCAGTTTAGTGGTGTGTGCGTGTGTGTGGGTGTGTGTGTGTGTGTGTGTGTGTGTGAGAGAGAGAGCGAGACAGGCAGTGAGAGTCAGATTCCACTACTGCGCCTACTATCCCTGCCATGGTCTTTTAACAAACCACCGTAAACACAAACCCCACACTGAGACACAGATGCCATCAGATGCTGGACAGCTCCAATCACAACAACTCAAGTGTGTGGCCACAGAGAAGCCCCAACATGAGGGAGGGAGAGGGAGAAAGAGAGAGAGAGAATGAGAGGAGAGTGGGAAAGAGGGAGGGAGAGTGAAAGAGCAAGGGAGAGAGAGAGAGAGAGAATGAGAGTGAGTGAGAGTGAAAGAGCAAGGGGGAGATAGAAAGAGTGAAAGACTGACTGAGAGAGAAGTGGAGAGTAAGCCAGGAAGAGGGCCATGTAGTGGGCCTCGGTCTCCTGTGGGCTTGCTGCTTGTGAGTGTTTTTTCTGCTGGCGTGATGTGTGAGGCTCGGGGGACTGGGGCTGTGGCGTTATCAGCGCGCGGGCAGAGACAGAGGCCTGATGGGACGGCTGGTCCGGGGGGAGCAGAGGGGCCGGAGTTAATCAGACAGAGACGGCTCTGGCTCAGCCCCGCGGGAGTTGCGCCTCCTCCTCTCTCCTCACCACCACCACCAGGTCCGATAAGAGTATTCACACATTAGCCCTTTCTTCCCATTGCCCCTCTGACCAGCGCCCCCCCCCCCCCCCACACACACACACACACACTCACTCACAGACAGACAATCAGACAGAGCTGCATTTACTGACTTACATGCACAAACTCATGCGTACACACAAACACACTGTTGCAGGATAATACTCTATGGCCAATGCTAGTAGTTTTTTTTGTTTTGTTTACAGCTGCTACATTGACTGTTACAGTGATTTGAATTCTCCCTTGCTAAGCAGGACCTAAGTACAGAGTCTACAGAGTCTACACCCTGCTCTCCCAGACCTTCAGTGGTTGTATGAACTTTGACTCTTGACCCCACAAGACCATCTACAGAGGTGAAAGGCCAGGCGGAACAAGTCATTAATCCTGAGAGCTGACCTCCTGAGGCCTGGAAATCTGAGGCCAGAAGCATGGCTGCCACTGACCCCGTCTGGGAGTCCAGACACACACACACAAACACAAACACACACACACACACAAAATCTCACACACATCAACATTCTAGGTGAACGCACCACCACACCAACATAGAAACAGCCATATGCAGAAACCAAAATTCCCACATAAAACACCATTTTTTACGGCACTTAAGAAACAGTGAAACAATAACAGAGACAGAGATAACATTGATGGTGATGGTTGGACACTCCCCTATCTATGAGTGTGGGTCTGTGTGTGTCTGTGTGTGTGTGTGTGTGTGTGTGTGTGTGTGTGAGTGTGTGTGTGTGTGGGTGGTCAGTGAGTCGGGAGAAGGCGGTAGTCAACACTAGACACTCCCTCCACCTCTCAGAAGAGATGCATGAAGAGATTAGCAGCATAGATTAATTGAACACACGTCAGATTTAATTAACCACTGCATTTAATTAGCCATGTAATTAATCTTATGGAGGCATAACACGCATAGACACAATAGATGAATGTGAGATTGAAAACTTCTGTCAGCTGGAGAGGGGCCTTAAACACACCCCAATGGCAAAGCCGTCACAGAGTACAGGAGCAACAGAACCCTGTTCCACCAACATTTTCACCAACGTTCTCATCCAAGCCTACTATAGCCAGTCAGCCAGCAGAGGCAGGACACTGTATTGTCTGGGACTTCAGAAAGCCCTCCACGAATACACCTCAAATATTTTAACGCCACTAGTGGGGAACATAAAAACACAGCGGAGTTGATAGCTGGAGTTTTTGTTTGAGATCATAAAACACACTCCGGTGAGCGGCCAGCTAAACTCAGAATGGAGCACGTCTTACATACACCAAGAATGCAGAGAGGAAGAAACGGCAGGCAGCTCAAGCCTCTGTTTATCTGAGTCTAATATGATGGAGGATGGTGGTGGTGGTGGTGTGGGAATAGGGGTCAGCAGTGATAGTTTGCAATAACTGCATCAACAACACATGGAGTGGAGTGATCTGCTGTGAGAGCGCCAACGTGACTAGGATGCCTACTTTCCCTATCGGTGAGTGAGGTCACTGGGGTCAAAGGTCAGGGCCCTAACCCTAAGACCACCCTACAACGGGCCGGTCCCAGCACTGGCTCAGACAGCTGCTTTATTGAAGCCATGAACTGACCGATGAACTGAACTCCGACCTTTCACCTCTGGCAGGCTTTTTAGGTAAACCCTTCGGGGTCAAAGGTTACTGTGAGGAAGTGGGGAGCAGTGGCACAGTGGAACTTCTGTTTGGCAATGGCCTTTGGCAAACATCTCGAGAACACACACAGACCAGCAGAAGCCACATACTCCTTAAATCCACAGGATACCACTCTCACCATTCAAGGTGAGGATACAAGCCACCCAAACCAGGAGGCGGCAACAATAATCTAATAATCTGTTGACACCTCATGACGTACACGGAGCAATCACAGAGCTGAAATCCAAATCCACTCACACTTTTTAACTGGCAAAATGCTATCCCCCAAACTTTTGCTTTGATACAAAAGTGTCCAGGCTGTACTCCCACTTTGACATCAGATAGACCCCAAACTGTGCCAGTGTGCCCCCCACCCCACCCCCAGGCAAGCTCCAAAAGCCCTTGAGTGGAGACAGGTTTAAAAAGAGAACTCACGTAGTCGTGGAAAGCCTTGGCCTCGCTGGAATGTTCACACGTCTCTCGCCGGTCTGGAGCGGCACAGTACAAGTCCCAGAACACACTGCAACAGGAAATAGATGAAAGGCAAAATGAGAAAAAGGAGAGACATCCCAAAATGCAGCAAAACAACACCGCCAATGTACATGGTAAACATTTTTAACAGCTTATGTTGCCACCTAGAACACAGCGCAATATGGCCATAACTAGAGCAGAACCAGGAGAGGAGAAAGCAGTTGAGCAATGGCCCTGGACTTCAGCTGGGCCACACCATCAGTCATCCTCAGGTACCGCTCATCCTGTTTGGCAAGACCTGCAGGTTAGCGATCAATTAAGCGTGATATTTGTTAATTAAGGAAATACAGTGTGTAAAAGGACTGCAGGCCAGCAGGTTTCACTCCAAACGCTCTCTTAATTACTTCATTGAAATTAAGTACCTGTTTAACAGGTCTGCATTAATGGTGCTGCTCTTTAGATATTGATTTACTGAAGAGCTCATCAAATCTGCAAAAGAGGGCGAGTTGCTGGAGAAAAAAAAAATGGGGGCATTTTTCCTCACGTCCTATGTGTGGTACTTTTTCACACTGCGCATTCTTTTTCTCGCTGATATGACAAAATGAAAGTTGTGAAGTGCTTGTAAAGCCTTAGGTTTGATATGACAGACTGCAGAAAGGGCAAAACAGTGAGCTGATGTAAGCTGGTGGCAAACTGACAGGTAAATACATGGCCAATCAATTGCAATTCGTTTGCGGAGGAAGGGACGAGGAAAACAAGTTTCCTGCAGTGAAGGATGAAAGTCTTTCAAAACGCTTGTGCGTTTGTCCTTCGCTTTGTACGCTCAAAACACATGATTAGGCATTGTGGACTGACCAGAGCAAAGTGACGGCACAAAGGCTGTTTCACCTCTAGACTCAGTACCACTCCAGACTTAATTCTTCTCTCTGACCAGCCTTGTGGCCTCTCTATCTGGGCTCCTTGCTGCTCTAAGGAGGCCCCCAGGTCAAGGAGCAAGGGCCGTAGACCAATTCCCTCACTTAGTCTCCTTCCGTGTTTCTGCACATCCTCTGACTGATCTGAGGAAACTCCACATCTGGAAACAAGATTGGACTGAACTGAAGAGGACCTCATTGACTCGCTGAGTGGGAAGTGGAAGTGGCTCCTTTGCCAATGTTGATAGGGGAAGACTAGGAAGAAGTTCAGATGTACTACCTCTAGTAGTGTCCTGTACAATATTGAGGCCAAATAAGGGTGTTATAAACGGAGGGGAAAATGAATAATGTTGCAATCAAAGGCTGTGTATTTGTATGTTCTTCTCTCAATGGTGCCCTTGTCTACCACATTACAAACACAGGGAGGGAGAGAAGTGATTAAGAGTCCGAGACGGACAGAGAAGGTGTACAGGGTACAGACTGACAGAAAAAGAAAGAAAAAGCCTGACTGGTGGGAAGGTCTGAAAGAGAAAAATTAAGTGAAGGTACTGGGCTTGATATTCTCTTCATTGCTAAGCAGACCTTCCCTCAGTGAAAGTGTCAGAAAGCCATCGACTTGCATGTCGCACTCGCATGTCGTTATCTATAAAAAGCACCAAGCCATGTATTAAGATTTTTGGTTTGGTTTTGGTCTGATTATAACAAGTCTGTCCCATGTTACCTACTGGCAGTTAGGTAAAAGTGGGTGAATAAGAGCTTTGTTTGTGACAGCGGAGCTACAGCTACTGATACCATTGATTGGGTTCAGCCCAACACATTCTATCGACTGGCTTCAACACTCAAACCTTCTCAAAATAGCATGGGGCCAGGGACAAGCTTAGTGTGGTGTTGCTGTGAAAGCGGTAGGATGCTGCTGTTTACGTGATGTTGTTAAATGAAACATGTACAGCACATAAAACTACAGCGCAATATGCTCAAACAGCCTCTTAGGCTTTTAAAATATGTACACTCCTGGATTTCATGAAAAGAGAGGGTGAAGTAACCTAGAAGTTTCAGTCTAAAACATCTTTCAGCAAAACGTTATTAGCCTAGATTTTGTATGTGCTATGATACACAAGCTAGAGACAGTGGAGACTTTGTAGTCTGGGTTCTCAACAACAGGTTTGTGTCTGAAGCTCAATGAGCATTAAAACCACTAGGCAACAACCATTATCTCTCAAGCCTTATCAAGAGTCTACAAAACACATATGGATGACGAACACGCAATCCAACACCACAGCCAAGAACAACACGCCATAATATTCTCACACACAGTCCAATAAATGAGCAAATCACACATGCATGAAGATCACCATCAATTCAAATTATTTGTGGTCGAGTGCAAAAACAAACCTAACCATGCACCTTACGGTGCTCAATGTGAACAACCTGTTCCATTAATCCTGAAAAAACAAAACTCGCTATAGAGATAGAGATAGAGAAAGAGAGAATGAAAGAGAAAGAGAAAGAGAGAGTGTGTGTGTGTGTGTGTGTGTGTGTGTGTGTGTCTGCTCATTAGCTTTCCAGAGCTCTTAATAAGACAAAACGATCCAATCAGAGCATAAAGGCAGAGAAACAAAGGCTCCCTGCATCTTAAATGCCCCACTGAAATCTTCTACTCTCTTGACAACTCTGCGATGATGTACGACACAGGGAAAAATTGCACTTAAAACGCAGCCGCCAGCAGTAATGAACTAAATCAGCCACTACGCCATTCCTCAGCAGCTACACTCCCCTCAGACCACACTAATAAACTCCGGCAAAATACAAAGAAGCAAAAAGAGGGAAATAAAGGAAATGAATGCGCGTGCGTTCATTGTGTAAGATCAGACCCAGGAGATAGTGTGTGTGTGTGTGAGGGTGTGTGTGTGAGTAGATGTGTTCGTGTGTGCAGGTATGTTTATATGAGTGTGTGTGTGTGTGTATGTGTGTGTGTGTGTGCGTTAAAGTATTCCTATCTCACACAGGTGCCTGCGTCAAAGGCCACTCACAGGCAGGATCAGATTTCAGTCGGACCTGCACACTTCCTGTGTTTTACCTCAAGAACAAATAAAGGATAGAGTTTTTTATTTAGGGGGCGGGTTGGTGGTGGCTGTGTCTCTTTTGCTTCAGTGTTTTCTTAGCCCCTCACGAAAAAGGAATTTCAGCTGGAAGCAATTTCCAGAGGGCCATCCCCACGTGCACACCAGAGCTGACCGTCTGTGTGGATGTGCAAGCTCAGATGAGGACCAGAGAAAATGCAGACACGCCTGTCCAAACCCCAGTCTGGTGAGACAATCGATCGCCAAGAGGAATTAAAGGGGTGAATGATACAATCAACAATCAGCACCTGCACCCTCTTTCAACAGTCCCTTTATCTCTCCCACTCTCTCTCTCTAGCTCACATGCTCTCTCTTTCTCTCTCTCTCTCGCTCTTGCTTGCTCTCATATCCCTCCGAGCAGATGCGGATCACTGACCACCCCCTCTGACCACTCACACACACACACACACACACACACTCACACACACACAATAAACGCACACACACACACAGAATAAACGCACACACACACACACACACACACACACTTGACCCCCCTTAACAGCCATGCACACACACAAGCACACACACACAGCTCTTCCTAACAGGAAACGATTCGAGACAGGAGAGGGGAGGAAAAGTGAGAGAAGGCGGGAGGAGGAGGAGGAGTATATGAGTGTGTGTCTGTGTGTGTGTGTGTGCGCGTATGTTTGTGTGTGTGCAGGGGGGGTTGTTTAACACAAAGGGGAGGGGGGAGGAATGCAACGGGTTAATCCGTTTGGGGTCTCTTCCGCAAACAAAGGACAGGCCCCAGACAAAGGTGGCGGGAGGAGTGGCGTGTGTTCGGGGGTGGGGGCTTTCCCTTACCATCTGGAGCTTTTGTTTTGGGGGAGGAGGGGGACTTTGGCTGGGGAGGGGCAGTTGGGTGGGTGGTTTGGTGAGCCTCTGTGTCCACGTGCTGGCGGCCTGGCCACGGCCCCTCTCCTGGGTCACGTCCCCCTCACCTCAAGCTTTCCCATCTCAACCCAACCCTGCCTTCACCTCTAGCTCACCAGCTTCTGTCACACTCACCACCATCACATAGTTCCTGAATACCCCTGTAGAATATCTCACTGACTGGAATGTTTAAAGAATGTTAACCATTCTAAGCATGATGTGCTTATGATATGGTGGGCTGTGTCAGAGTCTTCAACAACTTCAACAAAGCCTCTTGAATCACACACTGGATCTCGCATCAATTTATGTCTGACAATTGGATCAATATCGCACAAAGAAAGTTGCTCCCCACCTCTCCGTTCAAGCATGCTAACTATCCAGCTTAGCACACAATTGATGAATTACCTCCACAACAACCTTGCAATTGACTAATTAATTGATTAACATGGAAATAATGAACTCAGTGTTTGGTGAGCATCGGCTAAAGCAAGCATGAGAAAAGCCTATCAATCAAAACCCCTCAGGTGTGAGAGATGCAGACATCATGGTCTGCTTCACCACTAGTTCTGAACACAACACTAAGGCACAGGCCCTCATGATTCAAAGCTAACTGTGACAAGTGCCCACAGAACCGGAAAGGGAGAAGCTAGATGCAGGAAGAGTTGTAATTCTGAGAAGCTGGATAAGGACTTGATGATGATCGTCCCTTTGAGGTACTGCACGTGAAAAATGAAAAGGATCTACTTTCTGACAGAACAGCTGTATCTGATGCCTTCCCAACCAGATATAGACTTGGATATTTTAAGTTGAGCATTTAGGGCCTGATTTACTAATATGCGAGCGCTTCTTAATCTGCGTTCGCAAATTAACGCACAGTGTTTTTGCGCATTTTACTTGGTATTTATCAAACCAGATCGCGCTGGGCAATCTGTGTTTACTCCGCCCTATATAGGGCCTGATTTACTAACATTGCGACCGCTGCTTAAACTGCGTTCGCACATTAACGCACGGTGTTTTTCCGCATTTTCCGTGGTATTTATTTAGGAAGAGAAAATGAAGCTTCAGCAAGTGAAGATAGATATATTGGTTCACGTTCGCTCAATCACTGCCCTGATTCAATGTGTGCGCAGCTATAATGTTGTTCTGCCCGCCATCACCTACAGCAAGATGTTTAAAAGAACACGATTATAAAGAATATGCTATTGGTGGCATTAATGCATAAACTGTCTATTATAACAATATAGATGTGTACATGGCGAGATTAATAATTTCTACAAGGGACATGGGTTCACTACAATATATATGGACGTGGGTGCAATCAATGGTTCATATTATGTTCGGAAAGTTTGCGATTTCAAAAAAAGTCCTGTTTGATGTCTATAATTTCGGCTGTGGCAGTGGGGAAATGTATTGACCAGTGCGCCATAGCAATGCTTCGAGTACCTGTGTGAATATTTGTGAAGGCTGAGATATATCAACTGCTGATACTATAACTGTTTGAAATGATCCGGTGCCAATATTTGCAATGTTTACCAACTGATTGAATGGAATGTGATCTCCGGTTGGAGGGTTAGATGTCATCTCTGATATGGTTCAGTAATTTAAGTATTGTGTGGCTGGTTAACCTGTACCGTCTAATGATTTGTGGTTCATTTAACTGAAAATGTGTTATGCGAGTTGAAAAAATTATTTCTGTGCGCTGTCTCTGTCTTCTTTCTTCGCCTTTCTCTTATCACTGCTGCCATATCAACGTTTTCAGACTCAATGAAATTGCGCTTGGTTAAGACGTGCTTTTATGAGGCGGAGAATTAGCCTGCAAATTGGAGACGTGCGCTCCACAGGCAGTTTAGTAAATACCACGCATGACATCATTAGGCGCACTTACCTTGTCTCCACCCATGTAAATTGCGCCTCACGCCTACGTTACCACCCACCTCCAAGTTACCTCCCCTGTTCACACCCACAGGCGTTAATATGCGCTGCGGCCCATTAGTAAATACAGTTTTATGTTTACGACCGCTATTTTACGCCAGAAATGGGCGCAATCCTGTTAGTAAATCAGGCCCTTAGACTTTCCCTGTTGACTTGAAAGACACGAGAGGAAGAAACAGACTTGGGTAGGTGTGTGGAGACATGGCTAAATCCATCCAATCATGTGCGGGTATGAAACTGATTTAGTCTGGGGACATTGCACTGCTGTCTTCATACTTTTTAATTGATAGTCTTCTTTGTTTTGATGATATCCATTAGCTTGTAATGCTGACCAAAGACATATTCTGCAATATTGATACACATTATATATGGTGAATGAATCCTTACCACCACCAGGAGTGCAGGAATCCAGGAGGTTCCCCTAGTGTGATATTCTTCTCCCATCGTATCTGAATGAGTAAAGGATAGACAGATAGACAGAGTGATGGAGACAGAGAGAAAGAGAGGTCAGACAGTGTAAATTGAGCACTCTTTAAGAGGCATTGCAGCTAAATATACAGCATGTTTCATGGAAAGGCACACAGTCAGCCATGACAGTGACTAAGATTAGAGGACAAGTTGTGGAATCAGCAGATCTTCTGGCAGGCAGTGATTTATTCTAAGGGAAGCACGCTTATTTACCTACTACATGTAGTGCAAGGGGCATTATGGTATGAAAGGACGTGTTTTTTTTTAAGGTGTAACCAATTTGAAATAAATCTCCCTTCCGGAATGACACTAATGGGAAACCCTCCACACACGAGAATGTACACAAAACATTGAGATCAACATCAGAATTCATGGACACTCCTCCGTGATACACACTACATTCAGGGAACACGGTGGGGAGTTCCCCTATAAACAGATAAGTATTATATTCTAAGTGACAGGAGGTTGAGCAATCACATTGAAAAAGATGGAGTGATGTAAGAGAACACACCTCCTGATAAAGATCAGAGTTAGAATGCCAAAGGTATGTATGATTTTAAGGGAATAAATGAAAGTGAAAACTAAATATGGGGATGGGCTAGTGGAAACGTGGTTTGAGGCTAGAACGCTGTTCCTATGAGAACCCTGAAAATAAAATCTAATCCAATCTCAAGTCCAACAAATATTTGAGAAATGATGTTCACAGCAGAGGGAACCCAACACGAACAGGCCTGTCTGGGCCGGCCAACCAACTTAGGGTGTCCTGGGAGAGTGACCATGACTATGTAGAGAGCAGACAGAGGGAGAGGATCTTACTTAGACAAACAGTGGAATAAGCGGAGAAGTCACCAGAAACCAGCTCTCTTTCTCAACTTGGGGACCTGATTCCTACAGCTCTGAAGACCAGCATTGTAATCACTGCAGGAGGGCAACCTATGCCATTACTGGGCATCTATGATCTGCAATGACCCTGCATCAAAATGTGGCTTTTGATAACTTCCTCTTCTGGTTTCCGAACTAAGAAGGCTGTCAACGAGGAAGTGCGTTTGAATATAATTATATGGTTTTCTGGAGAGTGCAGATGAGGAGAAATGGGGAGGGAGTCTGTGTCCGGATGACGGGCGAAGAGAGAGAAAATCAAACAAATGAGGGGTGAGAGGGAGTGTGCTCTTAAATGGGTGTGATGGAGGAGTGCAGATAATGCAGGGGAGGTGGATCATGATGAAGAGAGCAGAGAGACTTCTGACGAGGAGGATGAGCGGATGCGAGATGAGAGAGAAAGAGATAAAGTAAGTAAGAGAAAGAGAGAGATTGTGACTCAAACACTGACTGACAAGAGAGGGACGGTGTCCCCAGTATCGGGGGTCAGGATCTAGGGCTTAATCTGTCGAGAGTGGTGAGGGTGGAATGCATCCCAAAAAGAACACACTCAGAGCGACTGGGACTCAGCACAGATAAAAGATTGGTAGGATTTGGTGTCACGAAAGAATAGGAAGCGGAGGTTGCATATCCCGAAACAGAGGGGACGAAAGAGGTATATCTGGATATCTATAAAGAGATGTGAATCTGGATGGATAAGAGGATGGTGGTGGTGGGGTGTGTGTGCGGGGGGTGGTTGTGCTTGGAACAGAGGGACTTCAGGGTTTAATTGACAAGCAGGCTCATCAGGTCCCCCGTGACATGAGACTCATTAAGAGAGTCAGCCCAGGTGTGTTTTCGTGCAGTTTACCTGCAGGGATCTAACACCTTAAATAACTTTGTGCCAACACGGGAGGGATGGTGTTTGTTTGTGTGTGTTTGTGTGGGAGTGTGTGTGCCTGAGAGTGACTGAAGGATATTGAGTGTGTTGTACGTGTGCGCTTGAGAGAGAGAGAGAGAGTGAGTGTCATCTAGAGCTTAACGAGACTGGCCTAATTGAATTAAAGCACATAACACTAATACTGGAGGCAGGTAAACAGTCATCACCTTGAGTGTGGCTTCTGAAAAGGTGTTAATGGCTAAATTAACAGCATTGGGCCTGCTGCTACTTTCTTACTTCCAACATACACATGAGATATAGTGGGGAAATATTGTTTTTTTTTTGTGGGATGGGGGCGGTAGTGGTTTGGGGGTGGCTAATTATGTTCTAATTACATCCAGTTGGCAGGATCCTGGTTAACACCATGGGAGGGCAGAGGGTGAGCTCGCTGATAGAATTAGTACCCCTCAAACTATTAAAAGAATCCCTGACAAAATGGTTCATGAGGAGAAAAAAATACCTGGCACGACTGAACTAGATAAAACCCAAAGGAAGTGGAGAGCGTGTGTCTGAGGGCTGGAGGCTGTATGTGAGTGAAGTGGCTGGCGTTTCCTCTGACCCAGAACTTAACACCTATCTTTCCACGCACGCACGCGCGCACACACACACACACACACACAGGAAAATCTTACAGCACTGGGGAGAATGAAGGACCTCAAAATCTTCTATCTTCCACTGCTTCTTGCCCATAGGCTTATTTGAAAAGTGACAGCATTGCAGTGTATAGGCCAATATTTACACAAAAGATCTGGTTTCACTTTATTTGGATGTTACCCTACAGACTCTCTACAGAAGCTGAGATTCTAAACAAACTATCTGTTCAAACTCTTAAGTACAATTAATGGTTAGGGGTTGAGTTTGGTTAAAGTGAACTTGAATTTCAACAAACCATCTGTAAAGTCTCTGCAGGTGGACTACCCAAAGAAAATGTTACCAAAATTCATTACCCTCATGTAGAAAAAAAGCCAATGCCAAAAGCATCATATTCATGACCAGTTTTGAGTTCAGTCCTGATTCCTGACCTTCCATACAAACAAAACATCAATGCAACGACCACCCAGTCTTGTCACAGTTAGCTGAACAGGTGCTCAGGACGAATTGAGGATTGTCACATCAGATGGTCTGTCAGAAACCTTTCCCAAACAGCTTATTGTTTAGTTTACAATGAATGGGAAGGAAAGTAAATTACAATCAATTAACGAGCTAGACTTTGTCAGTCTCCACGTCTACCATCTCAAATGAAATGACTTACAATGGGGATTGTACTAGATGCTGTGGGTGCTAAATAATACCCAATGATACAGTAAGCACCTGCTAACTCAGTGGCTTTATAAAAAATAGCTGCCTGCAGCGCAGCGGCCTCTACATTTAGCCTACAACAAATAAAACGGGAAATAATGGTATTCCTTTTTTATTGTGCTGAAAAGGGGATCACTTTCACAGGTCTCCAGGTTAAGAACATGCTATTAAGCAATTGAGCACATTTCACCTCTCCACCAGAGGAGATTAAATCAGACTTTTAACATGTGGCAGCAGTTAAGAGCGGTTACGAACCAAGCGCCGCCTGTAGCTCTCACCCTCTGGTGCAGAGGTGTAGGGCTCTCAATGCTACAGGCCAAGCCTGCAGCGCCAATGCCTTTAGGCTGGCAGCTTTTCAGCCCATCTATTTTGGCACAGAGATTCTGTAGACTTCACTACCAACTGGGTTTGTTCCAATATTAGGGTTCACAATGCTTGACATGACTTTTTAGGTTGTTCTTTTTTTACACAGAAACAAGCTAAACATATTCAATTAACATATGTATTGTAGATTTGAAGATTGCCAATGGGTTCAATTAAAATGCACAGATTTCATTCATTTTATACAGTACATTAATTGCATTATCAGGGAGGTGGTATTTGGTTTCTACAGTACATATAAAAAAACTAAAACATTTGCATTCATCATTCAAACCACTACAGGTTTCTTCAAATTAAAGGTAGACCAAAAAACAGGTAACCCAAACCCCAGTTCCAAAGCAGCAATGTCTGATATGCATTCCCACAATTAACTTCAGTGCACTAAAAGGTTCAGGAACATCTCATGAAAAGAGGGTGTATTATTCCGTTCCCAGTGTTTGAGAGATCTCAATGGCGGTGGCGGACCTTGTCCAGCTGTAATGTACATTCCAGCCCAGACTTTACAATGGGAACTGGGATGGATTCCCATACATCCACACAAGGCAGGAAGGTGCTCTTACCTCGGACAGGAAGGTCTGTGCTGATTTCTGTGCTCCGACGTGCAGTAAGTACTCGTACACATATAAAGCTAGCCTGCAGAAAACAAAAACAAAAGAGAAGAGAAACAAATGGTTAAGTATTCGGACTCACTCACATCCTCAAATTCACTCTCTCTTCCTTCTTTGGCATCCCTCACTCTGCATAGCATATGTCATCAAGAAGAGGTAAAGCAGCACTAATCTCAGCTTTTCGTTAAGTAAGGTGGAGAGTTGTGGCTTCTCTGTATTTTAAGCCAACATGTGATGTGGGCGTGAGGGGTAGCACAGGTATATAGTCCAATATATAGTCCCAATACTTCCAGCTTCAGAATGATTAATTGATTCCTTCAATCAAGTTACCTTAATATGTAAAGTAAAAATCATGTTAAAATGGTGTGGTATTGCAAACATCCTTTTCATTTTATTTTGTAGAAGTAATTTCCCATATTGCTCTATGTGAGAGGCTGTGTGGAGCAGCAGAGTCAGACGGTGCTACTCTCTGTCAGTGGATAACACGAGATGTTTCTGCACTGATGTGACTGTGTAGCTCACACATAACCACGAAAAAAAGAGCAGTGATGATACTGTTATGAAAAAGTGCAGTCATCAAAAACGTCATAACAAGGCCACAACCAAAAACTGGCTCAGGCACAACATGACATCAAAGGCTACGTGACAGAAGGGGCATAGCATGAGGATACACAAAGGGCATAACCCCAAACACAGCCCCAGCAAAAGTGAGAGGACTGTAAAGAATGTATTCATTGGACTGCAAGCTAACGTGTCCATCAAGGGATTCCACTTGCTGCTCTCTTTACAGAAAATAATTGGTATTGATTCAGATACTTTTCAGCCTCATTAAATACTACAGTATAACACATGTAACTTTTTCTATAAAATAAGTCACCCACACCCATATCTGAAATGTTGGTCTCAAACATGCAAAATAATTGCATAAAGTTATAACAGCTGTTATAACAGCACAGCTCATGATAAAAGCTATCTAGCATGGTAATTGGCATCTCTTTGCTTGACTGTTCTCTCTTTGGACAAAAGCGTCTGCTAAATGATTTAATGTAAAATGTAAAATTTAGTTACAATACAATTTCACGGGGTATACCACAGAACTACATAGTGCATTACCTAGACAGCTATGTGGACTGCATGAGCATTTTTTTCTTTTCTTGGCCTTTTGATACTCTTTGTTAGTAAACTAGTTGGTTGCAATGCTCCCACCTCAAGAGTCCATCCCATAATTTCCTGACTATTAACCACGGTTTATACAGTGATTTAGCTGAATGTCTGCAGCTCTGCAGTTAATACTTGATGCATTTTTAGGAATGCATTTTTGCCCCACCTAGTAGTTAGTAAGTTAGTAGCAGTTACTCTGCCAATGCAACATCAGATAACACATTTTCATTCATACTCATACACATTCAGTCCGTAATGATAAAGTAACAGGTGTCATGTGTTCCCACCAGACTATATTTAACGGGATGTATTGGGATGCATGGAGCGTGTTGGGATGAATGGAGTCGCAAACCTCTTTGAGGTGTAAAGCATGGCAGGTCTCATGCCAGTTAACCTGGCTATGAACTATCCTAACCATCTCTATCTTAGGGAACAATCTTAACAGTTTGTAGTGGCTAGCATGTGTACTATGAAATAATTTGAATATGTTATGTTGTCATGTGTTATTATAAAGCTGCACAGGCACCAGGAGGCTTTTTACCTATTGTAGCTTTTTAACTTTCCTAGCTATCTGTAACTTAGGGAACCATTGCAGCTGGTAGTGTGTGACAAACTCATGTTAAAATGTATAAGCTAAATCAAGGAGACTATAACATCAGCTAGATAACTAGCGATCATGTAATGCAAATAGAAATCTGCCATTTAAACAGTTTCAGGTTATTTAAAAGTTTCCATAGCTAGCTAGTCAGCTGACCAATAAAAGGCAGTCTTGGGTTCAATGTGATCTCAACCACTAACGGGCGGCTTTACATAGACATGAAACAATCCTGAGAGAAATAATGGGACACCAATGGAGCAAGGAATGGTTTTCACTGAGTGGAAATGAGGTATTTGTGTGTGTGCATGCAGGGACGACGTGTTGGTATTTTTGCATGAAATGCCCATCCCTTCTTCATACAATACAACGACTAACTGGCTTGCACCACAATAACATTGCATGATGTAACGTTGAAGAAATAATAAAACACGGGTGTGGTCAATACACAGGTTTGTTTAATAAAATGACATTAAATACTATAATAATAATAATAATATGGTTTATATATGGCGCCGTTAATAGTCATGAAAATACAGTACAGTCAATACATTAAATAAGATGGAAAATCAGGCATTCAGAATGGTTATATCTTACCACAAATTCCATACTATTGGCATGCGGAAACATGTCTAATAATTGTGCTACTGGCAACTTAAAAGTATGATCAATTATCATTTTAAAACAAAGAATACTTGGCTGTGATCTGGTATCAGAAACTGAAAGAAACTTCCTCTGTAATCAAAGTTGTGAACACTAACGCTTGCCGTCGTAAGAGACAGTGTAACTCTGATCAGTGGCGTAACGCAGTTACGACGGGCCCAGGTGGAGGCTTTTATGACAGGCCCTAGTCAGTAGCCCCTTATACATGCGTCAATGTAAAGCTGTTACATTGCGCCTACCACGATAGAAACTCGCGAGCGTGTTACAATTGCCTCATGTATAAGGGGTCTAGATGTAAACCGTTAGTTTTTCCGCCGATCGTCTGAGCCTTTCGAGAGAGGTGGTTTACCACGTTAATTCGTCTTACAAAAGGGCGTGTCAAATCAGGCCAATGTGTCATGGGGGAGGCCGTGCGTGACTGGGGGGAGACGGTGACAGGAGGCTAGAAAGTTCACTCCATCATCTCTTTGAAATTCCTTATTCCATGAGTGGTAGGCTACAATGACTGGCTGTTTTAAAATATAACTAATAGCCTAACGAATCAAAATAACCCAGGAAGTTTCATCTTCGAGACGTTAAGGCTTCTTCCAATACTGACAGCTGACTCATAGTTTGCAGGTTTGCGGGAGACTCGACATTTGAGGGATGTCACTTAATTTAAACCTTTTTTGCTTCCGTTAGTGTGTGTGTGTGTGTGTGTGTGTGTGTGTGTGTGTGTGTGATAGAGACAGAGAGGACTCAGTAAAACATCGGAAAACACCGTGTCTCGTAAGCCTTATACTATCAATCACCCCCACAATGAAATATGCCATTACAGTCGCGACAAACTTCTTGGCATTGTGGTGCGCCCAAAACGCAAGCTATAAACGTAGCCATCCTAATGTAACCAAAATATACCTCTGCTGATATGCCTAACCTTCGTTCTATTTAGAATTTGTCTTAGCACTATGCAGGAATAAAATAGCATCTACAGTGTCAGGATTCAGGCGCTCTCGCCTGGCTTCTATAACGCGCCCTGCTGCACTGAAGGAGCGCTCACTCGCAGCACCTGTTGCTGGAACGCATATAATTCGTTTTGCAAGGTGCTGTTGTCGTGGGAACGACTGGCCTGGTTTCTCCCAAAAGGAAAGTAGATTTTCCTCTGCTGATCCCGCGTCTATATGGAAGTTTGTAGAGAGAATGCCGGGGAGTAAAATGCTCTCTTTCCGTTACGTCTGCTGCTGGCTAGTAATACAGACAGCCGGAAAGGTTAATAAACGGAATGAAATAGCTACACATTACACACGCTATGTTTTAATAAAAGCCACGTTACTCACATACTGGTTAACACTGTTTGTTACAGCACATAAATGTTTGTCGCTACATCCAAACTGCGTCACCGTTGTCCCTCCCTGTGCTCCAGCCGCACCATTTTGCTTGCAATGTGCATCATTTAATTGAAATATGCTTATTGGCATTTGTTGCACCTTAATCATTTTCTACAAACATGATATGCTATGTATGGTGTAGTAGACTGAGACTCTATTCACTACTGCACAAAAACTAGACAAGTTTGAAAAACTAGACGTTTGCAATGAAGTAGGTTAACTTTCGCCAATATCTCCGTAAGGGAGATGGGTTAAGTGCTCAAATTTCCTGGGATCAAAGAAGACGTTAGTATTCATGTGCAAACTAAAAATCACGTCTCAGGATTGCTGCGCATGCAAGTTATTTCGGGTGTCTCAACTGTAACTAATACCACTGTCATATAATTATGAGTCCAGTAAAAGACGGAGCAAACACAGTTTTCTACCGTTGTTGAAACACATCCACGCGTAGACTCGTTTTCTTTCCATCCGAGAGTGGTTATTCAAAGAAAATATTAAGAACTATATGCTGATAGAAAGAAGGGAACTTTAAGCCACTACACTGCCTGTGCCCGATGCGGATCCACGTTGATGTTGTTAGTAAACAAACCAGGTGGGAGCACATCTCCGTGGTCTTTGCGCATGCCCTAGGCAATGTAACCGCTTTACATTTTGCACATGTATACAGGTAACGACAAGAGCCGTTTCCCTTGAAAATCTTCACACCTACACGCGAATACGATACGATAAACTGATCTGATCTCAGTGGTACATGTATAAGGCCCTAGTGGTGTAAGGCAGTGGTTCCCAAACATTTTACAGACCCGTACCCCATGTTTGTAACCACAGCCACTCCCACGGCCCTCCCCCTGTGCAGATATTTAGCCTACAACGCTTTACTGTGATATTGTCAGGGTATATCACTAACCGCCAGCGCCACTCCCCCTCCCCCCGCGCAGTGTTATTATTAAGCTGAATATGGGTATATATATCAATATTACGGGTTATGGGCCCCCAAGACCCGCCGCACCAGCTGCACCTCCTATAGTTATGCCCCTGACTCTGATCTATTCACAAGCAAAAGTGAATGTCTAGATCTGTGATGTTATTACTTATAATGCACAACCATGAGTGTAAACAGTTGATTTAAAAGCAATAGAACAATGTCAAGAATAAAGTAAGGCAGGCGCTGACCAATGAGGCTTTCAGCTATTGTCAACATCCCTTAACATTATGGGAGCCTCACATTCACATTGTAATTTTTTCTTTAATATCCGTAATGTTTTAATAACATGAACAAATGTATCTATGTCTGATAACGGCAATTCAGCATTTTAACTCGTCATTAAATGTAAACGCCTACAGCTTGCAAAGCCCCAAGTTACATACCATTTGTAGCAGTGAACTTAAAACAGCAGGCAAACGCAAATCAGCAAAAGTGCTGAATTTCTCTCCACTGCAAATCTATGGACACACAACACTGGCTGCCATGGCTCTCTGCAACATCAATCTGCAGAACACCGAGGCAGTGAGCTTCTATCACTATTCACAGAGCATCTCTCCACTAGAACCGCTTCCAGCGAGATTAAGCGATATGAGAGAGCCCTTTCCTGAAATGTCTGAATAATTACTCAGGCTTACATCAGACAAACTCATTTAGGAGCTTTGTCAGTGATTTGCCATAAACTAACTCTTTCAGAAGTGACAGTGCGATCACCTTTACACGTCTGGATGAAGTCTAAATGCAAAATCTGTTTGCTACTACTCATCTTTCCCAGTTATCAACACTGGGGAAGAAAAACAAAATAAACTGCGCTTGACTGGCATATAATTGGGTCATTAAATGAAACTTAAACACCTAAGCCAAAAATGAACACAAAAGAGACATCCACATTATCCTACATTGCTTTCTGGCTTTTAGGAATGCTGCTCAGCTACAGATACACAGAAACACTGCAGGCAAAGGCCTTTAGCACCCATTAAGTCAATAAACTGACCTATGACTGCTTGCAGTGCGTAAATGTTCCAGCACTAATTATTGGTTGTATAATTGGTTTTGGAACCAATCACAGGTCAGGGAATTGGGCTTGCACTGAAAGAAGAGAGGATGGAAAAACAATGCTCCAGGCACCCAGAACTGTAGATCATGACACACTGAAGTTCCAGGAGCACTAGGAAGACCTTTAGAGGGAACAGGAGTAGTCTGGGACTTTTCCTATTCTTACTTGGATCAGAATCTACACACAGATCCATGACAAGCCAGTGGTACAATAAAACAGACTGCTCTTGGCTCTTCAAGAACATAACCAACTTCACTTTCCTTTGTTTGTTTCAATACAGACGACAATTAGTTCTTTATCAAACCTAACCTGGTAGTATAGGTTGGTGTGCAAAACTATGAAAAGCCAACCTTTTGTCTGGGTACATCTAGCCAATGGCACATCATGTCACTTCCCATTAAAGCCTCTGTACCGAGCTAGTGTGGAACAGAGGTTCTTGTGAGGAAGGAGATGAAATTTTCATGGGAAGCTTGGCAGAGATCTGAAAGGTGGGGGTAGAGGGCCGCTGTGCCCTGGTAGTGGGCACCTACCCTCTAGTGACAATGCATTATTCAAAACAACATTCATCTCCCACTGGATTTAGGGGACATCTTTGGTCACACTGTCAGGGGCACTGAAGGCAACATCAATGAGATAGGACTGCTGGATAGAGGGGTGTGTGGTGGAGATGGATAGAAAGAGTGAACAACGGGTTAGAGGATTTGCAACTGTGGTGTACAATATGTACCCCACATGTAATGTGAAAAATACTTCTTCTTCACCTGCTTTTACTAAAGCCCGTATTAGCACCTACGCTGACACTGTGGCTGTTTCTGAACAACTTCCATTCATTCAAGGTATACTACGAAATATGCTGACATGTCCTCCAAACCATGCTTTTGAAGTCGCTTACCTCCTCACTTCCCACCCCCACCACATTGGTCCAGACAAAGTTTGCGTAAGGCTCTTTGGAATTCCGCCGTTCACTAACCACAGCTCTTTCTGGGCACCCCACTCAAAGAGCCAGCATGGGGTTTCTAATACTAGGCTCACTGCAGCTATGGGGTGTCCTGCTGAAAGCTTAGCTCTCCCCTGGCCCCTGTCTCTTAATGAGAAGCTCTGCCAAACAAGGCTAAGGCTGAGGAGCTGGTGAGAGACTTACAATAAGCGGTTAGTAACATGCTAATACAACATGCTGACGCCACAGGGCAAAAAGGTGGAAGTTACTGTGAAATTCATGTTTTTCCTTCTGCTAGGTGAAGTGGTCCAGGTCATATTTTATCAAGACACTTTATACATACACAGCTGTAAATTACACTGAATGCTAACAGTCCTGATACTCTACCACCTTTTCAATACTAAATCTACAACCAACGCAGCAATCTAATCAACTTTTGTAGGCTTCATATATAACCATGTTTAAATGACTGCACTTCTGATAGCTTCTGTGAGATCAACAGTAGGGTTGACCATAAGAGGTGGTTCACACTATAAAGAGGTGAGCCACGATGTCAAACCTTTGCGCTAGCTTTTTAACTTTCAAGAACTTTAATCTAAACAAAATAAGGTTTCAAACTGTTAATACAGACTGGTAGAACCACAACACAACAGGGCAATGAGAAGCAAAACATAATTCTCCCATGACATGCCATTTCATAACCTCGAAGCATATTTTGATACTGACTGAAGTATAGACTTTTAAAGACACTCCTTTCACAGCTCGGACAGGTTGATAGTTTTAGTTTTGGGAAATGGACAGCAGGAACAGATCACTCAGTTGTTCTTCATCCCTCCTCTCCGGGCGACATCCAGCAAGTCTGCACATCAAGGCGAGTTCTCAGAGACCTTCCTGAGAGCACTGCTGACATCTGCCCTGCGGCGCTCAGTCAAGACGGCTCTTTTAACATGAAAGAGCTGGAGCCGAGATTAAGCGGCTAAAACGCAGACAGTTAGCAAATTAACTTTTCTGTCCTTATTTCAATTATTCAGAGGATAGGGCTGGGCTTACTCAGAGATACCTGGGAGAGGTGGATGAGAGGCCCTGGTAGCTATGCATTCCATTGGCATTATCAGAGTCATATTGATGAATTATTAACAATTCAAATCAGATACTTAGAAACTGTTGAGTTGAATTTAGCTGAAAATTGCACAAAAATATTGTGACTTCTGTACCAGAGAAGGTAGAGAATTTTAAAAGCCACAGTATCTTGCATCCCTTGCTAATATTATTGACCTGCATTGTTCATTTTACGGTAAGGAATACGAAGAGTTTTGGACTAAGGTGGTCTCTTAATGTGTCCTTAATTACATCACTCTCCAAGACTCATAATAATAAAAAAATAATGGTTTCAGTATGGTTCTATTTATAAGTTAGAAAAAGTAATTGAGAAGTGTAGAGTCTTTCTAGCACGTGCACACACTTTGCACATCACAGAAGCAGGAGCCCATAGTAGCCTGGAATGATCGCTTGAGTACTGCCTGTGTTTACATTTCTCCGGTATTTTGACAATATTGAGACGTCAGCGTCTTTCATAGGCCCAAACACAGCTGATTGCAGTGATGCTATTAATTTGGAAAACTAATTGATTCATTGTGTAAAAACACTTTTGATTTATTCAGTAGAAAGCAAAGAAATCAGAGGGTTTTCAAGAGAGGGCTGTGTGTGTGAGCGAGCGAGTGTGTGTGTGCGTGTGCGCGAGTGTGCGTGCTTGTGTGTGTGTGTGTACTTCCTTTATGTGTATCTGAGAACACCTCCATTGCAGAAGGCTGTACCATCTGGATAAAATCAAAAACATGCATTCAGCCCAGTACTGCTCCTTTAGAACTCTAATAAACTCTTCACAAAACACTGGGACCGAGGAGCAGAAAGACATTTAAATCAATTCCAGTTAACCACCATACTCCAGATCAGCACACATAAATTACACTCATCTATGCGCAACCCTGCTCTCACCAATCAACAACCTTCTGATCAGATCCGAGACTCGAGCTTAATACATGGATCAAGCTGGTTGCTCTGCTCTTTTGAAGAGCAAAACTTTTAAAGCAGGCAGGTAATTGACTGCTATTACCACATCAATCTGAGCCATTTCAATTAGAACTGAGCTGTCTGTTGACTTGATATGTTCTGGTGGATGCTGAAAGCTTAAGTATCTTCTCTCATAAGATTAGAGCAATTCCCTTCTTCATGAACATTACCATCAAGTCAACATGGCCCTAAGAAAGGACAAGTCTGCCTTTAGATGAAAAAACACCATGCTGAATATGTAGTTTGCTGGCAACTGAATGATTCTAGCCAAATGTTTGCATACCATTCGATGAATAGGTATATGAATGTCTCTCTCTTTCTCTCTCTCCTATAGTTGGTGGCTCAGTAGCTGAGTGGAGACCAACCCCCTTGAGGCTAAGCTGGGCAAAACAAAGCTACTCAAATTATTGTAAATGCTTTTCAGAACTGTTTACAAAGAACCTGTTTCGGAATGATGAAGCTTTGGTTTATTTCGAGGTACACAACTGACAAAAGACACTGGTCCAAACTCACTACAAACTGTAAAATAACATCTACCCTTATACTGATCGGGTTAAGCATTACATCTCTCACCATAATGATTATGTCCTATGCAAACCATAGCACCCATCACTCTAAGCATATCCATTCGGTGTATCGTCATATCAACAAGCTGACTTTGGGAAGAGCAGAACTTTATCAATAGAGGGCTTAGCGTAAACACAGCTCGGTGATTCAGCACGTGTTTTCTATTTTTCCTCCGAGCCTCTTCCTCAAACTCCGTGGGTACCGGGACCAGAGCTCCTTTTGATTGACACACAGCACGCTGCCAGACAACAATAGCGCATCCCCGGCGACACAAAGTAGCCTACAACACCCCCTGACCGCGGCTCCTGATAAACCAGCAACGTAGTCCTGGTTAAACACTACCGAAAGCACCCCGGAACATATCTTGTATTCTTGCATGTTGTTGTGATACCATAACAAAATGGACAAGTATAACACATTTTAATGTCAACAACCCACAACACCCCCATGATTAGATGGTGTTAATACTTCAGTTCAATCAAATAAAGACATTTTTACTTGGTGGCAAAGCCTTTCTTAAATATAAAGAGACGTAGATAGGCCTACAACTCGGGGGTAGAGGAAAAGTTTCAGCATTGCATAAACGCTTAAGAGTCCTGGTCCCGCTGAAGTGACTCGCTGTCATAGCCCAATTAGTTCGGAGCTCCAATACCAACATCAACACAAATATAGCACTAACCCTACTTCAGAAGTTACAACACCAGGCGAGTAACAAAGGGTCCATACAACCTAATTCTGTTTAGCCCCTAACATTTAACACTGCCTTGTGTAGAATGCATCGCTTGGGTATACAACTGTCTTTAACTCAGAATTGCAGAGTTGCAGCAAAATGGATGAAACAGATACCAAAAACGTGCCCAACTTAAATAACACCGTTCTATGCCCCTGCCGTTATTAGCTAACAAACAATCTAAATCAAACCCTTGGTTTATAAAAAGCCGGGAAGCTAGACTTTGCCATCTCCACGCAAACAATGCTTGTCTCCGTCTATGCAACTCCTCCCCAAAGAGACAAAAGAACGAACAATCAATTTCCTGACAAAACAGGCTATTTTTCCTGCACTAACTAGTATACCCCTAACAGTTTTGTACACTTATGCGAAATCCCTGCAAGCGCGTTACATTGTATCTTCACCTTCCGAGGGAGAACGTGCAACTTCCACTTTGTCTGAAACACAATAATATATTCCGAGCAACTAGGCTACACTATTGTAACACGCGTCTAAGTCGCTGGACGGCTTGCTACCCAAAATGGATAAAAAGTGTAACAACCGAGCCGAAAAGTTAAAGAGACGAGCCACAGCTGGAGCAGATATCATACCACGGGAGCGAGCTTGTAACGTGCACACCTTTAAACAATAGTAGTCACAGTTTAGAAAGTTGGGACTCCGCAATAACCCCGCTTTAGCACTCTTTAAATGTTGCACAATTTCACTTACTTTTCTCTTGCTTGGCTATCGGAAGGGACGACTGCTCCTTTACCTTTGGCGTACATGCTGGATTCTGTTTTAAGACTTTTACCCCTCTCAACACCTGTCAAAGAAGGCAGCCAGGAGAACGCTCTATCTCCATAGCTACCCCTTTAGTGTTTTTCCTCCCCCCTTCTCCATTCCCCTCCTCCCCCTGCACTTTTTTTTACATCTCCAACATTGGCCACAAATCAGGCACAGTTTCTATTGGGGGAACTTGAAACTGCTCACTGGTGAATTTTTTTCCCTCTAACCGCTGTTCCAGGAATGCGCCTTCCCTCCCTCCGCTGTGCGGGCGGTGGGGGTTTCTTAAAGGGCTATACGCACACTTCTTGTTTACCTGGCATGGAAACCGAGAGAGCCCAACTGTGTTTCACATGACTGCGACTCAAGAACCAAGAGAATTCTATTTCTTCCTGGGCAAACACCATTCATTTAAATTCCTTTAGGGAATATTTTTCACACAAAACAAATGTGTTTCTCATGTTATATGTAAATGCATATGAATGCAGTTGTTATCTCTATCTCCCACTCTACATATTATTGCTCATGTACTTTGGAGCAAAAGGCTACCAACCATGCAGTGTAGATGAAAAAAATGCGTGTTGAGGTACGTCCAAATGAAACCACATGTAAAAAAAAAAAACAAACGTATCATATCTATGCAGAAAGTGAATTAAATATTTGGTGCCATTCCTCTGTTGGGTCAAATGATTTTGAACACAAAGCAACCATAACACATTTTCACCGAAGCATGTTTTGTCATGTTTGGAACAATTCCAAACATTGATTTAAAGGGTTTTCTTGGCAAACTAAGATAAAGATGAACAAAAACCCAAAGTAGACAAAAAACTAAAAATCAGTCATTAGACTCTTAACAGACAATGGAATGGGCAGCAGTGACATATGTTACTGTATGTGACTATATGTTAAGTACAACGATTCATTACCAACACAACACCCCCGTTTCGTGCTATAATTTCACCAGGCCAGCTACTTAGTTGTAACCTAATAACCTTAAGGAATTGTTGCTCCACTGTGTTGCTTCTTGAACTTTAGAGATGCAGGAACTCAGAGGGGAACCTAAAATGTCCTCCAAAACATCCAAATGCCCTCCAAAACTAAGAAACGTTCTGTATCTCTGCTCTTTCGCTATCATCTGCCAGTTGCAAGAGTTTGTCAACTGCCTCATTCATCCCCATGCTTTCTATCACAGTGGTATTTGAAAAATATTTTTTTTCCCCCTGTCTCTGCACACTTAGTAATTAGCATGTGATTAATCAATTAGTATGTTCACTGCATGACATACCAAGCAGTGCTGTGGCCATCTAACAGTCAGGGGAAGATACTACAATGTACATCTGAATCTACAGTCTTGATTAACTTCAAGGGAAGGCATAGTTCCTGCTGTGTGAATGCAAGAAAGTTTGTGTCTCCTGAAAAAGGGCACATGTTCTCTCACAGCACAACGATGCACTAGCATGGAAGAAGCCATTGGCAGCATTGCCTTTTAAGACAAATACCAGAGTTGGATTGGGACTGAGTGGGACACCCTAAACAATATATGCAAAAATTTACTGAACTTGTTGATTTTGTTGTTCATGTGAAATGACAGCATTTCCTCACACCTTCACATAGATGGTTTTATGTGATATTTATGTGTTTTGTGGCATGTATTGTGGTGTTTTTTACATTCATATGCATTGCTGCCTATCGAACCTTAAATGTAGCCTATATGAATGGGGCGTGTTCACTGACATGCAGAATGGAGAACTATGTCTTTTGTGTCCATTATGTTTAGTATACTGTAGTAACTGTTTGTTGCTGCTGCAGTGATAAAACCCTGTTTGCGCCTGTCTTCAGGAAGGAGTACACACATTTTTTTTGTGATAACCACTCTTTATATAGCCAAAGGGAGCAAGAGCTTCTCAAGACCAGAATGGTGTAGACATCTTACCTTGGTAGACGTCAAGGGTGGACATCTCACCTCTCTTACCAGACTGCAATAACCCGGTGTAACAGGCCATAGTATACCCCCGGCCCGGACTATACCCGGGGTTAAAGGGGCCTAGGCTAGATTATACCCCGGGTATAATATGGCCTAGGCCAATTTATACCCCGGGGTTTAAATTGGCCTAGGCCAATTCATACCCCCTCGGGCCAGATTATACCCCCATGATATCAGTAGTGTTGAGTGAGATACACAAGAATTACTTAATTTTTCAACATTTTATTGGGGGTCAGCTTTGTGAGGTAAGTTAAGTGAGAAAGCTAACTGACTTAAATCTTAAAACTGTAAAACATTTTATTACTTTTATTTAGTGCTGTCAGTTTAACGCGTTATTAACGGCGTTAACGCAAACCCATTTTTACGCCGTAAATTTTTGTATCGCACGATTCACGCGTTGTGCCCTCCCAAACTGTGTAGTAGGCTAACGTTACGTTTGCGTGAATGGTGATCGCGATACTGCGAAATGGATGATAAAAAGCTTCTGAATAGAAAGTGTAAAGTTGTGTTGTGCAAAAGAAGAGAGCTTCACTGTTGTCTGAAAATGTCAACAGGCAGCTGGCTGAAAGCACAGAATTAGTAGGCTTACCTTTTATTGGTTACCTAACTGTTAACTTACCTAACTGTTAACTGCACTATAGGCTGAGTCCTTGTTTATCTGAAATGTGCACTTTATAATTGTATTTTGTACCGCCATTGTTTGGCAATGTTGTTTTTCAATCAAATAAAACATTGCATTAAGCAAGCCAATCCACCTTCCAACTACTGAAAACATTTCTACCAAATTTCAAATACAGATATTGTCATTTAGAGCATTTGTTTGCCAAAAAAATGACAATTGGTCAAAATAGCAAAAAAAGATGCAGT
This sequence comes from Sprattus sprattus, assembly GCF_963457725.1. NCBI lineage: Eukaryota > Metazoa > Chordata > Actinopteri > Clupeiformes > Clupeidae > Sprattus > Sprattus sprattus. The sequence continues at coordinate 47,691,571 of NC_137921.1, read as the reverse complement.
GTTTCAAGATCTCTAGTAATGTAAAGATAACGCAAAGTTCATATTCATTTTGAACAACACAATACTAATTCTTTAACTAAGGAAGAGTTTAGAAATCAATATTTGGTGGAATAACCTTGATTTACAATCACAGCTTTCTTGTGTCTTGGCCTGCTCTCCACCAGTCTTTCACATTGCCGTTGGGTTACTTTACGCTACTCGTGGCGCAAAATTTCAAGCAGCACGGCTTTGTTTGATGGCTTGTGATCATCCATCTTCCTCTTGATCACAATCCAGTGGTTTAGAACAGGATTCAGGTCTGGGAATTGGGCTGGCCATGACAGGGTCCTGATGTGGTGGTCCTTTATCCACACCTTCACTAGCCTGGCTGTGTGGCATGGAGTATTGTTCTGCTGTAAAAAACACTCCTCAGAGTTGGGGAACATTGCCAGAGCAAAAGGAAGCAAGTTTTTCCTCCAGGACAACGTTTGTTATTTGACCAATTATAATTTTTCTGCAAAAAAATATACTTTAAATGACAATATTTTTATTGGCAATTTGGTAGAAATGTTGTCAGTAGTTAATAAAATAAATCACAATTAAAATGTTACTCAAACACATATCAATAAATGGTTAAACCAGAAAAACTGATAATTTGGAAGTGGTCTCTTAATTTTCTGGTACTGGAAGAAAAAGAATATCTGGACACTCTTATTATAACTTGACAGAAAATAAAACACAATGCACTGCAATAATGGGAGATAAACGGTGTGACTTCAAAAATAGGTTTGGAAAACACAAAAAAAGCTAGTACTTGTCAATGATTATGTTATGTGATGTCGTTATGGGAGGTGTTGAAGTAATCTTTGTTCTTTGTGGATGTTAAGATGTTGTTTTCAGTGTTAAACTTCGAACATTTATATTGTAGCGAGGACTTGCTAGTCTTAGAAGTTGAAATTTCAGGACGTAGTAGTCTTTGATCTTTGTGGAAGTCTAATATTTTTTTCTGGTTGAAGTAATAAAGGTCTATGTTTTACAGTTTTAAGATTTAAGTCAGTTAGCTTTCTCACTTAACTTACCTGAAAAGCTGACCCCCAATAAAATGTAAAAAAAAATTAAGTAATTCTTGTGTATATCATTCAACACTACTGATATCATGGGGGTATAATCTGGCCCGAGGGGGTATGAATTGGCCTAGGCCAATTTAAACCCCGGGGTATAAATTGGCCTAGGCCAAATTATACCCGGGGTATAATCTAGCCTAGGCCCCTTTAACCCCGGGTATAGTGCGGGCCGGGGGTATACTATGGCCTGTTACACCGGTCTTTCACCTTGAGCACCAGTAAGCCTAGCGTGGCCCAAGAGTAATCGGTGGGCCAGAAGCCCCTGGCCATAAGCTCAGATGAAGCCCAGAGGAGGCACCATCAAGCCCCAGAAGTGACAAAGGAAACACTGGCCTTGGCATGCACTAGCTCGCCCAGATTTGGCCTGACAGTAGAAACACAGCTAATGTAACATATGCCCCCAGAGGCTAAGACTCCAGCCAACTCGTCGGTTCTCACGTTGCCTGTGTTGGGGCCAGAAAGTTGCACTTGAACACTTGAACAAACCTATGTCGAGAGCTGGAGATAAATTAAACCTCTGGTTAAAACTACTTCACTGAATCGCCAATCGTAGTGATCTCTCTCACAATGGGTTCCTCCACCAATTCACAATGCTCTTTCATCCAAAAAGCCAACTTGTGCCAACGGTGTGCGGACACACTGACAAGACATGCTCACTAACCGCCCAACATTGGCCGACTGTCGGCTTGGTGTGTCTGATATTTTAGTTTGTGCTTCCAATGGAGAGTTCCATTAGCATTGATATTGATGTAAAACAGGAACTCCCAATGATAAATATTTAGTTTAAGTGTGTGTTAGTTAATTGTCTTTAGCTTTGGTTTTCCATTCTTCTTCTTCTTGTTCCCGATGAAGTAGCCATCAGTGTTGATTCGTCATAATTTGTTTTCATGCCATTGGTTTTGGTTGGCTATAAGTCAATTCATAAGCATTTACAATGCAGGATATATATACTGTCACAAGTTTTCTTATTGGTTAATTGTTGTCATGCCTTTTGCCCTCCCTGTCATTATCATACTTCTAAATGAGGTCTAACAATGAAAATGAGCCATGTAGCTTTTTGTGTATGGTTTTAGTTTGACGGGCCATGATATCCTTACATGAAGTTCAGTTAGTTAAATTTTTGTATTTTATCTTCAAAAAAAGTATTCTGATGGTTTGATTCCTGTTGCCCAACAGAAAATGTTTGGAGACATACTTGAAAAAAACATTCCTTATTTTAAACAGCCGTAACTTAAACAGAGTACCTTCAGACTACTGTATAGTCTTCAGATCTGCACTAAGGTTAAACCTAGGTTTGGTGTACTTTGAAACAAGCATTTCATTTGCATCAGTGTGGGGTTTTGTTTATAAATGTGGTGACCAAAAATTTTGAATGATCTGTCAGTCATGTTCATTTGCTGCCTTAAGGCTCTGGTGTTTCAGCTTTTATGTCGGCATTGCGAAGCTGCAGCTGCAGACAGATGTTTCCAATCAACCAGCCAGTTGAGTACTGACACCCATTAAGCAAAGTTACCCTTAACAGTGACATGTGCAGTCAGCAACAGTTATAAGCTAAGGAGATGCCTAGATACAAGAATGTTCCAAACAAACCCTGACCAAATCTTCTCAGAGATTTTTTTCCAAGGGTCCAGATGAGATCACATCATTCAAAATGGTGATTGCACAAAATGAAATTTATAATTAAAGTAGCTGTGATTGAAAAAGACGGAAATAGCAAGCTAGCCAGCTAGTAGGCATTCCAGTCACTTGTCTGTATGTCAGAACTGTCATTTCATTAAAGGAAGCCCAGGATTAAATGTCTAGCATACCAGGAACAACAACCTCCTTACAAGGCCCTCCAAGCTCTTCTTTTTATCTAATTGAAATACCAAACAATGACATAGTCTTGCCATTTTCAAATCTTCAGAGATTACAACAACCAATTTGATCGGCTGCTACTTGCGAAATTCGCACCTCGTTTGCATAGGATTTAACCTTTCTCAGCATTTTTTACGCTTCTTTGCTCACTTCGCTTGTCTACGACACCGTAACCTGCCCCCAATTCAAATGAATGGAGGACAGAACTTCACTTTGCTGGCATGTATCGGTATCGTACATTGTACAATTCTAATTTCTCTTTCCTTGGTTCAGCCTAGTTTATTTTCCATCCTTTTACAATAATGCTGTTTCTCTTCTTCTGCTGCTCTGTAGTCTGCTCTGGGAATGTAGTCCTGCATTTAAAGGCTGCCTGCCCCTTTAAGTAGTTTGGAGCTGAGGTCCACATGTGTGTCTCAGGGAAGAAACACAGCCCCACCGCTGCACTGTGTGTGTGTGTGTGTGTGTGAGTGTGTGTGTGTGTGTGTGTGTGTGTGTGTGTGTGTGAGTGTGTGTGTGTGTGTGTGTGTGTGTGTGTGTGTGTGTGTGTGTGTGAGTGTGTGTGTGTGTGTGTGTGTGTGTGTTAGTGGTGTGTGCGTGTGCTCTTTCCTGTGAGTAGAGATTTGTGTGTGTGCTTGTGTGCTTGTGTGTGTGCTTGTGTGTGTGCTTGTGTGCTTGTGTGTGTGTGTATGTGTGCGTGTGACTGAAGATTGTGTGTGTGCTTGCCTGTGAGTGAAGAATTGTGTGTGTGCTTGCGTGCCTGTGTGTGATTGTGTGTGTGCTTGTGTGCCTGTGTGTGATTGTGTGTGTGTGTGTGTGTGTGTGTTTGTGTGTGAGCGTGTGCGTGTGTGTGTGTGTGCGTGTGTGTGTGTGTGTGTGTGTGTGTGTGTGTGTGTGTGTGTGCGTGTGTGTATGTGTGTGCGCTAGAGGGATTTTCTCTATTTCTAAGAGCCAGGGAATGCTCAGCATTCTGCTGCACAGGTTAACACACTGGCAAAGAATCATATTTTAAGGGTTCTTCGCAGAAGAAGAGTTCTACAAAATAAGATTAGAGAAAAAGAAATACACAAAGAAATATAGAAAATAATAATAAAATAAAAAAACTAAGGATATTTTGACCCGATATAGAAAAACGTAATTTCTGTTTGCATGTGGACGATTTAAATGTTGTACCCGATTCTCATCAGCCGGTGATTGTCTCTCTTGCTTTGGCGAGCCCATCGGTGATCCAGTGCTCTCTGCGTCATTGCCTCTGCAGCCTTGGCCTCTTCCCCACAGTGCCTCTTCCTTAAGAACATGGGAGTCATCTCATATGCATGAGGGAACAGCAGCTAATCTGCTAGACCTGTGCAGCAGAGGCTGCAGAGAGAGAGAAAGAGAGAGAGAGAGAGAGAGAGAGAGAGAGAGAGAGAGAGAGAGGAAGAGAGGGGAGGGTGGGTAGAGAGACAAGGGGATATCTTTACATTTGTCATTTGAAATACAAAGTCTATTTATTATTTTGTTATTTTTTCATTTTAAATCTGCATTCATATGTATTTGGTAATGGGCGGTCAGCCAGACAGTAGAGTAATAAAAGGGCCTCTTGTTCTGATAGTAAATATCCAGGAAAAAAACAAAGTCCAAAATATTCAGACCAAATAATTCCCTTCACTCTCTCTCTCTCTCTCTCTCTCTCTCTCTCTCTCTCTCTCTCTTTGTCGCTGAGTCTGTCTCACACAAACACCCACACCCACACACCAGCCAGCTCATCCAGCCCACACACACATCTGCGTGAGACCCACACTGTCTGTCACACAGGCACACACACTGCCCTAAACACTGCCAGCGTGCCAGCCTATACACCCAGAGGGCTATAAATCTGTGTGTGTGTGTGTGTGTGTGTGTGTGAGAGAGTATATATATATGTGTGTGTGTGTGTGTGTGTGTATAGATGTGCACAGCAGGATGGGGGTTGGGATTTAAGCAGATGGATAATGGTGGTTGTCACATTACTGAGTCTAGAGGAGGTTTGTCTGCTACACTGTACCCTATGGATACCTCAGTTATTCTAAATGAGCACTCTTTCTCTCCCTGTCTCTTCTGTTCTCTCTCCATCTCTCTCTCCTTCTCTGTCTTTCTCTCGCTATGTGTCTCTTATACATATACAGACTTGTTTATTCACACACAGGCGATCACGGCATTTTACCCACAGACAGACCTGTCATCTTCACTTAGGAGCATCTGAGGTCATACACAGTGCTTTGACATGAAAATGGAACTGAACTGATCCCAGGGGGCATGGAATGGTTACAAAGAACAGAAACACATCTGTATAGGCGGTTTTCCACTGCAGGAACTTGTGTGCCGTGTTAGGGAGGCCGCGCCTTTGTGCGTGTTCCAACCACTGGACCCCTTTTGCCCTGTAGGACCTCTTTTAGGGCTGTCTTCAGGTGAGAATTAAGTGATTGTTGATGCTTAATGGTTAAATGCGACGTGAGACAATTTTTAGAACCAGCAAGAATATTTCTTACCAAAGGTAAGAAGGTGAATACAGCAAACGGAATTATATCTTACGGAATTATGTCGAGGTTACTGTCCTTGAATGAACACAAGCCAAACGTCAGCTGAAATAAAGGCTTTAATTACTCAACAGTGGTTTGAGTATCTTCATTTATCAAGTAATTAAGCTGTTATGTCATTTAATCAAGTGTTAGCCACTTTATTGCAAAATTCAACTGTCGACTCGACCTTGGGTTAATCCTAACGTTATCTAGAAAATCTCTGGTTTAACGGTCTAATGTTGGTGCTGCCACTGGAGTGATATATAATTGGCGAGTGAATTCAGAAGGACGCGCAGCGAGATCACGGTTTTAGGGCAGCTCCTGTGCCTCATACCTCTTAAGACCCATGGGGTACTGCTTTAGTGGCTTTACAACACAGGGACTGGGGAAAACAGGAGGCAGGTATCCTTGGCCATGACAAAGACACAGTGCGTGCCTTGCCAACCCCAAAACGTTACAGTATCGTTATTTATCATAATTGACGTTGCGATCGAAGAGCAAAGGTTACGTCAAGTAGATCCAGTAGTTCCAACATCACAATGGAAACAGAAAGGCTGAAAGGGCCGATAAGGGAGGCGCTCCTGTAAAAGTTTGTGTCCAGAAGTGCCTAGAGTCCCTGCAATTGAAAACCACTTTAAACTTCAGAGCTCCGTTGACTGCTGGCACACTGGGGCAGGTTAGTGGAGGGATACGGCTTCACACCGAAGCCTCTGTTAGACTCCTGGCCTGCAGGTTGCCACAAACAATCCTGTCGTAATTGTGAGAACTGGCCCACACACAGGTTCAGCTTAGAGGAGTTGGGTGTGAAATGGGCCACATTAAGATCTTCTTAGAGTGTGTTGAGACTCAAGGATGACGATAACAGCAGCACCCCCCAACTTCCACATCAGGACTCAACAGTCAGTGTTGACATGGCAACTAGTTTAGTTTATTGTATTTACTTGTCGGGGACCTTGTGCAACAGAATCAATATCAGAAAAGAGATGCTTGGACTAGATTGAACTAAAAGCATGGGATGAGTGAAGAGGAAGAAGACTTAAGGGGTAGGTTATGTACATAAGCTGGTCTGATGTGACTGTTATATCTGTAGACTCACGTGTACACTCAGACACACAGACACAAGAGCAGCAGCCAGTGGCCTACATAATTGTGGTCCTCCAATGGGTATTTTAAAAGTCCAGAACACAGTACTCAAGATGGCTTGAGAAATAATCAGTTTTGTATCTATATGTGTGCGTGTGTGACTACATCTATGCATTTCATATAAAATATGCATATGAACATGCATATGTGTAGTGTGTGTTGCGCGTTTGCTCTGTGTGTGTGTGTGTGTCTCCTTGCGTGTGAGCCTATGTGCCTGTGCTTGTGTTGATGTGTGTGTGTGTGTGTGTGTGTGTGTGTGTGTGTGTGTGTGTGTGTGTGTGTGTGTTTTGTGTGTGTGTGTGTGTGTGTGTGTGTGTGTGTGTGTGTGTGTGTTTTGAGGCGGGGGCTGGGAGTCTAGCAGGGATGAGGTTGCTGTGACCTACATATCCCCAAAGCGCCTCATAAACCCACGCCTGTAATCCAGCACCCAGATCATAAACACTGACTTGTGTCGCCACGGAAACCAGAGGCGATGGCAGCACACATCTTATGAATGTATGGCCATTTGTTTGCCTTAAGTACAAACATATACACACATGTACATACGTAGATATGAAAGCATGCAAATATATTCATAAAACCAAACAAAAAATCAGACAAATGGGCAAACAGTGACAGACCCCCACCTAGACAATATGCAAATATAGTTTTCACATACAGACAAAATGCTAATGGTAATAGGACAATCTGCAGTTTGTTTGTTAACAGTAAATATCAGGAGGCCGTATTCAATTTAAAATTAATATCCAAATTAAATTGATGTGGCCTACCTGCAATATGGGTATCTGAAATTGTCATCCTTGTCATCAAATTGTCATTTATCTTTAGAATTGGATAGGTCCCAAAATATTTTCGGCAACTTTATGTGCTTCACATATTGGAAGATGGTATCTGAGATTCTAGCATACATAAGCATACATATATACAGTGGTGGCCAAAATTATTAGAACACCTGACAGATCTGGGAATATTGACCTTTTTTTTGTCTCCAAAACATGATTTAATTTCATAATGTAAATGAAACATGCAGATGGTTGTTCTGAGCACAACAAATAACAGATGAAGTGAGTCCTAGTGTTTTTAACCACTTTTAACTTTAATATTTGGTACGCCCACCTTTTGCAGCAATTACAGCAGCACATCTCTCTGGCATAGAGTCAATATATTTCTTGAGAACTTCAACACTAATGTTATCCCATGCCTTCTGCAACTCAAGCCAAAGGCTTTCCTTTGAATGTACAATAGATCTGTCCAGTTTATTTTAAACTTGCCCCAAATTTGCTTGATGGGTTTAAGGTCCAGACTTTGAGAGGGCCGGTCCATCATTTTCAATGTTCCAGCAGATTCCTTTATGTCACAGGTCGTACCGGCAATAGTTAGAAGAATGTTTAGGGTCATTGCCCTCTTGGAAAATAAATCCAGGCCCATTAACACGACTCGCAGAAGGTACCCTGTGCCTCACCAGAATGTTATGGTATACTTTCTTATCCATGATTCCATCAATTTCGCCAAATTCACCTGTTCCTGAGGATTAAATGGCACCCCACACCTAATACTACCCCCTCCTTGTCTAACTGTTGGCAAGAGACACTCAATTTTATATCTCTCCCCCTCACTTTGTTGAACATACACTCTTTGCTTGTTGCCAAACTATTCAAACCTGGACTCATCAGTCCACAACACTTATACCAATCTTTCTTTGTCCATTTCTTGTGTTCTTTTGCAAATATCAGGCGTTTCACTCTATTTTTCTCTTTCAGTAATGTTTCTGTGCTGCTATTCTGCCAAAAAGTCCTTTTTCTCACAGCTTCCGACGCACAGTTCTTGAGGACACTATTGAACCATTAGTTATTGTGGTGTTAATCTCGTCACACAGTTCTCGTAAAGTCTTTCTTCAGTCCTTAAGACTGAGAATTCTGAGATGCTTCACTTGTCTGTCTGAAAAGTTAATTTTTTCAGCCTCTCCCCTCTCGGTTCTGGTGGCATGGCGGTCTAAAGTGTACTTTACAGTGCTTGGACTGCATGTCAAGTCCTTGGCTATGCATTGGTAACTACAGCCAGCATCAAAAAGGGCCTTTATTCGAACCTGTTGCTCACAAATTAGCTCATTCTTCACCTTAGCCATGTTCAAAGAGCAACATATGCTTCAAGACTGCCTCTAGAGGCTTTGAATCTATATCAACTGGTGGTGTGGCCTCAGTGACAAAACACTGATGCTACCAATCACTTAATGCGGAAGATAGGCCTTGAACATTCAAAAGAATCACCGAGCTGTGTCCTAAGACTCTTGCATCACCATCAATTTAACCACGATCACACCTGACAATGATTACACAAGTCATTTGGCTTCTTCTGTGAAGGAACATGATTATGTGACATTGACAGTGAAATAGGCCTAGCTTGTTTTTGTACGTAAATTGACCTAAATCTACTTATGATGGCTCTATTCCACGGTTTATAGAGCATAATGATGACTTTGTAGTATTTAATTAGTTTTAAGGGTATTTTAATGGCCAATTCAACAAAAACAACTGACACTTCTTAAATATGCCTAGTGTTCTAACAATTTTGGCCACCACTGTATATATATATATATATATGTAAAACCAGTCCTGAATTGAGCTTATTCCTGTCTTTTATCACACTCTACTAATGTCATTTTCACTATATTGCATTACAGTGCTTTACATTTTGTGTGGTTTATATGTGGTGTTAGTACTATGTTATAAGCATTGTTACTACATTTCAAATAGAACTCATTACATTTGTTTTGTAACATTGTTATAACATATTCCAATCACTGTATAACTTCACAGTGAATCATACTGGCACTGAAGTCTTTTTTATTAGATGACGTACATTTGATAACTTTAATACTCCGTGCATTTAATTTACATAACTGAGCACACTGTAACTGAGTCACTCTGGCACCATGTTGGGAAGTGTGATCAAACATGCCATACCGATAACAGTTCAGCAGTGATTTTATTAGAAGGCAGTCCCAGGGCTGTGGTTGTCCTCGGAGACGCAAGCTAAATGAAAGCAGATTGAAGCCAGGGATGAAACTCATCTC
>NC_137921.1:47671858-47676858 GCF_963457725.1 Sprattus sprattus | reverse complement strand
TCATTATAATAATCTAAGATAGGAAGCAACATTAAAAGTAAATATTTCATTTGTACATTTGCATTGTTTGAGCTTTATTAATTAAAACAGGGGTGGTTTCAGCAGGGTGAGATAACAGCTGCTTTCTATCTGGGAACAGGAAGGGAGTTATTATTCAGCAGACTTTACCTGAGGCTTGAAAGGGGCTCAGAGTGAATGGGTGATCACCTGTCATCAGAAACTCTGCACGGCAGGAGAGGGAGAGAGGCGGGCACAGAGAGGACCTCTGGCGAGTCGTTAACAGCCTCTTAATTAACACTCTCTAGGAGGGGGTAAAGGTGTGTGTGTGTGTGTGTGTGTGTGTGTGTATGTGCGTGTGGGTGTGTTTGAGTGTGTGTGTGTGTGTGTGTGTATGTGTGTGTGTGTGTGTGTGTGTGTGTGTGTGTGTGTGTGTGTGTGTGTGTGTGTGTGTGTGTGTGCGGTTGTGTCAGTGTATTTGTGTGTGTTTGTTGGGGGTAGGAGGGTTGGAGGGTTCTCCTGTGGCAATTAGGAACCAGACAGAGGTTGTTACTTGTGTCTATCTGATGGGATTATTTGCATGGCATTGCTTTAATTGCTTGTGGACAGATTTCGTAAACCTGGAGGTTACGTATAAATGTGTAGGTAAAATTTGATTTGCAGTCACAAATGTGCATGACATGCAAAAATCTCATTTTGTGTGACTATGACCACCATATGTGACTGATATGTTAAGTTCTGGGACCAAATACCAACAGTATGTGGTTTATTAATTTTATTTATACCACATGTTGAAATCATGTAATTAATACTTAAAAGTGCTGAGGTTTTTAAAATAAAGCACTTTGTGGGTGTTTGCCCAAGTTTGGTTTTACATATATTAAATGAACTACAGACAGTTTTTCCCTTATTCCATCACCACATTTGATTTTGTGTGACAGACTATTCTGATTGAAAAAGAGCACTTTTGCAGAGAGGATCGCATTTTCAGCTTAATGCTTCAACAAAACTGTGGCACTGAACAATGCAGAGACCAGAGCAGATGTTGCTACGCTGCATGATGTGACAACCCACTTCAGTGCCAAAGTGACGCTGTGGCATCACCAGGCCCCTCCCCTATCACGAGTGCACAGGTGTCAAGGCCTGAGGGGTGAACAGTGTGCTTCACCTGCCAGCACAACCTGTCTCACCATCCCACTGTTTGTCAATATTTGCCTTTCTGATGCAGTCCCTCTCCTCTCTCTCTGACACGCACCATCCACTGGGGTATACCATGTGTTGGTGACAAGACAAATCGGCAGTGTGAGTTTTGCTCTTTGTTGTGTTTGGGCTTTTGTGTCACCGCTGTTTGGAAAATTACACATTAGCTAATTACACCCTGTAAATGCTAATGATCCTTACCTCCCACCTTTGCCTTTCACTTCTACCCTCACACACACACACACACACACACACGCGCCGCAGACACACACACACACACACACACACACACACACACACACACACACACACACACACTCACACAGACATGCATGTACCCAACCACGTACACACACATGCACACAAACACACACAGACACACACAAACATGCATGTACTCAACCACATATAAACATATGTGCCCACACAGACACACAAACACACCAAAGCTCATTAAACTTTTTGCAACATAGGAACATAAGAGGCAAAATGGGAACACAATGTATAATTCCATAAAATACTGGTTGTGCTTTATGTTGTAAAATCTGTGACACAGAGAGAGAGAGAGAGAGAGAGTGACATAGAGAGAAAGAGAAAGAGAAAGAGAGAGAGATAGAGGGAAAGAGAGAGGGAGAGATTGAGTGGCAACCCTAGAAGAGTTGGTCAAGGAGAGATCCTTGAGACTGAGGTTTCTGAAGGGAACAGTGTGCAGTGAATAAGAAAGGGTAGCAGATAGAGATGGAAAGACAGACAGAGAGAGAGAGGGGGAGAGAAAGAGAGAGAGAGAGAGAGGCAAAAGAGGTCATGAAACGGTTATAAAACCAGTGCTGACCTAATCTGGCATGTTTATGACACTCTTTTCTCAGTAGAGTGGAAGAGCTGGAAATACACTCGGTTGAAAACGAGAGCAGGAACAAACGAGAGAGAAGGTGGAGAGGGAGGAGGAGGTCAGAGAGAGAGCAAACTGGCAAGGGAAAATAGAGCCTTCAACTCTAACCCTTCTGCTCCCTCCATATCTTATTGTGGCCATTGACCAGCTGTAGAAGCAAAAGTAAGAAGCAAGAAGATTTTGTATTTACAAAAGTATTCCACATGGGGTTCTTTGCACATGTGCATGTGGGCCTTAATCACAACTGGCATCTGTGTGTGTACCTACAGTCACATCGGCACTGATGTAGGTGATAAATGTAGGTCATCAAGAGGTCACTCATTCTCCCAGCCATTCAGATCGATAGATGTATCCCTGTAATATCCTATCAACGTTTCAGGGGGAGATTTTGAAGTTCATCAGTAATGTCCTACCTCTGATGCAACTCCATAGACCATAGATAGATGGACATTGGCTTGGGTAATGTGTTTTGTCCGAGGTGGAATGTGATGTTATTGTGTATAACAGTATAGTATAACATGAACAGTGTTCAGTCAAATTTCAGCAGTCTACAGTCATTCTGTTACATCCTCAATTTACTAACAAGAAATTAAATTATATGGCTTCACCAGGCCACATACACTTCTCAAATTTCAAGACACCTCACAACACCAGTAATCACAACATTTCTTTCTGAACAAAAATTATGAGGTTTTTAGAAGGCATGTGACAGCCACCCAAAAAGAACTAAAGTATTCAAGTCAAGACTTGCATTTCCTCCTGTGTGACAGTTTCTGCCAAACGATTGGAGCAACTCATTCCTGTGTGAATTTATACATGATGTTGCCATGAGACCAAACCTCTCCATGTCCGACTCAACAAACTCAACAAATGTCTGACTCAAACAGGGCTGCCATTTTTAACTGTGAGTCGCCAGTGACCTACTGAGGGGCTGAGTAGCTAAAGAGACTTGCTGCTCTTTGTCCCTCTCCCCCTCTCCCCCTCTCAATCTCTATCCCTTTTTCTTCCTCTCCCCCTCAATTGTCCTTCCTCTCTCTGTCCCTCTCTCTCTCACCCCTCCCTCTCTCGCTCCCCCTTTCCCTCTCTCTCGCTCTCTGTTTCTCCCTTTTCTTCCCTCTCTCTGTCCCTCTCTCCCTCTCCCTTCCTCTCTCTCTCTGTCTTTCTCTACCTCCCTCTCTCACTCTTCCTTCGTCTTTCTCTCCCTCTCGCGGCCCCAGCAACATCCCAACCCCAACCCCCACCTCTGAGCTGAGCAGAGCCAGCATGTAGACAAACCGCAGGCACACACTAAAACACTGACACACGCACACACTAAAACACTTATACACGCACACACACACACCCACACACACACACCCACACACACACACACACACACACACACACACACACACACACACACACACACACACACACACACACACACACACACACACTGTCTCTCTGTCTCCCTAGCCACTCTTCGTAGGCTGAGGTGGAGTCTCACACAGCAGCAGCACCAGCAGAGGCAAGATTTCTGGACCACACACATCACACACATGTACACAGACACATACACACGCTAACCCACATTCCATATACAGCACACAAACTCACACAAAGAGGTAGTCATTACCTTGCTATCGACACACACACATTCACACACACACAAACACACACACACACAGACACACACACACACACACACACACACACACACATACACACTGCACACTCACACACTGCACACACACACACTCACACACACACACACACACACACACACACACACACACACACACACACACACTCACACACACATATTTCTGTAGTGACATAACTCTCCCACACCCAGCCCTCTTTCACATTAGCACCGGCTCTGTCTCACTCACACACACCTTCACACACTTTTAAATCCTGTTCACACTGCACGCCTGGAGAGTGGCCCTCGTGAAACACACACACACACACACACACTGAAAACACACCCATAAGTCCGCAGCTCTGGCTCAGGCTCCTCCACAGTCTTGTTGACACACACTCAATGGCTCAGTTTCATAAGTTCACACAAAAACATACACTCGGGAGAGAGCCACTTTGTCACTGTGATAAACACTCTCATGCCCACCCAGACACAAAGATAACGTCTACCCTAGATTGATTTGCACGTTGGCATATCTACCAGGGTTGGGGCTTCTCTCACTTAAGGTGGCTGTGGTGCCAAGTCTGTCACCCATCGTGTCCTACCATGTGTCGTGCACGTTTATGCTGAAACCGGAGATGCCCACTGCCCAGGTCAGAACATGAGCGAGAACCGACACTGATGTGTTCTCTTTGACAGCCGGTGTTAGATCCAAACCCGTTGATGGCAGAGCAGGAAGGTGAACTTCGAGGACCACTTTAGTAGAGGACTTGCGGCGCTGTCACTTGGCTCTCGTCGACAGTCCGGTCTGCCGGCAACCCCCTGTCATGGGAGGGAGAGAGAGGGCTTTCAGATTACATGGCCCACCAATCAGTGCTGACGCCATGCAAAGTTTGCCACCATGTTTGCGGCGTGAGTGCTCGGAGGGGTGTCTGTGTTTCAGGATGATGCAACCAGGCGCTGAAGGAACGTAATGCTGGAGAACGCCGGGTTCTGAGGCGCGGGATAAATCAGAGAATAAATAAATAAATGAGCGAGAGCAGTGCTCTTGCTTATGAATAGCAATAGAATTTTTCATGAATTAAATTACCTGAGATCTGAAGAGATATCACTATGCCTATTGGCGATACATTTATATGTATTGGTTTGTCCCAAACACTTAAAGGCACCATGTTTGGCTAGTAAAATCTCCATACATGAATGTTGCACAATTATTTTTTTTCTATTCCTCCATCATAGTATGCCTAATGTATAATTAATGTAATTTAATTAGCTAATATGACAAATAAAACC